>NC_077228.1:376341594-376677219 GCF_027887165.1 Monodelphis domestica | reverse complement strand
ATTCCACTAAGGCCCACTGTCTCCCTTGATTTTTCTATAATGCAAACACCTCTAAGCAAGCAATAAATTATGGCTGGCCTTCTACAAATGTTTTAACTCATGAAAACTAGAAATGACCGAGGTACATGAGGGCAATTTGTCTTCTCTGGATTAACTCCTCTTTCTCATTATTTCTTAAAGCATTCATTGATGATGCTAAGCACAATCGGCTCACAGATTCATAGCTTTTTTTTTTTAAAAAAGGAACTTTAGAGATTCAACTCTTTCATTTTATGGATGAGGAAACAGAGATTCCAGTTGAAACAATAGAGCAGGGATTCAAAAGTAGGTCCTCCCTTCCAAATCCAGCTATCTTTTGATTATTTTAAATAAATACTTGTTGATGAAGTGAAGTACATTTTCAAGCAGAAAAATCAAAGGATTCCCAGTCTACCAAGAGTTTTATTACAAACCCATATTCAAATGAATTTTATAATCTTATCTGCTTTTAGAAAATAAAAAATATATGCACACAGTATATACTTTATTTGAAGTTAGAAGAGGGTACACTGATAGATTTGTCCAAGTTTTCCTTGTTTACTGTCATAAATAAGAACCCCAATTGTGTATATCCCTTTTGTTCCCGTCTTAAACAAAAATGTTACAAAGGGGGAAAAAGTTGAAGACTGTTTCCATTCTCTTATAATTAAGTTTATAATAATGTATCAGTTTTGACAGCTCTAGAAAGCAATTCTCTGAGTTGGTAGGAGAACTAAGGAGATTTCCAGCTTCAGAGTGATTATTCAAAGATTAGTGACCAATGATTCATTCATCCTCTTAAATGACCATAAATAATGAGGATTAGATCACCTTGACTTTTTTTCTCAAAGATTATTATTCTCAGTTCCTGCTAGACAACTGGCATCACGATGAATTAGAGAAATAAGATATACTAATTGGATTAAGTGTTATTTTTTTTTTTGCCAGATTTTCTTCCTGGCAAACGAGAAACCCATAGTATTTTGCCTTTTAAAAGAGGCTTGATTTTTTTCCCCCTAAATTCAAGTTACAGAAAACTATTAACTTATATTTGATCAAAGACAATAATAAATGACTAATAAAACCAACTAGTTGTTAGTGTATAGGACTATTAAATTTAATTCAATTAAATAAGTGTTAGACTGCTGCTGTGTTCGAGCATTATGCATACTAAAGACAATGAAGGATCCTTGACCCTCAATAAGCTTACATTTTTCTGAAATATGTTCATATTGATTAGGATTATAGATTTAGACCGAAAGGAATCTTTGGAGGTCATCTAATACAATTCTCTCAATCTATAGTTGAGGAAACTGAGACCTGGAGAAGTTACCTGACTTACCCAAGGTGATATAGGTAATCAATGGCAAAACCAAGATTTAAACCCAATTCTGATTCCAAATCCAATTCTCTTTTCATTGTACTAAACTTTATCACCGAGATCAAAATAAACCAATTAAAAACTTGTTTGGCTCTCTAGTAAGTGACCCCTGATATGTTCAGCAAGTTTCAAAATGTATTGAGTGTGGGAAAAAAAGACATGCTCTTCTCATTCTTATGTGAGCACATTCTGGGGAGGGTAGAAATATTATTATCTTAACTAGGCAATATTCTTCTATCCTGCCTCTAAAATCTTTTAAAAACAAATATACCCAAACAGCTTCAACTCATTGCTTTATACATACTAACAGGCAAATATATTTAAAACAGTATTAAAGTTAAGTTTGGTTGACTATAGTATTTGTAAATGAAGGCAAATCGATAAGAATGGTCAAAACAATCATCCAGTAAGTATTGTTTTTTAAAAAGGGAACCACATGTATTCTCCTTGCAAAATTTCCACTTCTCTCTAATCCACCCCCTGCATTTACTGGTTCATCTTCTAAAAGGTCACTAAACTTTCAGCACCTTTAGTTGGACTTCAATCACATGAGGCCAATTTGGAACAGAAAGTTCTGATAACTCAGAGCTGAAACACAGGAGTACACGTGCATGCATGTGTATGTGTGTGTGTGTGTGTGTGTGTGTGTATGTGTGTGTATGTGTGTGTGATGGAAAGCATAAACTAAGGGCATTTTCTCTTTCATAACAAATTAAAATTTTCTCCTGAATAATGTTTTCGTAGGCATATTTGCATCCATTATTCTTTTCTGGTTCTCATAATAGCCTTGTAGGGTAGGTAGACAATCAAGACAGAAAAATTGCTCTAAGTTAGAGAACTAGTTATATATATATGTATATATATATACATATATATGTATATATGTATGCATATACATATATGTATTGAACTAAAAATAAAACCTTAACATCCCAGCTTCTTTTTTATTTTAATTTTTAATTACCTGTAAAAACAATTTTAACATTCCTTTTTAAAACTCTAAGTTCCAAATTCTCCCTCTTCCCTCCCTCCTCATTGAGAAGGCAAAAAAATTTTTATATAAGTTATACATGTGCAGTTATGCAAAACATATTTCCACCTTAGTCATGTTGTAAAATAAAACAGACTAAAAAAACAAGAAAAATTAAGTTAAAAACAGTATGAGGGGCAGCTGGGTAGCTCAGTGAATTGAAAGCCAGTCCTAGAGATGGGAGGTCCTAAGTTCAAATCTGGCCTCAGACACTTCCCAGCTGTGTGACCCTGGGCAAGTCACTTGACCCCCATTGCCTAGCCCTTACCACTCTTCTGCCTTGGAGCCAATACACAGTATTGACTCCAAGACGGAAGGTAAGGGTTTATATATTTAAAAAAAAAAAAACCAGTATGCTTCCATCTGCTTTTAGAACCCATCAGTTCTTTTTCTGAAGGTAGGTAGCATTTTTCATCATAAGTCCTCCGGAATTGTCTTAGATCAATGATGGTAAACCTTTTAGAGAGCATGTACTATACCATGCCCCACCCCACAAGAGCCTGAATATTGTGTCCCTGCAACTTACCCACCACAAGGGAGAAATAAAGGGAGGGGAATGACCCAAGTGTTTCACTCAGGGTAAGGAGGAGAGGGAAAAGAGATTCCATAGGGCTGCTGGGCAGAGGAGCAGTTGAGTCACCTATGAAGAGGGGAAAGGGAGCAGCTCCACCATCTGCCTTTCCAGTAACTTACTCAGGTGGGTGAGAGCATGCATGCCCACAGAGAAGTCTCTGCATGCCACCTTTGGCACACATGCCATAGGTTCACCATCACAGTCTTAGATTATTGGATAGTCAACTCATTCATAGATCATCCTCCAACTCATTATCTTCTCTAAAATCAACTACCTCCACCTCCCAGTCTTCCCTACCTTTGCTAATGAATCATTCAAATTGCCCAGACTGGAAATTTTGGAATTCTCTTTAATTCCTCACTCTACCCCAGGTCTAAATTTCCTGAGTACTATTAGTTTTGGGAGTTTTTTAAACAATGCTCTTCACAATTCTTTCAACTCCTACTGCTGATCTTCGACAAGCTCATTTTCTCCTAGATCCAGTTCATACTGCAGAAGGTCACCACGTAAGCTTCCTGTAGGCAGAAACCATTTCATTTTTGTCTTTGTAATCCCCAGGGCCTTGCACTGTGCCTAGAATATAATAGGTGGATGCTTGTTGATGGAATATTTAAGCAACACTCTATGGATTATTTTCTAGCTCAAAAACATTTAGTGGCTTCCAGTTGCCTACCTAATAAATTTCAAATGCCTTCATTTGCCTATTAAAACCTGCCAGTCTGATCACCACCACTCACTTATCCTTCTCATTGGTACTCTATTGTTTAGCCAGATTAGACTATTCACCATATACTTGATGAACTCCTACTGTCTTGCTTCTGTGGCTAACAGTCCCTTTGTAAGGTATCTCCAAAACTAAAAGCCAGAGGAGGAAGAATGGGAAGATATGACTTCAGATCCATGATTCACAACCAGAACTAAGGTTGAGGAAGCAGATTCCAGAAGGGTTCAGATGTTTATCTTTCTAAACCCAATCAGCATCAATTAAAAACCCAGGGCATGATGCAGCATCCAGCCTAAAAAGAATTGGGCTGGTGCACAAAGAGGCAATGTAAGAATAAAATGATTCAGTGGGACAAAGGAGGAGAAACTAAGAAAAAATGGCAGCTGTCACTCATACCTGGAATGCTACCCTCCTCCTCCTCACCACTTTCTAGCTTCCCTAGCTTCCTTCAGGTCTTAGATTGAATCTCACTTTCTGAAAGAAGACTTTTTCAGAGCTCCTTAAAATTAGTATGTATCTTATTTATACAGTTGTTTTCATAATGTCTCTCTAGTTGTGAATGTGAGTCCCTTGAAGACATGGACTGTTTGTTGTTTTGTTTTTTTTTTTTGCTTTATTTTCTTTGTATCCCCAGTGTTTATCAAAGTGCCTAGAACATGGTGGGTACTTAATAAATGCTAGCTGGCTGAATAGTGAACCAGGAATAATTTTAAATGTCTGTAACTACACTCCCCTCGAATAAATCCTAATGATTTTTTTAAATTGCTCAAAATATGGCAAGAGAAAAAAACAACCCTGACTTCTCCCATTTAAAGAACTCAATTTTAATGGGAAGGTGGTGATAATGAAAAACCAGAAGGGGGCACCAGAGAACCAAGTCCTAGGGGTTGCAGGCAGGACAAAAGAATGAGGGTCCCCAGGTATAACAGATTGGTAGTTGTGTTGCAAGGTTTCCTTCCAGTTCTAGAATTTTATGATTCTAAGATATCTGTTTTCCCTGTTATCTGGGCCAGGGATAAGAATGAAAGAAGGCCTGGGTCTTAATTCTGTTTCAGACACTTAATATTTTTTTACCTAGGGCAAATCACCTAGCTTGTCAGATTTCTTCTCTGTAGAATGATGGAATAGGACTAGAAGATCATTTTTCAAGGTCCTTTCCAACTCTAAATCCATTAAGCCTCAGAGGAATCAGTGTTATTGCTTCCAGGACAGGAAGTTGCTCGAGGAAGGTCCTTCTCTGTGGAATAAAGGGTATAGTCTACTTTGCTCAGAAGGGAAGAAAATCCCTATCCTGGAAAACCACTCTGTTTTCTAGCTTATTTCTATTTCTGGTAATGAAATTATTCCTTTCTTACAAGGAAATATATCATTGGAATTCATTCCTCTTTAACATAGCATTACTGTTTATGATTAGCTTATAAAATGTTGCTCCTAAGTGCTTGAAAAGTTTCTTCTCTTAAGTTGGTTAAAAATTATTCTTAAATTATTTTCTTTATTCTATGACTTGTTTAGCAAATACCTCTTCCATCTTATCTCCTCCTCATTCCTAGCCATGTAGTGTAAGAGTAAATTTCAATATAAGCCTAAGAGACATTATTATACATTCCACATCAGTGGAATTTTAGTTAGCAAGTTGTTCACCTAATAGTGACTTTTAGAGGAAGATTTCATTACTGCTCTGGACAATTAACTATTTTCTGTCCTTTCTAGATTCATTTCTGACTATAATGTTATCGAGTCTATTTAGTATTCATTGTTGCTATAATCATCAATACTTTTCATTATTGTGAAGAAGGGATCCACTTTTCTTTATCATACCAGCAATAGCTGCTGACCAATGATGGTCAGTCAATAGGTCAATAGCCCTGGAAGTAGCAATACCCCCTCAGACCACCAATCCTGCTTCCAATCTGGCTCTAGGAAGCAAATCTTTTGAAAAAGGGGCAGCTATCTCCACTAAGTGACAACCAACTCACCATTCACAGGACAAACAAGTCAGCTTAGCAGAAGCAGCAAGACACTCTTGGAGAAAGGAAACAAAATGTACTAGGCAAGTCAAGCCACTCCTACCACCTTGACCACCATCTCCCCTTGGACCCTGATGTAAATAGCCCAGAAACCAAGCCCAAAAACCCTGGGAATAACTTTCCAGTTCAGTGACCTAGGCCAGTGAAACACCAGTTTTAGAGATATAGTCTGATAATTGCTCCTACAGGTGTAACAACTACATTTACTAAAAACCTAGAAAAGAAAGTTCTTGTCACTAAAGTCTTTGGCATTATCAGAAACTGATAAAATGTTATCAGTGGAAATGATATTAAAGAGGAGGCATTATATCTGCTTTGTTGCCACCCCCTAAGAACTATGAAACCTTTCCATCTGACTTGCAGTTAAAAGTTTCCATACCATTAGAATGTGAGCTCCTTGAAAGCAGACTGTCTTACTTTCCTATTTGTATCCCCAGTACTTCACACAATGCACACTGTAAGCACTTAATAAATGTCTTATTCATTCATTTGTTCATTCTTTTTTTTTTTTTAATCCTTGTCTTCCATTTTAGAATCAATTCTATGTATTGGTTCCAAGGCAAAAGAATGGTAAGGGATAGGCACTGAGGATTAAGTGACTTGCCCAGGGTCATGCAACCAGGAAGTATATGCGGTTAAATTTGAACCCAGGACCTCCTTTCTCTAGGCATGGGTCTCAATCCACTGAGATGCCTCCTCATTCTTTCATTCTTAAAATTGAGAAACATTTCTCTGTGATCCAAAGAACACAATGACTATCCATTTGACTTAAAATATAAGCTTCACAAATAATTTTATACTTTGGGTTTTTAATTTACATTGTTATATATTAATTAGAGGTTTTAATTTACATGACAATTAAAATTTAACAACAAAAAATTAGCATAGCCTTAGTATTTTCAATCTACTAAGGCAGATGTTCAAAGTCATAGAACTTCTGAGTTGGAAAGAACAATCATCTATTTCAATCCACACTTAATAAAGTATCACTTCTACATGTCCAATCAAGTGTTACCCATCTTTTGCTCGAAGAACTCCAGTAAAAAGGAAAATCCATCATATTCTGAAGCTACCCATTCTAGTTAAGATAACTAATTCTGTGGAAGTTTTTCTTTATATCAATCCTAAATTCCCCAACCTGTAATATCTCATCCATATTCCACAGAATAGCCTTTCTAGTACCTGAACACAGATATTATACTCCCTATAAGCCTTCTCTTCTCCAGTCTAAACATCCCTCTTTCAACCAAGCATCATACGTGGCATAAACTTGAGTTTCCTCACCATTCTGAACAAATCTCCAGTATATCAATGTCTTTCCTAAAAAAATGTGAGGTCCAACAATACTTCTGAAGATTTTTCCCCCCTGGTGGCAAGTAGCAATAATGGGAGAAGGTGGTTCAGAGGACCTTTTGCTCCCCACCCCAAAATGATTATGGATAACAGAATGTTAAAGACCACTGTGATAAGATCTTGAACCAGAAATTACTTAATAAGGTTTGAAATTTTCTATACTTATCTGTGGTGTTCCAGATCCATAATTTCTTTGTCTTTATGGAAATGAAATTTTATTTGATTTTGAAAAATTGTGTAACATTTGCCCAGTTTCCCAATGCCTATTTTGGGTTTTCAATATTCAATATGTTGGTCTTGATTTAAAAAAACTTTTTAAAATTAGAAATGAAATCACATTATCTTAAATCTAATAAGTTATGTTCCATTGCTTGCACTAAGTCAATGCATCCTTCAATTTATTCCACAGAGAATACAGATCTAAGACTCAGACACTTTGGAAACCTTTTAGTCCAATTCCCTCATTTTATAGATGAGGAGAATGAAGCCTACTGAAGTTAAGTGGCTTACCCAAGGCAAAGTTAGGTCAGATTTCAGGTCCTCTAATTTCATATTCAAGGCTCTTTCCTTTTGTGGAAGCATAGTTAAAATAACCATTTTAGTGCAACTGACAATATTAAGAAATGAACATTTCTCCAGCATAAAGTTCTTTCTTTACTTTTCCTTCTAGGAAAGTATTTAAAAGATCAAGAATAAAAGCTAAGAACTGGGGGAATTAATCCAAGGTGGTAACCAAAACCAAAACAAAACCTCAAGTCTAATTAAGATTATAGCTGTTTCCATGCTCTAAAAGATTAGGAAAATGAATTGAATAGAGTATACGTAGAAGAAATGATAAAGAGATTTTTAAAAAATGGAAAGACCTACATGAAGTTATGAAGACTGAAAGGAGCAGAACCAAGAGAATATTATATATAGCAACAGAAATATTGTTTGAAAAATGACTTGTATATGTCCAACTCCAGAGAAAGAATTGATAAATAGAAATAAGACATAGTTTGATTTATACATATATCTTTTTGTTAAGTGGTGCCTTCTCTAATGAGGATAGAAAGGGAATTCGCTGAGATTTTAATGTTAAAAATAAACTAATGAATTTAAATTGTAAAAAAAATCTAAGGAGAGTACCTACTTTCCCAAATTTAAAAGAAATTAGATGAGGGTGAAGAAGTTCCTTGGATCAAAGAAAGAATTCAGATTTAGATTAAGTAATTATTTCTCTGTTAGATGGAGTAGGAAGCTAATCCACGGTGTATTTTATCCTATTGGGACATTTTCCTTATTTAAGACTTCCATAAATGTTACTTCCAAATTATTTTGTTAGAGAGATGTCTGAGGGCATGGGGGTGAGGGTGGGGGCCTATCTATGCTAGTCCAGACATTTTTCTCTCTAAACCACAGATGTCTAGATTTAGAATGATACAATAATAGAATTGTATCTAAAATGCAGAGTAATATTTTTCTTTGACACATTGTCAACCCTTGTGTTTCTGTATTTCCTATGTACCTAGGAACTACACTAAGCAATGGGAATCTAAGTACAAACAAAAATAATGTCAATTCCCATCCTTAAGAAAGTTACTTTCTAAGGGGGAGGAGGAGATAACACACCAAAAAAAATCAGAAAAGGTGAAGAAGAAAGCACCCACATGAGGGCATAGTGGGGCAAAGACAGGAGCAGAGTCAGAAAAGGTGAGAGCATGCCCTCCTTAAATTCTTCCTCAAAATGGAGATCCCAAGGATAGCTAGGTGGATCAGTGGATAGATATTACCTATCTCAGATATTACTTGCTTGTGTGACCCTGGTCAAGTCACTTGACCCCAGTTACCTAGGACTTACCACTCTTCTGCCTTGTAATTGATACTTAGTATCTTTCAATTCTAAGATTAAAACGTCGAGTTTGTTTGTTTTTTAAATGGAGATTTCAGAAAGAACTCACTAATCAGAAGAGGAACAATCAGAATAGAAAGTTATTCTAGGGGGACAGTAGAATGACTCAGTGGATTGAGAGCAAGGCCTAGAGACAAGAAGTCCTAGGTTCAAATCTGGCCTCAGACACTTCCCAGCTATGTGACCCTCAGCAAGTCACTTAACCTTCATTGGCTATCCCTTACAGTTCCTCTGCCTTGGAACCAATACACAGTATTGATTCTAAGACAGAAGGCAAGGTTTAAAAAAAAAGAAAGAAAGAAATTTAATCCAGGATGAGAAGACTGTTGGAGTGTGTAGAAATATGAAAGAAGTGTGCAGTGCTGGGAGAGCAGTGTTATCTTCTTCAGATCACAGACTTAAAAAGAAGAGCATTGAGTATAACCATCCATACTCAAAATCCCATCCCAACAACTCATAAAAGTAATTCTGCTTTCTAACAATTTTTAACCCTTATATTGCCTCTTGGATGCAATACTGAATTGGTTACAAGGCAGAAGGCTGATAAGGGCTAAGCAATGGGGATTAAATCATTTGCCCAGTGTCCCATAGGTAAGTAGTATCTGAGGCCAGAACTGAACCCAGGATCTCCAGTCCTTAGGCCTGGCTCTTCCTAATACACTATTTAAGACTAATGTCCCATTATTAAGGAATTAATATTAAAATTAAAAGAATAACAAATGAACTTTCTAAATTTACCAATAGCTCCAAGTTGTTCCATAGAAGCTATTCTTTCTGAAACAAGAGTAATACAAAACACTATAGAATAAACATAGACATCCATCCCTCTGTCCCTATGGACACTAAAATTTTAATTCCCTTTATAGAAGGCCTGTGTTTAAATAATCATGAATATAAATATGAATCCTTTGAGCTTCTGCCATTTAAAATTTCAACTGCAGTAAAAGTTAATAGAAAGGGCAATAAACAGTTGAAATTTTTTTTTTAATGTTTGGGGGGTGGGGGGGAATCTGTCACCGAACCAAAAGAACTATGTTGAGAATAAAATTGAGTTCAATGGTCTTGTTGCCCAAGTTGTTTTCATATACAATCTCTTCTCTGCCACTTGAACAAAAGAGATTTTGTCTACTGTGCCTTTTCAGAACGCTATTGGTCCAATTTAGTACATTTACAAAAATGGATCCTATATGATCTTCAAAAATTGTCAATGTTCTCTTCTTAACTTATTCTTCACTTGTGTGTGTGTGTGTGTGTGTGTGTGAGAGAGAGAGAGAGAGAGAGAGAGAGAGAGAGAGAGAGAGAGAGACTTTGAGCAAGTTATTTAACCTATATTTCACTTCTGTTGGGGAAAAAAAAATCTCCTTCACCTACCTCACTGGGTTATTATAAAAAACAAATGAAATCTCTGTGAAATGGACCTGCCACTGTCTCTGGAATCAAAGGGGGAATTTTTTCCCTAACTTTCCTTTTTTTAATTTAAAGCCTTTATCAAATTCATAACCATTCAGAGGCAAAAAAAATTTTATTCATTCTAGATTAGAAGCATTCCATTCCTGTCTAAGACTGCTGTATTTTAAGCAGTGGACTTTAAAACATAAATTCCATTTGCAGATTCTTAAACAGCTAGTTAATCCACTTCCCCAATTTGCCTTTCTTTTCTAAAGTCCCTACTAGCGTCCACTGGCAATAGAGTGAGAACATGACCTATAGCCCTAAAGTGTTCAGCTGTTTGCTCAGATGTTTAAAATCCATAGTTATGCTTTCTAGATTCCTTTTGACATTTCTTAGAAATTTCTCCATCACATCCTGGGTACAAATTCCAAGAAAACAGTATTCACCTCCTACTATTCTTACCATACTAACCCTTACCACTCTTTTGTTGACTAAAAGGTCCATGGCAGTCTAGGGAAATTTCCCTAATAGAGTGTGTTGGGGTTCTATCTTCTACTCTTTTTTTTTTTTGTTCAATGCATTAGAAGCTATAGATAGAATATGGCTCAAAAATGCCAGTGGCAAAAATCTGGGATATACTTAAGTGCATAACTAAAATAATATGGAATCACAATATGGGGACAAAAAATTCTCTGCAAACTGGATCAATGTACAAAAGTGAACAAGATTACATTAATCCTTATTAAATTTTAAGTCTTTCACTATGGTTTAAAAACATCTATCAGACAAGTAGTCACACAATACATATGGCAAAGAGCTTGGTGGACTAAAACTCAATATAAATTAACAAAAAAGGGACAGCAAGGTATCTCAGTGGATAGAAAACCAGGCTTGGGGATGGGAAGTCCTGGATTCAAATATGGTCTCATATACTTGCTAGCTGTGTGACCCTGGGCAAGTCACTCATTACCTACACCTTATCAATCCTCTGCCGTGTAAGCAATTGATTTTAGAACATAGGGTAAGAATAAAAAAAAAATTATTTTAAAACCAATATGATGAGGCAAATCAGTCAGTCAAAAAGTTAATGCATGTTTAACTGAATTACTAAGACATCTAATTTTAGACCAAAGGAGGTAATAATCCTATTATAATACTAAGACCATATTTTGAGTTCTTTTTTTTATCAAGAGCTGGATACAATACAGGGGCTGATAGGGGGATAAGGAAGAAATAGAAGTGTCCTACAGATTCCAAGGAAAAATCAGGTAGCAGTAGCCTGAAGGCAAGAGAGAGAGAGTGGAAAAAGGATGTGAAAGTCATCTGTAGAATACTTAAAGTCCTACATGCATAAGTGTTTCTATTACCACAACAAAAGGAAACATTTGAAATGAATGAGAAACACTTTGGTTAACTACACAAGATTTCAAAACTAGCTTTGGGATTTGGCCTTAGGCAAATAATTTCCTTCTCAGTACTTCTCACTTTTTACTTTCTACAAAGTAAAAAAAAGTATTTTTATTTCCAGATGCTTTATCAAGGAATTGTCAATATTTAGTGCCTCATTTGAATATGATGCCTTCTTATCAAACACATAGCCATCTCTTTGATGGCATGGATATGAGGTAACAGTATAATAAACCCTAGGGTTGCTTGTCATGAATCAGCAGCAATTAACATTATGAGTGTTCACACATGTATGGGCACTATTCCAGAGAATGGCCTAGAGCCATGACAGGCAAATTACTAAAGGTTGTTTTATTTTAGAGAGAAAATAATTTTCTTTCTATAGTCTGTTAAGTCCAAGAGGGATTCCATTCTAATACTGTACTACTTTATATATACATACATATATATGAAAAAGACAGAATTAAGGCTAATAGAAAAAAAGGCTTCAAGGAAATTCAAGGTATTGATTCAATTTGAGATTCAGCTTTAACAGTAAGTACAAACTTTAACAAAAAAAGCTAGAAAGATGGCAATCTTAAAACTGACTCCATACATATAAACATTACAACCAATTGTTTCAAACTGAAATTAAAGATGCCAAAGAATTCAGATTCTAAGGCTAAAATGCTTAAAATAATTTTCAATCTACTACCAAAGTTGAGTTAAAAATTGACCTCGAGTTCATTCTTGAAACAAGTTTTGTTTTGGAATATACTGTTATGGAATATCCTGTTATGGAAATTGCATTAAAATATATACCAGTTATATATAAAAGAGGAGACTAGCAATTCCCTAGGGGTAGAAAAGATGAATGATAACTAAAACAATAACTGAGTTTCTACTATTGTCCTTATGCTCATAGAGTTTAAATGTTGGAAAGACAAGATTCCCAAACATGAAAACAAGCAATTAATTTCTGAAAAAATTTCTTTAGTTCAACCAGTACACTTGCTATAAAGTTCTTCAATATAGCATGATATACACAAAGTTGATGAGTAACATTAAAGTCTCAAAGAAAACTATACGTACTCTTTTCTTTTAAAATTCTTCTCATACTGTGTATTGGTTCTAAGGCAACAGAGCAGTAAGGGCTAGACAATGAGGAGTAAGTGACTTGCCTTGGGACACACAGCTAAGAAGTACCTGAGGCTAGATTTGAACCCAAGATCTCCCATCTCTGGGCCTAGCTCTACCTAGCTCTACACCACCCACCACCACCACCACCACCCTACACACACATACACCCACTCCCTTCCCCTGGGTACTCTTAAATGCATATTCTGTAATTAAAAGAATATTTCAAAGAGTGTTCTAAAATTTTTTTTATTTTGATTAATTCTTCTCTATTGGCTTTTAATTACTTGTGAACTTGAATGATTTTCTTCAGCTATCTGAGTCTGTTTTCCTCATCTGCAAAAAAAATCTCTAAAATCTCTTCCATATCTAAAGTTCCATATTTCTTTTCTATCAAATCCCATTTGGCTCAATACATATGCATGAAGTGACTACAGGGAACTAGGTAATGTGCTAAGGCATACAAAGACTAAAAAACAAAACTGTCTTAAGCCTTCATGATTTTATATTCTAGGAGGAGAAAAGAGAAAACCAGCAAAAATTTGAATAAAACAAGGTAATTTGAGGACTTTAACAAATCAGGTGATAGTGAGGGAACTCAAGGAAGGAAGCTGAGCTTTCACAAGGTAGCTTCAACTTTCTTATTTCTCCTTACCTCAAGCACTCAAGATGAACCCAATCTAAACTTACTCACTATAAGCGAACAAGAATACCAAAAGACTCGAGTTTTGAACCAACGGTGTATATATAACATTTCATACTTTCTACTGAGTATTACAGGTTCAGGTTCACTTACAAAGCATCAGTTCTATAACTTGGTCTCTCTTCTCCACCCCTACCCCTACAATTCAATTAGACTGTTCTCTTAGAAAGAATATCTAAGGATGATCAAGTCCCACTTCATGTCTGAACCTCCGTTTCAACTCTAAAATGAAATAGTTGGAAGAAATTAATTCAGAGGCTCATTCCCTTATGATCTTCCTTATTTCTGTGAGAATGACTCTTACATAGTTTGTGGCAGAAAATTCACCATAACAAAGCAATATTTCTATGAAGACTTTCTGAGGTGTAAATGCTATTATATAGAACCTTTATTTGTAAATTACTGTGATGGAATTCTTTTCTGTCCTGTGATTTTCAGACTACAAAACCTCATCAGAAAACAACATAGGGGGGCAGCTGGGTGGCTCAATAGATTGAGAGCCAGGTCTAAAGACATCGTCTAGCCCTTACTGCTCTTCTGCTTTGGAACCAATACAATAGTGTTGATTCTAAGATGGAAGGTAAGGGTTTAAAAAAAAAAGTAACCTAAAATTGTCCTTATCTTATGAGCTAGAGACATGAGTTAAGTACTATATGAAGCCAGAAACAAATTCAATGTGTATGGGTCAGTGAGAGTTATACTGAATCCAAATTTTCTTATCTCCTTTCTGGATGCATCAGGAGACCAGCAATTAACTATATAAATGATAAAATTAGATAATAGACATTTTATTACATAAAATTAGCAGGCTAGGAGAAAAAAGAAAACTGTCGGTGGAAAGGAAAATTTTTTTATAAACATCTAATATCTAAAACAGATATTAAACTTCAATATATAAGAATCAAAGACACTTCCTAATAGATAAGTGATCAATGGAGAATGAATAAAACAAGAGAAGATATGCAAACTCTATCATATAGAAGACTATTCCAAATCAATAATTAAAAGATAAGGAAATCAAGACAAATTTGAGGTTTCATCTCATACTCAGCAAATGACAAGTGACAAAAGTGAAAAACAATGAGGTTTTTTTTTTTAGTGGTTTCAGGGTGATAAGCATAATAATAATATACTATGAATGGAGCTTTAAATTGGTCTAACCATTCTGAAAAACAATATGGAATTTTGTAAGAAAAAATCAGTAAACTATTCACATCCTTAGGTCCAGAGATCCCACCTTTGGGTGTATGGCCCTAAGGAAGCTAAACATAAAAATGTTCCATATATGCCAATTCAAGTATTATTTATTGAGTACTTACTATATCCTAGGTATTGGGGAGTAAAATGGAGATATAGAGACAA
The DNA here is from genome assembly GCF_027887165.1 of Monodelphis domestica. NCBI lineage: Eukaryota > Metazoa > Chordata > Mammalia > Didelphimorphia > Didelphidae > Monodelphis > Monodelphis domestica. Next base: position 376,662,241 of record NC_077228.1, on the reverse strand, counting down.
ATTGCGGGACAGAGATGAGGAAAGAATATGTAAACAAACAATTATAATACATTTACATAGTAAATGAAGTAATTTAGGTGAAATAAGAAAGCACTCAAGGGATGGGATAAACAACTTTTGTAATGGCACAAATTCAGAAGATAGAATGTCATGGAAGGGAAAAAGCAAGGAGGCTAATGTGAATGGAAAAGAGACATGATGAAAAGCAATTCATGATGAGCTTGAAATGCTAAGTTAAGGCCATACTGTGAAAGGCCTTAAATGCTCTAAAAGGAGTTTAATATTCCTTAAGAATGTTCAGTTGTTTCTCAGTCATGTATGATTCTTGATGATCTCATATTCTTGGAAAAGATACTGGAGTGGTTTGCCATTTCCTTCTCCAGCTCATTTTACTGATGAAGAAACTGAGGCAAACAAATCGACTTGATTTGAACTCAGGAAGACTAATCTTCCTGATTGCAGGTCCAAGGGCCAACTAGTTGCTATTCCTTTAAAAAGCCGTCAAATAGGTGCCTCTACTTCCTCTCACACTTTCTTTTTTGCAGTCTGGCTTCTGACCTCATTCAAACCAAAGTCACTAATGATCTCTTAATTGCCACTATCTAATGCCCTTTTCTTAATTGTCATCCTTTGGCCATCTGATACAATCACTTTGTTCTCCTCTATACAGTTTTCCCTAGGTTTCTAGGACACTACTCTATCCTGCTTCTCCCTATATCTGTATGACCCCTCCTTTTCTGTACCTTTATCCAGGTCTAGATCACTAACAGTCGGTGTCCTAAAATGATTCTGTCCTCTCTTCCACCCTCCTCCCCTCTTCTACATATATCTATGTGTATGTATTTCCCTTGATGATCTCACTATCTCCCATGAATTCAATTATCATCTCTGTGGATGATTCTAGAATCTACATCCTAATCTCCTTGGTGAACCTTGAGGCTCTCTTCTCAGAATGGTCTACTGAACATCTGAAAGGATGTCCAGAAGGCATTGTAAGCTCAACTTGTTCAAAACTCAACTCATTATTATTCCCCCCCCAAAACTCTCCCTCCTTCCTAACTTCCCTATACTATAGCAACATCCTCTCAGTCCTTCATGCTCACAACCCAGGTATCATCCTCCATTCCTTAATCTCTTCCTACCTCATCCCCATATCCATTCTGTTGGCAAGGCCTATTAATTTTATCTTTGTAATATTTCTCACATGTGCCACACAAAAATATACACATATACACTGTCATCACTGTAGTGTAGACTGTCATCATCCCAAACCTGAACTGTTGCAATAGCCTGCTGGTTGGTCTGCCTGCCACAAGTCTCTCCCCACTCTCATTCATCCTCCACACTCTTGCTGTCAGGTCTTTATAAAGTGCAGGTCTGACCATGGTTCATCCCCTCCAACTCCAGTGGCCCCCTATCATCTCAGGATCAAATATAAAATCATTTTTTCAAAGCCCTTCTTAACCTACCACCACCACCAAAAAAATTTTCCAGTATTTTCATACTTAACTTCCACCTCTAAAACATACTCTGTGATCCACTGACATTGCCCTCCCTCCTTTCCCTCATACAAGATACTCCATATCCCAACTTCAAACTCTGAGAATTTTTACTAGATATTTCCAATGGTTTTCTCCTTCCTATCTCTACCTCTTGGCTTCCCTAGCTTCCTTCAAATATCAGCTCAAATCTCACTTTCTATAGGGAGGCTAACTCCTTCATTCTAGTGGCTTCCCTTCGTGGATCATTTCCAGTTTATCCTGTATATTAGCTTGTTTGGACATAGTTCTTTGCATATTGTTTTGCCCTATTACTTGGGAATGCAGACTTGACTTTTGCTTTTCCTTGTATTCCTATCCCTTAGGACAGTACCCAGTACATTGCAGATGTTTAATACATGTTTATTGCCTGATTGAATCTTAGAGGCAAGAAAGAACACTCAGATTTCCTCAACATGAAAGTAATGTGGCTAGACCTGTCCTTTAGAAATAAACTATCTGACATAATTGAAGCAAACTTATAAAAGTGAATGTACTGGGATGACACCAATCCTAACCCTAGCATTTGTTCAAATGATCTGAATGTTTTCTTTAATTTTATTTTCCTTCTGGCTTTATAGATTATGGCATCATTTTGTAGTTTGTGGTAACAAAAAAAAAATTAGAAACAAAATGAACGTTCCTCAATTTGGGAATAGTTAGGATGGCTTAGATTCAAATTTGATCTCACTAGATGTGGGACCCTGAGCAAGTCTTAACTCTGCTTACCTCAGTTTCCTCATCTGTAAAATGAACTAGAGAAGGAAATGGCAAACTACTTTGTATCTTTGCCAAGAAAACCCCAAATGGAGTCACAAAGAATTAAACAAGACTGAAATGACTGAACAACCAGAAAAACTATGTTCTACAAATGTAATGAAATGTTATTTTCCTATAAGAAACAATTAGTGAGGAATTCAAAGAAACATAGTAAAGTTTGTGTAAACTGATAAAGAATAAAATAAGTAGAACTGGAAAATTAACATATGCAATAACTACAATAATGTAGCTAAACTTGTAAAACCAAGATTATCCTGCAAGAAGAAACAAAGAAATGTACTTCTCTCCCTTCATTGCAAACATGGAGGATTGTGGATGTGGAATGCTGTATATACTTTCAGATGTGGTCCTAGTATCAGTTTACATTACTTTGGTAGTTTTCTTTGTTATTATAAAGGAAGGTTAAGTTAGTTGAGGAAGAGTTGGATCTAAAAATGACTGACATTTTAAAAAATCAATAAACCTTTAAAAAATAAACCAATGATTTTCTCCTTCTTCCCCCTAATCCTTATTTCCCACCCCCCCCCAAAAAAAGATAGATAAGCAGAATCTGCAGCTTTCAGAACAGTTGATGAAGGTATGACTTGACTTCTAAAATGATTGCTAGACTGATGGTGATTACTGCTTCTGACAATCCTGCTGTGGTCTCACACCTGAAGAGAGCAGTATGATCTGTAGCTAAACATGACTCTCCTTTCTTGACCCTACCTGACAAGCTTGTACTTGAAGTGTCCCCTGGCAGGGTTTGAATTGTTGAGTTTCTTAGCTGGCTCAAGGAACTGGCAGTGTCAGTGCCAGTTCTAGCTCCTGAAGATTGGGCAGGAATAGTTAACAGAATCTATTTGGAGAGTAAACAAGTTAACACCAAGCCACTCATACCTGTGGAAGTTATAGCCTCCTTTTCCTAATTAGAAAGTAAGTTCCTTGAGGGAAGGTTCTCTTTGTTTTTGTTTTTTGTAGCCATACCCTTCTAGCATAGTTAACTTATAATAGACTCTTATTACTTGAACTCAAAGGGTGAGAAGTCAGCAAGGGAAGAAGAAATTTGCATTTACACTTATCCACACAAAGATACTTCCACATATGATTTATGCTGGGAATTTGAGAAATCTGAATTCTAATCCCAACTACACTATGTAGTAGCTGTCTGTTGTTTAGACATTTCAGTTGTGTCTGACTCTTTGTGACCTCATTTGGGGATTTCTTGGCAGAGATACTGGAGTGGCTTGCCATCTTCTCCAGATCTTGTTGCAGATGAGAAACTGAGGCAAATAAGGCTATACACCAAATAAATGTCCGAGGACAGTTTTGAACTCGGAAAAATGAGTCCTCCCAACTTCAAGCAGCTAGGTAACATTGGTAACTCACCTATCTGTTATACACTACTACATATCGTATATCAGTTATTTACTAGCGTAGTAGGCATTGAGAACATTCTACACCAAGAAGAATAAACCAATCATTCCTTCCAAGGAGCTTACTATTTTGAGATGAAGTGTAAACAAATAACTATTATAGTACTAGTAGTAATAAAGATCATATTAGCTAGCATTTACATACAGGTTTATGATTTGTAAAGCTATTTGTTGTCATCTGATCCCCATAACAACCCTAGGAGGTAAGTACTATTATTATCCCCATTTTATAGATGAGGGAAATTCTGATTCTAAGACATACTGACTCTGTGACCCAGGACAAGCCATCTTGATGGCCTGAGTGAAATAGACTAGTCTACTACTAAAGTCATGTTGTTGAATAGTTGTTGATTTGCATTGGTAGAGGTCTCTTTAATAAATAATCTGGTTTAAAAGGAGATTGGGGTAGGAATACCACTGAGACTTGGCCAGATGGGACCCACCTATGAATGGAATACACAAGCCAACTAGATAGGAAATAAAAAGTCTCTGGGCCTGTTTTCTCATCTGAAGGGGGTGGAAAGTGTGAATGTGTGGGAGTGGGGATGGGGGTGGAGCTAGGCCAGCAGGCCACAAAAGTCTTCTCTATAGTTCTTGATCAACAAATGACCCTAAGATCTGATCTGCAACAGGAGAGGAATATATATAACTGGCAAAATTAAGGGTCTTTGAAGTAATGAAGTATTTAAGAAGTTTAAGAGGGGGCAGCTGGGTGGCTCAGTGGATTAAGAGTCAGGTCCAGAGACAGGAGATCCTAGGTTCAAATCTGGCCTCAGACACTTCCCACCTGTGTGACCCTGGGCAAGTCACTTGACCCCCATTGCCTAGCCCTTACCACTCTTCTGCCTTGGAGCCAATACACAGTATTGACTCCAAGACGGAAGGTAAGGGTTTAAAAAAAAAGAAGAAGTTTAAGAGACATAAGTAAATGCTATGCAAAAGTCCAAGGGATAAATTTCTAATAGGGAATATCAAAGAAGCCTTCTTGGAACAGGTGCTAATTGAATTGGATCCAGTTTGGCTCAAGTATAGGGAATGTGGAAGGAAATAAATATAAAGAAGTTGAGTGCTGCCAGATGGTAGAGATCCACGGATGTAGGTTAAAAAAAAACTGGATTGTATTCAACAGGCAATAGAAAGCCACAGAAAGTTTTTTAGCAGATTAGTGGTGAGATCAGACTTGGACATAAGGAAAAGTAATCTGTTGTTGTTCAATCCTGTCTGATTCTTTGTGAGCCTATAGACCATATCATGCCAATACTGGTTATGAGGTTTTCTCAGCAAAAATACTAGAGTGGTTTATCATTTCCTTTTCCAAAGAGTAATCTAGCAGCAATATTAAAAAAAAAAATGGATTGGGGGTAGGTATGGAGTTTGGAAGACATCAGAAAGTTACTATAACAATAGGTGGGAGTTGATTCTAGCCCATCTTGGGAAGATTACAATGGAAATAGAATGGATATAAAAGCTACTTCCATTGGTAGACTTGATAATCATGTACCCTATGAGTATTACAAATATCATTAGTTCCATTTACAGGTAAGGAAACTGAAGTTCAGAAAAACTGGTATGTGACCAACATGGCTGGTAAGTGAAAGAATTAGAACTCAAACTTTGGACTCCAAGACCAATGTTCTTTCCACTACTTCATGCTGTCTCTGGTAAGGTTTATAATCAGAAGATTGGCTATATGGTGACAAATTTTTTCAGTCACAACATCTCACAAGCACTATTAATATAAGGAGGGACTACAATACCTACCAGTAAAGGGAATACCCACAGTAATGAAAATGAGTCCTTATAAAAGTCTTTCAGTAAAGAAGAATTGCTAGAACACAGCATGGATGCCAGTTTTCCCATATGGAAAGGGGGCTTATTAAATTAGTGGATAGTTCTAAGATCTTGTCCAGCTCCAGTAAGCCTGGTTCTTAGTCTGATATTTCTGGATGATAAGGGTATATATATATATATATATTTTTTTTCCCTTAAAAGATACTTTAAATAGCACTTCAGAGAGGGTCCTAAATGACTTTTATTAGGTTTGGAGTGGAGGGGAAGAAAGAGAAAACAAACAATTCTGCGGGGAGGGGGGGACCACTTTTCTTCTTCCTGGAAGAAAGCAGCCAGGAACTAAACTAGTTTACTAGCAAGATTCTAAAGAGAGCTATGGGAAAATGTCATGAAATAAAAGTAAACAGACATAAATAAGTTTTTCTTTCATTAGAGTGCTATTAAGTTATTCACTGGCCAACACCAGTGTAACAATTTTTAATTTGTAAAGAAAAATAAGGGTTTTTTCCCTAGATATTTATATACTTTTTGATAGGAAAAATTCAATATCCTTCATTCCCCTAAAATGTCTATTTTCACTCTCATTTCTTTTATTGGAAGACATGTATTAGTGAGTTCAAAGTATACTAAAAATTACATTGCTCTTTAAAGTAATATAAGTATTACTATCCCATTTTACAGATGGGAAAAATTAAGGCTCTAAGAGTTCATACCTAAAGTGGTAACATTGGGACCCAGGTCTACTGGTACCAAGTCTAAGGTTCTACATATTACCTCATATCCCTTCTCAATTATTCATGCTCAGTTTACTCCTAACAACCAAGTGGGGGGGTGCTTGAAGTCCGTGCATTACAGACTACCACGCCTGGGTTTCATATAGCTTTTTAATCAATAAATTGGCTTCTGACTATCTGCCCCACCCTTATAGAAAATGAAAATCAAACTGAAGATAAGCAAAATAAACCATTCTTACAAATTAGGGGAAGAAGGCTGCTGGTAATTTCAGAGTCCTTATCCACTTATAGCCAATGCTATTTCCCACCACCCAGTCCAGATGCAATCATTTAAGAACCCACTTCCTTCAAAATAGGGTTCAAATTCTGGCATCTACTTCGCAACCCAGTTGGTGTCTACCCATTGAAATAACATTCCATTAATGATGTGTATAACAAGTATATTCAAAATTATTTACTCACTATTATTCCACCATTAAAATGGGAGTTCCTTGAGGGCAGAGAGCAGAAATTTGGTTTTTTCCTTTCTTTATAATCTCAGCACTAATCCAGGCACAAAAGTTAGTTTAATAAATTCTAATTGCTTGATAGAATCCTATTAAAATGCAGATATATTGAGGAGATTAACACTTTAAACTATCAATAATCTTTTGTAACAGAATGAAGAACTACTTTCAGGTCTCTAGGAAAAAGGAGATGGTGACTAAGGTCAAAAGGTCTCTGCAGAGAAATCTAAGAAAAGGAAGACTTAACCTACCCACCAGTGTTGCCTTAGGCTTCCACTCCATTAAGATTAGATTCTAATTTTCAATGAGAACCATACTTTTATTTACAATTCAAATTCAAGTCACCAGATAAAATAGCCTTCCAAAAACTTTATTCTACAATTAAATATTTGCTTTATATTTGATAAGCTTAATTTAAGTAAAACACAAATATAAATAATTGGAACATTCTAATAATTAATTCGACTGTTGAATTCAAAGGTAATGATCATGACCTACCTTCAAAGAACCTTTTTGTCTATCTTCCATTGTTTCTAATCACTCAAGGAGTTATGGAATGCACAAGGCATGCAACAATAAGGTTCTAAGCTCAGTTCTACCACTAGTGTGCTCTGCCTGAACAAATTAACACTACTTTGTATGTTTCTTATCTATAAAAATTTAGTTAATAATAGCTGCCCACCATCTAATTCACCGAGCTATTAGAATGGAAGAAGCGACTGAGCCTGAGATTTCATGAGCATAGGGAATTGTACTAAAAGGGAAGTCCCTATATAAAATAATATCAGCAACCTCTCTGCAATTTATAGTATTAGAAAGCTGCTTAGGGCATTAAAGATTAAGTGACTTGCCCAGAGTTATTGTAATTCAGTTATTTCAGTTGTATCTGAGTCCAGATTTGAACTCAGGAAAATGAGTCTTCTTTGACTCCAGGCCCAGCACTCTATCTACTTCACCACCTAGCTGCCCATTCTGACAGTTAAAGCCTGTTCAAACCATATTGTCTTGGTTTCTAGGTCAGGTCTACATCTACTGTTCCACATTCCCAGTCATTATAAGGGTAATATTAAATTAAACAGGAGAGAATTTTGAAAACTAAAATCATCCTACAAATACCAGACCTGAAAAACCCTAGCCATAAGATTCCCAACAAATCAAACCATTTCAACTTGGCCCCAAGTATTTTGGGTGCAATATCTACAAATTTACAGAAGCACATTCTGTTCGTGTGTTTTTACTGTCCCAATAACTTGAAAAGAAAGCATCTACAACTAAGCCAGTCAATGAGTACCATTTGGAGTGTCCTCTAAGTTCAGTTACTACTCTGCTGTACATAAAGCGAAGAGGATGGATATGGAACAGGAAAGGCGAAAGCTACAAGACCTCTGACTTGGCTGAGTACATGACTAGAAATATCCTGACCAAAAATGCTCAGAAAATCAGACTTTCCAGAGGATTTGAAAACTCTTCAGGAACCCCTTCTTATTTAAGGTTTTGAATCCCAATAAATATCTCTTGGAAACAGCCTGCATTCCCTTTTCTTTCTAAAAATTTAATCTAACTCCTAAATATGGGATCTGTACCCTTATATTCAAGGCAAACCTGCTGAATTCTGTGCTAAATGATGATTTGAAGAGTAGCTGAAAAAAAGTAAATGTTCAGTCAGAAAAAAATTCAGCAACATACTATCAAAACAAAAAATCTGAATACTCCAGTACTCAAATTGATTGCATTCTCAAACCTCTCAAAGCAGGGGAGTAGGAAACATACTTCAGAATATGTCATTAACAATTGGTTTACAAGCTATATTCCAGCACTGCTTCATGACTTGCTGAGCTTAATTTTCCCACCTCTGGCATTCCATTAATATTTACCAGTTGTGCAAGTGATACCTGGCATTGTACTAAATATTATGGTTCAGGATAGAAAACATAAGACAAGATCCTTGTCCTGATGGAATTTAAAAAATCCAATTTAGGCTAGAAATAAAGAGATGAAAGTGGGACTAAATCAGGTTTTTTCCCTTATCCTGTTCCAGGAGAAATTTGCATTCAAAAGCAACTCTCCTCAAGCCTCCAAACACCAACTACTACCTTAAGACAGAGGACTCTAACTGAATTAGGAAAAATTCCTACAAAGGTAACTAAATTGAATGCTATCACAGTGGCTATACTTGTAATCTCTGTAACTCTACTCCTAGAGATCCCCAGCCAAAGAATGCTTTAGTATACAGGCATCTTTTAGCATTATGTTGACTTTTAAGCACGGAGAGTTCCCCCAGACAACTTACCTCTTCTCTGCTCTTTTTCATTATTGGTGTCCAAGAAATTTTTTTAAAGGGAAAGGGGAAAAAAAGTGATGGATCATTCTTGCCTATAATATTACTAATTTTACGTGCACATTTGTCCTCTTAACTATACTTTGGCCACTCTTAAACCTAGTAAGCTGAGACTTCTGCAGTTTCAGGACCTATGCCTAGCACTTAAAACATCACCATACCATTGCTATTTCAGGATGACAAATTCCAGGTTAACCTTAGTACCAAGCCATTTTATCTAATTTCTGTACTATTCCATTTATGTGCCCAGAAGGCAAAGTATTAAAATAAATTGGGAAAAATGTAAAGATTAAGGCAAAAGCTGGGGAGGGGCATGTTTAGTTCCCTACATGGCAAGAAGACTTTAAAATTTTTTAAATTAATTTAGAATATTTCCCCATGGTTACATGATTCATGTTCTTTCCCTCCCCTTTTCTTCCCCTTCCCATAGCCAACCCGCAATTCAACTGGGTTTTACAAGTATCACTGATCAAAACCTATTTCCATATTATTAATATTTGCAATAGAGTGATCATTTAGAGTCTATATCCCCAATCATATCCTCATAGAACCATATGATCAAGGAAAATGTCTTTCTTCTGTATTTCTATTCCCACAGTTCTTTCTTTGGATGTGGATAGTCTTCTTTCTCATAAGTCCCTCAGAATTGTCCTAGATCATTGCACTGCTGCTAGTAGAAAAGTCCATTACATTAGCTTGTGGCAGGCAGACTTGATTTTTGTTCAAGCAAGTTAATTAGCAAGGCAACAAGTAGCTCACAGATTTTTTTTTTTTGAAATTTTGGCTGAAGCAGTATCATTTTTATTAGCATTATTAAATGTCAAAAAGGGGATCAAAGACCAAAACAGAACGGGAACCCCCACACACACACTTTTCGCCTTTCTAATGCCAGCTACTTCCAGCTACTTCCAGCAGGTATAGCTGAGGTACAACATTTTGTATATTTAGCACCGTGTGTTTCTGGCTTCAGAATTTGCTGTGACCTTGGGGTAGGTAAATCACTATAATCCCGACGCCTTAGCTCCCAACTGAACAGGATATCTACAACCCCTTGCTAGTGACTGTGTAAAATGATGGCTGCAAGGTGAAGTTAGCTCCCCCTCCTTTTTTTTTTCAAAACTGAAATGACTCTTTGCTGTTTGTTCTAAGTTTTAACGCTCTTCTACTCTCCCCACCGCAGGGAGGATGAGGGAGGGAAATTGTATGTGTCCAAGCTGCTGAGAGACTTATCTGAAGACACATTAGGAAGGGGCTACAAGACCCTTGCGCTTGCAAGACAGATGGACTGACGGACAAGTAGATTGAGAGGCATACAAAGACGATCCCCCTCCTCCACCATACATACACACGTACATACACACACACGTGTGATGAGATCAAGCTGCTTGGCCGGAGGGCCAGGCACAAGCGGCAGACAGGGCCCGGTGCGGCGCCTCACCTGTCTTAAACACCATCGCGGTGCCCTCTTTGGAGTCGAAGGTCTCCAGCATGGACACGAAGAGCACCCCGCACGCGTTCTGGATGCCGAAAACCGACCCGTTGCACCACATGGCGGCCAGCATCACTACCCAGCCCCAGCCACCTTCGGGGGGTAAGTGCGTGGCTCGGCTAGAGGACCCCGTCACCTCTTCCTTCTCCGCTGGTGTCTCGGGTCCCTCCGAGGGCTGGGAGGAGACGCCCCCCTGAGGCGGAGAACTGGAGCTCATCCCGTACCCCGAGGAAGACTCCTCCTGGGCAGGCACCATCGCTCCCCCGCAAGACGAAGACCTCCCTTCCCCACCCTCCCACCACCCCCCAGCCCCCCACCCCCGCGCGCGCCTTTCCTCCTCCTCCCTTGCGGATCGGGCGTTAAGGGAGGCGCGAGCTCCGGGAGGGCTGGACGGCCGGCCCGAACGCTCGGGACCCTGCGGCAGGCGAGCAAAGGCCAAGGTAAAGGCAGGGAGGGGGCCCGAGGGAAGGGAGGAGGAGGAGAAGGCAGAGGAGGATAGCCGGGCGCAGGCGCGAGGGCGGCTCTCGGGGCTCCTGCTCCTCAGGGTTCCAGCCTTGAGTGCTGAACAGAAACCCCCCCACAAGCTTTTCCAGCTATCGCATTCAGAGCCCCTGCGCCCTAGTGCCAGTCCTCTTATAGAGCGCCCTCCCCTCCCCCCCGGGGGCTCGGCCAGAGGCGGGGCGTGCCCCCTTTGCTTCGCGCTGATTGGACAATTCGGAGTGAGGGCGTGGGTCTGGCGTCCTGGGGGCGTCGCGCTCGGCCTCATGTGGCGGAGAGAGGGTCAGAAACACACAGTCCCTTCTCCCCTCCACCCCACAGGGGAAACCATCAGTCTCCTCCTCGGCTTCCTGTACAGTCGGCAGGGCCGGGGCGCGAGGCCCTCCAAGGCTTCAAGAAGCAGAAATAAAGCACTGAATTCAATGGAAAGGTATGACAACCAGTCCACTCGAGCGCACAGCCCACTCGCGGAAAAAAGCGCGCGCGCAAACACAGGTTGTCCCAAATACGCGCAGCTACTTTCACACATACATACACGTCACGTATACATCGCCGTGCTCTGACACTTCATATAGTGTCACACACATACACTCACCACCATCGCCTCCCTTGTTTTCTGTCCAGCTCAGCCCTCTTCTGTCACTCTAGCAGGCGAATCTACCCATAAGGTCAAGTTCAGGGGGTGACCTCCCCCTCAGGCACACACCCCTATAATAACCATACCCTGTAGCCACTACAGCCTGGGTTGCCTCCACAGTCACAGTCTCACAGACACACGTATCTGAGAAAATTGGCACTTGAACACAGGCATGTTGAAGTCAGTGGCTTCAGGAGTTAATCCCATTTCTCCACCAAGGAAAATTAGGAGGACACCCTTACTTCCTGTTCTGTTTCTTGTTTCATGCTGACTGCCAAAAATTAGGCACCTTAAAAAAAAAAAAGAAAAGTGCATAGGGTATCAGTGCATAAAGGCAGCAGAACTGGACTTTGATCGAGGGTTGACTTACCATCAGCCACATTAAGTAGCATAATATTTTCCTGACCATTTAACTAAAGGTTAACTCAAATTTAGTGATGGAGTGATGTGGGTTGTTTTTTATTTGCTCTGGTTTTTTAAAAGGCACTTATTAAAGAATACTAATTAGAATGCTTAAAATGGCAGTTATGCCACCTGTCTACTAAATAGGAAGGTGGTAAGGATGAAAGCTTTGCCCTAGTATAAGTTCTATTTAGTTAGCTTCTGTTCCAGTGCTATCGTAATACGAATAAACATTAGTCCCTCTGGTGTATTGAAGAGAACCATTTTTACAAAATACATAGGCTATATTGTATGCAATAACTAAGCAGATGTTACATCAATGATCCGCACAAAGTTCATGCTCAATAAATGTAACTGACTAAAGTTTAAATGAATACAGAAGGAAGACTGTTGAGACAATGTGGTATAATGGAAGTGGCACTAAAAAAAAATATATATATATATATATATATATATATATATATATATATATATATATTTGTCATTCTACCACAAAACTATCCACTATCCATATGGCCTCAAGCACTGCCTGGCTTAACTTCGCTGGGCCTTTGTTCTTCATCTTTAAAGTGAAAGTGTTAGATGAGATGATCTCCAAGGTTCCTTTTAGTTCTAAAATTATATGGTTGAATGAACAAATTCTGGATTTTTTTTTCCTTTTTAAAGACTTAAGACCAGAAGAGCTGTACTAAACCTCCTTTTTCATTCAATCTCAGAGTTTTAAAAATCAAATATAGTACACCATATGACCCTTGGTTTTGTCCTTAGGCCTTACTTAAAACTCAGTTTTTTCATCTATATAAAGGAGGTGGACTATTAGTTTCTTTCTGGATCCAATATACTATGATTCTTTTGGTTAGAATTATTATAGAATATACTATAGGAAAAAAATATTGAGAATTCCAGGGAATGAAAACCTAGTTCACTAAAGAACTAAACCTGCATCAATGTGATATAAAGTTGATTTATATATGAAGTTTCATTTTCATATATTTAATATCCTTTTTCATAACTATAAAATATTATTTCTGTTTAATCATTTAAAAGGAAAAAAGATTCTGTTCTCAAACTGCTTTCCTGTTTACAGGTAAACTTTGACCCCAATCTTTATGTTTTATTTTCAAACTGGGTTGCCTCATTATGGCATGGAGGTCACCCTGAGATCTCAAAAGTTATGCCAGCTAAGCACAGTCTCTGGCATGTCCTGCCAACCTTAAACAGCTTTGAGTACAAGTGTAGCAATGAACTGTGTGCTTGTTTTCCAAGGACTCAGCTGAATCTGAAGAAGCTCATTACCAGAAAGCAAGGCACCAGATAATAGACGTAGGTGAGTGGAAGAGATTCTTTTCTCCAAACCATTCTCTAAACAACTGTGGAAATGATATTGCTAATGCACAGATCTGGCCATGCCATTGATCTTTTCAATAAACTCCAATGGCTTTTATTACCTGTTATGTCCCATACAAACTCCTCTGGTTGTCACTTAAAACTCTTCACCGAAAGCCAACCTATCAGAGTTCTTATACATAGCTCCTCTTATGCTGACTCCAGCCTACCAGAGTTAGGATACTCTATTCCTTTTCTGTCACTCAATGGTCCAGCCAAACTGTCCTGTTTACTGCTCTTCATGCATAACATTTCATTTGTGTAAACACAAAATTCATAGTTCAGAAAAAATGCACAGCTATATGAATGTAGGTATTTAAAAGAAACTTTTCTTCCTTATATGTATATCCTTTATGATAAATTTATTTATGACTATATTATTCTTTCTCTTAGTGATTAGGGATAGAAAATGGACACCACTTCACCAAAACCTAATACAAAGTCTCTCAGGTTTTTGTAATTTGATCTGGTACAGTTAAGTTCCTCTAAGACAAACTGCTCTAGATTGTCTTAGATGAAGAATAAGCATATGTAACACATTTTACCAGTAACAATGGTTAAATTCCATTTGTTCTAAAATTCTAAATTTCTCCTTTACCTTTACCTACTTCCTTAAAAAAGATCCCCAGAGATCCAGGAAAAAAAAACACCATTCATAAGCAAAGGATAAACTATGGGAGTGGAAACACCGAGAAAAAGCAACTGCCAGAATACAGAGGTTGAGGGGACATGACAGAGGAGAGACTCTAAATGAACACTCTAATGCAAATACTATCAACAAAGCAATGGGTTCAAATCAAGAAAACATCTAATGCCCAGTGGACTTACGCGTCGGCTATGGGGGGTGGGGGGGGGAAACAAAATGATCTATGTCTTTAACGAATAATGCTTGGAAATGATCAAATAAAATATATTTAAAAAAAAAAAAGATCCCCAGAGATCTTAATTGGGAAATGAAAAATGCTCCAGATTTCTCTGCTATTTGGTTCTTGGCAGTAAGTTCATTGCAGTGAAGTTGTACAAATTTTTTGTGTTTTTCATTTTATTTTCTACTTCTGGTATACAACAGAAAAAACACTCAAGTAAAAGTGATATTCTTATTTTCAATGTTTTGTTGAAAAAAATCAATATATTTGCTTCTAAATCTTAATTAACTATTGAGATAAATGAAGCATTGAATGGTGAGGTCTGGTTGTCAAGAAAACAGTTCCTATTTCAATACCTGCCACTACTTTACCTCTTTTCTCTTTCTATCTGAAAGTCTGAAGATATTTTCATCTACCTACCTTATAATGATGTGTGCAGTAATGAGTCAATGTTCATAAACTGTTTTAAGAGCATCAGACAAAAGGTTTTATAGACTTATAAATAGATATAATTGTCTATTAAATCTGAATGACAATGGTATTTGATATTTATATAGGCTTTTTCATCTAGATTTTATATTAATCTTATTATTTATTAACTAAAAGATCCTTAGTTGACTCTACTCAGATACGCCAAATGTTCCTATTTAGGACAATCTAGATTTTAGCTAAATATTAACTATTTTCCACTTGGAGATTGAAAAAACTTCTTGGAGAGAAGTTCTCTCATTCTAGTCCACACAAATACCATTATAAAACTTCTCTAATAGTACTATGTGTCTAATAATAGGTTTCTAAGACTGTCAAGTCTTTAACTTCAATACAACCTATACTCTACTATGATACCACTTTGTCTGTCTTAGTTTTTCTACATTAATATTTTAGTTGGAAATTTTGAGAAGAGATGGAAGAGAAGAAACTTTTTAAAATAATGCACTAGCATAATACAAAACTTCTCTTCTTGGAAAAATGGTATATTCTGAGATCTTGGATTTGTTGTTGACTTGTGGGAACTAACAAATTTTCCAGTTTAGAAAAATGCACCTCAGGTTTTCTATTTACAAAATGGAGATAATCCTATCAACTCTCTTCATATGAAATCTGAATGAACTGCAAACTCTTTAAACCTTGTAAAAAGGAAGAGCACATTTTTAGTTCATATAGTATGTCATGAACAAAAGGATGATATCTTGAAATAATCTGTATTTATTATTTTTGTTCTATATTAGATCAGTGATTAATGTAGTGAGAAATTTACACAGATGGGAAAATAGATATATGGGTCAGGACTCATTGATATTTTCTTTCACCTTGTTTTCTAAACATATTTTCCTGAGTATTTGGTATCTTCTCTTCATTCAAGATATATTGAGAATTGATTCCCTTAATTCTGCAAATTGTGTCAACTCCAGCATAGACTCCCTCTATATATATTTGATCTTACCATTTACCATTCTCAGCTTATTTTTTTAGTATCATTTCTATTTCCTTATGCAACACATATGGGCATGTGATGATAGAGAACCAATATGATGGCTCCACTGTCTTTGGTGGGGAAAAAAAGTTTATTATGGAAATTTTCACAAATCTCTTCCATTTTTATTTGTTGTCTTCCTTTTAATTTCATTTTTATATACTCTCACAATTACCAGGCTTAACTGGATTACTAAGTTTTCCATACGTTTACTTTTTTCTGCCTATTACTTCTCATAGTTTTGTAAGGCAATACTGCTTATAACCTTCCACAATCTTTCTCTTTAAGAATTTACAAATGAGTTTATATTTTAAACCAGTGTTACCTTTGGCTACCATATCTCTATGCTTGTCAAGATCAAGTATCTACTTGCTAAGACAGTTTTTAGGTCTTGTAGTGATTACTTTACATATATTGTTTTCTTAGAAAATGGTGATAGGCTTTGTTAAGATCTGTTTAGTCAATTTCTCATTTTTCTGTGTCAACATCATGTTTAATTATATTAGATTGAAAGTGCCTTAATTGCATGCTACATCTTCTTAATTGTATTCTTTCCTCTAGAGTATTAATTTGAATTTCTTCTCTAAGTCAAGGAACTGATCATTTAAAGACAGCTAATTTTAGATCAATAGCTAGAAATGAAGAAAATTTCTTTCTGGTGTTATGTTATTTAGTGCTTCTTGTGATCTCTCATCTTGCATGAAATATTCTTAATATGTAGGCAAGAAGTTTCTCTACAGTCTACAAGGATTTAACCTTTCTTTTTTCTTACTTCTAAATCATGTTTTACAATATTTTTGTTTTCCTCACCTTTGCTCACATTTGCATGGATATTGAACATTCAAGTATATGTTGATTTAATTTGGAAGGACATAAAATTCTTCATTGAATTTCCCAGCTTCTTCATTTTCTACAGTACCTGTTAATACATGATCTACAATTATTTTTGTATTTGGGCATCAAATTTTCCATTTAGTTCTGCTCTTTTCTTTACAAATACCTGGCAATCTTCTATTTTGTTGAATGCCTCATACTTTCCCCCAGAAATATATAGTCACTTTTTATGGGTAGGTGATCCTTGGTTATAGACCAATTCTCTTGCCTTTCTGAATATCATATTCCAAGCCTTGTGGTCCTTTAGTGTGGAGGCTGACAGATCCTGTGTAATCCTGATTGGTGCTCCTTGATATCTGAATTGTCTCTTTCTGGCTTCTTGCAATATTTTCTCCTTAAATTGGAAGCTCTTGAATTTGGCAATTACATTCTTGGGAGTTGTCTTTTGAGGATTTGTGGAGGGTGATCAATGGACTCTTTCAATGTCTGTTTTGCCCTCTTGTTGAAGAACATCAGGGCAGTTTTCTTGGATAATTTCTTGTAGTTGTCAAGATTTTTGTTTATTTTTAGGTTTTCAGGTAAGCCTAAGATTCTCAAATTATCTCTCCTAGACCTATTTTCCAAGTCAACCATCTTCTTGATGAGATATTTCATGTTTCTTTCTAATCTGTCATTCTTTTGACTTTGCTTTATTAATTGTTGCTGTCTTGTAAGATTATTGGCTTCTACTTGTCCAATTCTAGTTTTTAAAGACTGGTTTTCAGGTAAGATCTTTTGATTTTCCTTTTCCGTTTGATCTATTCTGCTTTTCATGGTTTCCAGCAGATCATTTTTAGTCTTCAATTTGCTTATCATTTCATTTGATTTCTGGACTTCTTTTTCCAAATGGGAGGTTATATCTTTTAAATTATTATTTTCTTTTGAATTGTTTCCCACTTTTCTCACCAAGTTTCTTCTATCTTTCTCATAAACTCACATATGAGCTCCTCAAGAGTTTGTGACTAGTTTCCATTTTGGGGGGAAGGTTTGGATGTGTTTGCTTGTTTATCATCCTCTGCTGTCTCCTCTGTAATCTGGATTTTTCTGCATAAAAAATTATCTAGGGTTAAGGTTTTCTTCTTGTTGTTGTTTTTTTTTTCCATAGTTGTGGATTATAGTTCTTGGCTATTTGTGGCCATTCCTTTGTTCCTTCTTAGTCAGAAGTCTGAGTGAAGAAGGGGGAAATCTTTGTGTTGAGCTCCATACAGGCTGTGTGCAGCCCTGTACTATCTGTGCCCAAGTGCCACATTCCTTAGCCTCCTGGGGTCCCAAGTCTCGCTGCTCTTTGGAGTACGTCTATGGTATCCTCAGACAGCCCTTGAGAACCTAAAGATTGCCTGCAGAGGTCTGAATGAGGAGGGTAGAAAAGTCTTTGTATCAAGCTTCCTGTGGTTTTTACCCTGAGGCTACTTTTCCAGTCTTTGAGGTATCTGCTGTGATCCACCCCTCTCTGCCCAATCTCTGTGCCATATCTCCATGTTTCCTCAGCCTCCTGGGGTCCCAAGTCTCACTATTCTTAGGGGGTAAGTCTGTAGAGTCTTCAGCCAGCTGCCCCTCCCAACCCGGAGGTTGCTCAGCACTCACTTCGACTCTGGCACTGTAGGTGGTGAGGGAGGGGTGATGGGTTCACCCTCTGGTTGGAGTAATAATGTCCCCTTTTAGCATAGGAATGCCCAAACTTTGCCTACTTCCAGTGCTGTGCCCTACAGTGAAGCCTCTTTGTTCATCTGATTTTGGTTTTGTCCTTTTGAGGCACTTTATATCAGTAGATAGATAGGACAGGGAGAGCCTTACTTCTACTCTGGGGTCATCTTAACCTAGAAGTATACAATTAGTTTCATGTGGAGGAAGGGTGTTATTTTTTTTTTTACAAATGCTTATCACAAATACAATGAAACAATATAAACTAATGCCCCCTCGAAATGGTTGTTTCTTCTTGCCTTTAAATGTACAATTTTATAACGTGAGTCGTCTTAGAGATCCATCTTATTTGCAAACATTCCAGTCCTGCCTGGATGACAAGCTGTCTGCCAAGGGACCACTCACTGGAAGCTCAACCAAGAAATGGAACCAGTTCAGAGACACAGTGAAGGAAACATCAAAGGCAGTCCTAGGCCCCAAACAACGCAACCACCAGGACTGGTTCTACGAGAACAACACTGCTATTGAAGACCTATTGAGCAAAAAGAACAAAGCCTTTATGGAGTGGCAAAATAACCCAAACTCTGCTCCTAAAAAAGACAGATTCAAGTCTCTCCAAGTCACGGCTCAGTGTGAGATCAGGAAGATGCAAGACCGCCACCACTATACTGGGCAGCAGTATACATAGTGCAGAATACCCTCCCCTAGATCGCTGCTCACCATGGTGATATCTTTCATTGTGAAGCCACATAATCCTTTGCGCAGTGCCTCATTCTTGTTCAGTTACTCTCAGAACAAGGCACCATGCAAAGGATTATGTCACTGGAAGTAGTACTGTACATGAACTATGCTGTGTTTTGTGGCACTGCCACATACAGTAAGTACTCCTCTCACTGACCACCAATGAAAGAGGTGCCCCTTCTGGAAGTGCAGTAAGGGCTAGATAAATGGTCTCAGGGGGCTGCATGTGGCCTGTGGGCCATAGTTTGGGGTCCCCTGCTCTAAAAGATCACTTTATTGCAAATATTAATAATATGGAAGCAGATCTTGATCAACGATACTTGTAAAACCCAGTTGAATTGTGCATTGGCTACAGGAGGGGGGAGGGAGGAGAGAAAGGAAAGACATGAATCATGTAACCATGGAAAAATATTCTAAATTAATTAATTAAATAAAAATAATTTACAATAACAAAAAAATGCAGTTATTAAATACCAACTTGTGCCTGGTACTATGCTAAGCACCTTGCAAATATTATTTCATTTGATTGCCAAAAGCATGGTTATTTATAAAAAGAAAGCACATATTCAGACCCATCATGAAAAGAGAAATTATATTTGTTGATTTATTTTCACTGCCAAGAATCAAAATCCTTTCTGGAATAAGCCTATGGTTATATTTTTTCCACATTATCTTATTCTTCATATAATTCTATTACTTTAATAAAATTTTAAAGCCCAAGGAATATCAGATGTCATCTAATCCAATTTCAGACCTAATACTCTGATTCTTTTAACAATATCTCTAAGAGGAGGTCTCCTTAGATAACTCAAGTGAAAGGGAGCTCAGTATTTACTTAGATAGCCAATTCTGTTGGCTGGGGATCCTTTAGTGTTAGAAAGGTATAGGGGTTTGTTGTTGTTGTTGTTTTTCTCATGTTAAAATAAAATCTGTTTCTTTGTAGCTTCTACCCTTGGTACTAAGTCGGTCTTTTGGAGTGCTGCTGACCAAGATAATTTCTTCTTCATATTTTGTAAGATAGCTAGCTAAAATGTGCCTTCCTTCCTACTACTTATTTCTGAATATTACTAGTTTCTCCATCATGTCCTCAAATGAAATGATGTTCAGATCCTTCATATTCCTATTAACCCTTTTCTGGAAGGGTTGTCATATTTGTCAACTCTTTTCTCTTAAAATATGTTAGAATTTAACATAATAAATGTCAACACTTCTGGTCATTCTTAAAATGAGAGCAGTAATGGTGAACCTATGGCATGGGTACCAAAGATGGCACACAGAGCACTCTCTGTGGGCCCTTGGCTGCCCACACACACACACACACACACACAGAGTTCATTACTAGAAAGGCAAAGGGACTCCATTTTTTCACATCACTGGTCCATCTTCCCAGCAGCCCAATGGGAGTACACAGTGGATAAGGTGGGCAGCTCACAGGCAGCAGAGCTGGAGGGGAGGGGAACACTCTAGCCACTCCCCTCCCCCTCTCTACACTAGTAGAGGACATTCCTCATTCCATTCACCCCTCCATCCAGCAGCCCAATGGGAGCATTTCCTCCCTCCCCTGTGTAGGGTAAGGGAGGGAAAGGCATGTGGCCTCTGTGGGGGCCAGCATGGCACTCTGTCTGGGGTGAGGGCAGGGCCTGGCACTCCCTCTCTAAAAGGTTTGCCATCACTGGTCTAGAGCTTTACTTACTATACAAATTACCAAAATACTTATTAAAAATGAAAAGAGTATTGATCTGGGCATCAGAAGATCTGAATTCTAATCTCTGTTTTGCCACTAATTTACTATGACAAAGTAAGAGTTGACAAACAAAAAAGAAGAGGAAGAGATGAGGGGTGAGATAAAAATGATTCATAGTTAATATGACATGATTTGTCTATTAAAATGTGAAAAATAGAACCACATATGAAGGCTTAAAAACCCTCAAAATCTCATTTACCGCCAAAATAGTAGGAGGCAGAATGAGAACAGAGGCATGGGACTATAGGATATGCTAATGGAAGGAAAGGAAACTCTGAAGTCAGATTTCATTCATCACTGCTTTGTGGATGAGGGATTCTGATATTCCTGTCTGGAGTATATACATTTGGACTCTTATTTCTAGGGAAATGACTTTAGGAAAAACTTACTGTATTTAGTGAATAGTTTAGGTCAGATTACAAGATCATTAATTTAGAATTGTAAGAAACCTGAAAGGTCATGTATTCCATTTCCTTTTCATATAGATAAGGAAACTCAGGTCAAGTGACACTCAAGGAGATCAATAGTGGCAGAGACAGGATTTGAATGTACATCATCAGATGTCAAATTTAGGGTTCTTTCCCTTGCACCATGCTGGAACCAATAAGAATATATTCCCTTCAGTAGTGAGGTTGTTTAGTGGATTGAGAGTCAGGCCTAGAGACAGGAGATTCTGAGTTCTGGCCTCAGATACTTCCCAGCTGTGGGACCCTGGGCAAGTCACTTAACCCCAATTGCCTGGTTCTTACTACTCTTATGCCTTGGAACCAATATTTGGTATCAATTCTAAGACAGAAAGTTAAAAAAAAAGAATGTATTCTCCTTTAGTTACAAGACAATATTTCTGCTGTAAAATAAAAGAACTGAGATTTTTAGAGCCAAAAGATGCCTTACAGGTGTCCAGTTCAACTCCATCATCTAAAGGTAAAAAAACTGAAAAATTTTTCTCATGGTCACATAGTTTATTTGTGGTATAATCAAGACCTGAATCTGAGCTTCCTGGCTCCTAGTGCAGTGCTCATTAAATGTTATACTTCAAGGCTTCTGAACATATGAAGCAGAAAGTAAAGATTACTTAGTTGGATCCTACTTTTGATATTTACTAGACAATATCCCCTTGGACAAGTCAGCAAGTCACTTATCTTCTCTAAGCCTCAGTTTCCTCATCTATAAAATGAATATGTTGGACCAAATGGCCTCTAGAATCCCTTACAACTTTAAATCTATGATCCTATGAAGGTCTTTAGTTTGAAATGTTATTTTTTGGAACTCCCTCTTATCACTTATAAATAATCTTTTAAGCACATAAGAAACATTCAATAAACACTAGCTGATGGATTGATTCTAAACCATCTGTTGTAGAGAGGATTCTATTAGAGGCTGAAATCATAGCTGGGAAGATATTATCATCCTTATTTCACCAGCAAGAAGCATTGTCAACACTGCTACATAATAGATGAGCATAGGCTTATGTCTAAATGAGATAATCAAAATATTAAAGCTTTCAAAGTGCACAGATAAAGTTTCTCCTATGTAACAATTTGAACATTCTACTTATAAGTCCACATTGCAGGTTTTTTTCTTTTTTCCCTAAAATATCATAAAAAGGAATAATAGACTAGAATTATATTTTTTAGAAATGAAGAGATACATACATGTCGTTTTCAATTTACTGGGAACTTAAACATACTAATCTTCATCTATAAAATCTAAAGTAAATAACCCATTGTAGTAGGATAAAGGGCATTAAACTATTGTAGTATGATGTATGGGGATCTAAGGCACCTGAGTTTCTAATCTTGGTTCTCCTGTTGTTTGTCTTTTGTTTTTGAAGAGGACCAATGACATCACAGAATGATGTTTGACTTGTGGGTAAATTGGTTTTTAGTGAAATAGAGTTGCACAAAGTCATCATCCTCACTGTCTAACAGATTCATCAAAGTCCAGTGGCAAGACAAAAGTCAAGATAAGTGGCAACGGCCCAGGATACATTGGAATGACTTTGGCTCCATCAATGTCTGACCAAGTTCTAAGCACTCCAGAGCACCTGCTTCAGCCGCCTTTGTGGCAGTTTGAACAAATTCAAACTCTCATCCACCCATTCTGCTAGGGGAAGTCTTCACAAGCTTGGGATAGATACCCCACTCCGCCTCAACTCACCTATGGGTTTGTTGTCCAACAAGTCCCCTTAACCTGGTTAAGCTCATCTGCCAAAATGCTTTACCAAAGTGTGGCCACTGCACATATTCCATCTTCTTGGAGCCACAGGTGAGAGTTTAGTGCCAGGTAAACATCAAAGGTAGATGAGCAGCCCTGAAAATAGAGCAGCAAGCCCTCACACCAGAGGTGCTAGTCTTCATTGCACCCCTACTAACTAGCTGTGTGATCTTAGGTCATTCCATAACTTCGGATTCCTGTTTGCTCACCGACAAAAGGTCAAGGTTATCTCTAAGGTATCTTCCAAGACTTATGATCTAGTATTCTACCTCATTTATCCAGTTGTGGGTATTTATTTTTGTCAAACCATTTTATAGATTCTTTTATTCCCCCTTGAGGCCAACCTGGTCTGGAATAGCTTTTGAAGACAGGGATAAATGTTTATCCAGTGTCTATGGAACAGATTTTTCCTCTGAAGGGAGCCAATGAAAGAGTCTAACCAATTGCACTAACTGGCCTAGTACATTCCGAAAATAAACTTCAGTTTGTAATAAATTTTGCCCAAATTTCCTAGAATGCTACACTTTCTGAAAGTATATAAAAAGTAATTTCAGAGACACTGATGCCTGAGCTGCTAAAAAACCCATACTTCCCCATATTTGCAAGGATGAAAGACAGGAGAAATGAACTTTGAGCTCTATTTGAGTTGCAGTATTTCAATGGTAGGTGACAATTGAAAAATATCTTCAGTCATTCAACAAACATTTGTCCAGTGCCTCCTCTGTTCATACTTATCCCGTGCAGAGTGCCACACAAAGAGAGTTGGGGGTGAGAGAAACTCACTCTGGTCTCGGACCTGGGTGTGGGTCATGGCTCTTTTATTTGCTACCAGTGTGACAATAAGGCATTTACTTACCTCTGAGCTTCACTTTCCCAATCTGAAAAATAAAGGTGTCTCCTGCTAGCTCTTCATCTATGATACTACAATAATAATGATCCCTTCTAACTCTACAGTTCTAATTAGCAGTAAATGCTATGGGGCAGCTAGATAGCTCAGTGGACCTGGAGAAGAGAGACCCTGGATTCAAGTCTGGCCTGAGACACTTCCTAGCTGTAGCCCTTGCCACTCTTCTGCCTTAGAACCAACACATAGTATTGATTCTAAAATGGAAAGAAAGGATTTTTAAAAAAAATAAGTAAATGCTATATTTAAAAATATAAACTATGCCCATGGTGTCAGAAAAATACGCTTTTAAAAGAGAGAGAAAGAAAACAAATATGAATTTACACTCAAACTAGTTTGGTTTATTTGTAGAGAATATAGGTTTGGAAACCTTGAAGCACCCTCAGTTCACACAGGTATATTATTTTTAATACCATCCTTTATTAACTTTGCATAACAGCTATAATCATAACAAGGGTATGGTCACACTAACACCTTGAAGATGAAATATTGTCTCCTTACTGACTCACTGTATGACTGCCTGAACAAACTGATAAATTCTTCTAAACCTTTGTTTTTGTCTGCATATCAATCTAATACTTCTGCCTTTATTTAACCATTGATAAAGAGTTTGCTGAACAAAATAGCCTTAATGTTTTTTTAAATTCTTATTTATTGCGTTTGCTTAATTATTGGTCACTTTAGGATGGACAGAGCAGATGGAATTCATAGATTGGATTCAGAGCTAGAAGAGACCCAAGAGATCACCTTGTTCAAGGATTCTTAACCTGGAGTCTGTGGATTTACCTATTTTTAAAAACATTTTGATAGCCATTTCAATATGCTTGGTTTTCTTTGTGATCCTACATATTTTATTTTATCAATTTAAAACTATTATTCTGTGGCGTCCATAGGCTTTACCAGATTGCCATAAATCAAAAACTCTTTAAGAACTAAAGTTCAACTCCCCCATTTTACAGATGAGGAAATTGGGGAGAGCTAGAAAATTTAAAAAGATTTTCCCAAATCACACTGTAAAAGAATATCTGAACACAGGTTCAGACTCAGTCAGATTCTCTGATCCCAAATATAGTGCTTAGATTTGTCTCCTATCATTTCTAGCCTCTTGGGACACACAAGGTAATGAATTTAACTACAAATTAGCTACTTAATAGCTACTGCTTCTGAATAGGCAGAAAACATCAGGGTGGGGGGTGGAGGAAAAGAAGCAGCCTTTCTGAGATCCATGTGACCATAGGTAAGTAAGCACCAGAGTATATAGTTATAATTTAACTAGTGGCTCCCATTTGTGATGACAACAGTCTCCACAGAAAGGGAATGTTTGTTCAACACCATTATCTATTTTCTCCCCAAAGGGGTTTTGCGAAGTACTTTGCAATTGGGAATTTGCTTCCATTATGACAATGTAGCCATGTTTCAGGGCAACAATCTCCAGATAAATAGCAAATTGTAACCAAATGTGGGCATCTAGTGATATTGTTACAGTATTCCATTTAACCACAAAAAGCTTAAGTTGCCCAAGGTCACACAGGGAAGCACAGTCAGAATTAGAGTACCAAATTTCTAGTCTTGATTTAGGGATTGTTCTTGAGTTAGATATGATTCTTTAGGGTAACTCACTAAAGCTCTTAGAGATGCTTCCCCTTTCCTCCACCCTCTCCACGCCAAGTTCTGGCTCTCAAAGTTATTTTGTTTCTATAATATCTACAAATCTCCACTCTTGCTTCCTTTCTCATACCTTCTCTTATCCTACCTCAGACTCCCTGAGTTCCCTACCCTCACCCCAACTGTTCTAGTTTCTATTTCCTCATCTTTATGCAGTCACATCTGCTCCTCACTCCCATAGGAACTTTAATGGAGTCTTGAGTCTCCCCCTGCACCTGCTTTTGGAAACAGCCTTATTCCCCTGAGTCACATTACCTCTTTGCTTCTTGGTTAAGGATCTTGCCCTTGGCAGAATGTGAGTGAATTAGATGTTCTTAGCTCTGATCCCCCAGAAGGATCACTGTGACTTAGTTACATCATGAAAAAATGATTTTATTTGCTCATGGTATATAGTCTGTACTACTTCCCTCCCCCACTGCTTCTGGTAGGAAATATTTACAATTGAGGTCATATGCTAGCCCCATTACTAACATTTTTTTCTTACTTTTTCTTAGACAACAAAAAAAGATGACCACTGAAATTCTAAAAAATCCAAGAAATCAAGAGAAGGTACACATTCAGTTAGATCTCAAAATAAAAATCTAGAGGCATTTCAGGGGTAGGGGAAAAAAAGGCATAGTTTAAAAATATCCAAAACCACATCCAGCAAGCTATCCATCAGGCCCAAAGAAAGTGAAAGAAGCAATTGATAACTTCCAAATTGCTCAGATTTTTCAGGTCTTTTCAGGGATTAGTTTTAAAACTGCCATCTCCACAAACAGAACTTCCAAAAAAGCAAAGTATAGGTGCCAAACTACCATAAAGAGTGAGGTCTCAAAGTGTGGCAAACGCAAAAGCAAAAAATCTAGAGTGGTATAAATATTCAGAAAACAATTCAGTTCAAATGCCCCCTTCTTTGAAACCTTTCTTGAGCCTTGACCTTACTACATTTGT
The DNA here is from genome assembly GCF_027887165.1 of Monodelphis domestica. NCBI lineage: Eukaryota > Metazoa > Chordata > Mammalia > Didelphimorphia > Didelphidae > Monodelphis > Monodelphis domestica. The sequence goes on along the minus strand of NC_077228.1, from coordinate 376,635,669 downwards.
TATGATCTCACCTCCAAAAAATTACCTTGTTTCCTTTATATACTTTATTTGTACATTTTGTTTCTCTGATAGATTATAAGCTCCTTGAGGGAAAAGAAATGTTTCACTTTTGTCTTTGTATCCTTAGCTACAAAACACAGTGCCTAGCACATAAAAGGTTTTTAGTAAATGTTCATTGATTGATTGGCTTCCAAGAGGGATGCTTAAGTTTGATATCTGCTCTAACACTAACTACTACAGGTAGCAGGACATAATTTAGAAGTTGCAGTCAGAAGACTTGAGTTTATATCCTGACTCTGATACTTCCTAGAACTGTGACTGGAGCAAGCAAGTTATAGACTAGAGTTCAAGGAAATCTGAGGTCATCTAATCCAACTTCCTCATTTTACAGATGAGAAAATTGAGGCCCAGAGAGTCCAAGTGACTTGCCTAGGGTCACACAGAGAATAACTTACATCAGAGGTAGGAATCTGAATCCAAGATTCCCTGTCTACAGAACCAGTACTCTTTCTTCCTTATCACACACAATCTCTCAAAGCTTGTTTGTTATTTATAAAATGCAGTGCTTACTCTGTCTACTCTGCCTCACAACAATATTGTGATGTATAAACTTTAACAGAACAGATAATGTGAATTGTTATTAGAATGATTAATTTATAGCAGTATAGTATAGGAAGGGAAGTGAATGTTGAGTCAGAAGATCTGGGATTGAGGCCCTGCCTGGCCAATTTATTAGTTATATGACCATAGTCATTATGTCTCCCCTCTCTGAATTCTATCATCTATAATAGGGTCTCAGGGAGGTGGCTCAGTAGACAGAGAACCAGGCCTGGAGATGAGAGGCCCTGGGATCAAATCTGACCTCAGATACTTCTTAGCTATGTGACCCTAGGCAAATCACTTAACCCCAATTTCTTAGACCTTGCCACTCTTCTGCTTTGGAACCCATACTTGGTACTGATTTTAAGACAGAAGGTAAGGGTTTTCTTTTTTTTTTTCTAAAAAGATGGGATAATAATACCTGCATTACTATCTTATGGGGTTATTTTTAAGATCAAATGATATCATGTAAGGGAAAACATCTAGTAGGTGTTAAAGTTCTATATGAATGGCAGGTATCACTAACCCTCAACTTCAGGGCAATTTAGAGAATGTTGCAGCTGTCAGAGACCTTAGGAATTTTTCAGTCTGATCTCTCAGTTTTATAATTGAGGAAACTATGGCCCCAAAAGGCTAAGTGATTTTCCCAAAGTCACACAGCTATTATATTTCAGCATTTGAATTTTTAAAAATTTTACTTAGTCAATTTAGAACAGTTTTCCTTGGTTACAAGAATCATATTCTTTCCCTCTCCTCTCCCCACCCCTTCCCATAGCCAACATGCAATTCCACTGGGTTTTACATGTGTCCTTGATCAAAACCTATTTTTATGTTGTTGATATTTGCATTAGGATGATCATTTAGAGCCTACATCCCCAATCATATCCCCCTTGACCCATGTGATCAATCAGTTGTTTTTCTTCTGTGTTTCTATTCCCACAGTTCTTCCTCTGGATGTGGATGGTGTTCTTTCTCATAAATCCCGCCGAGTTCTGGATCACTGCATTACCACTAATGGTGAAGTTCATCACATTCAATTGTACCACAGTGTATCAGTCTCTGTGTATAATGTTCTCCTGGTTCTGCTCCTTTCACTCTGCATCAATTCCTGGAGGTCGTTCTAGTTCACATGGAATTCCTCCAGTTCATCATTCCTCTGAGCACAATAGTATTCCATCGCCAACATATGCCACATATTTATTCATCCATTCCCCAATCAATGGACACCCCCTCATTTTCCAATTTTTGCCACCCCAAAGAGCACAGCTATAAATATTATTGTACAAGTCTTTTTCCTTATTATCTCTTTGGGGTACAAACCCAACAATTCAGCAATTGGATTTGAATCTAGTCTGAACAAGAGTAACAGGTAGGATGTGTGTTATCTAGAATTAAAGATAGGACAGATCTTTTGTCTAGGGTAGGGTAGATTTTCAGTATTATGAGCCAATAGCAATGGTATGAATATGGTGTAATTTAAAATTAATAATACTGATTCTATAAGCTGGAGGAAAATTACTCATGTTTTTGAGACCCAAGTGGTCTTTATTTTTTAAGCACTCTCTAGGAGCTCACATCCTTCTTCTGTACCCTTGGTCTCCCCAAGTAGTTACTAATCTGCCAAGTTCTGCTGGAGGAATGCAAAACTCCCTAAGTGATCACAGCTCTGCACAGGAAGAAGGGATTAGCAGATGTGCCCCTGGGTAGTTATGATGTCTAGGAAAAAGGATGGAGTTTTGTTTATTTCATTATTTTTAAAAATTAAACTGCCATCTGCCCTTCTACTTGACTCCTGGCCTACTCTATCTATTCCTGGGACAAGGAAAACAAATATCTCCATCTGGGATTTATAGTAATACTGTATAATCCAGAACCAGGTGACTTCTAAAACATATCAAAGTCATCCTAGCAAAGATCTCCTGACCCAAAAGCCAGTTCTCTTTCCATAGTATACTGCTATAAATTAATGGCCATAATAACAATCAACATTTCTTTGCTCTGTTAAAATTTATATGTCATTTTCTTCACAACAACCTTGTTGTGAGGTGGAGTAGGAAGAGTAAGTAAGAAAGATCGTATCAGTTGCTGAGCAAAGGAGGTTTATTTAAATACTTTGGAATAAAATAATTCTTAGGCCATCTGGGACACAACTAGACTAAGATTTATTAGTGGTAGTTTATTGCTAGTCTGTTAATTGCTTTGTTTTGTTTTTGAAATAAGTTTTTATGGATACCTTTTTTTCTCATAACATCACCATAGTTTCTCCCTAGCATCCCTTCCATCCTGCTCCCAAAGAACCATCTCATATAAGAAATAGTATTTTTAGAGACCAAAACAAAAAAAGAAGAAAAAAACAGAATTGAAAATAATCAGCAACCGACCAACACATTATTTTATATATTCTTACTTTCTGTCAATATCCTTTCTAAATCATAAGTGGTATGGACTAGGTAATTGGGATTAAGTGACTTGCCCAGGGTCACACTGCTAGGAAATGTTAGAGGCCAGATTTGAGTCCAGGACCTCCTATCTCTGGCCTGGTGCCCTATCCACTGTGCTACTTAGCTGTCCCTACATTTTAAAGAGTCTAAAAATATGTGTAATATACATTTGTGAACCTACCTATCAATGCAAAGGGGTGAGATGGAAATGTCTATTCATATCTTACAGAATACTTGGGAAATAAATGAATTCCAAGACTGTGTGGTACAGTGGAAGAATTCTGGATTTGAAATCAAAGGCCCTAGATACAATGAACTCCCATATTTGTTACATGCTTTGTGCCCTGGATCAGTCACTTTAATATCTAGGTTGAATGAAGGGCTGAATTAAATCAGTATTACTTAATCTAATGTCCATAAGAATTTGGCTGGGGGGAAATTACATTTTTCTTTCAAAATAATTGGCTTCATTTGTAATCTTACATATTTTATTTTGTACATATAAAATATTATCCTAAAAAGAATCTACTTGCTTCCACCAGAATACCAAAGTGCTCTGTGATACACCAAACATATATTTTTAGCTAATATTATGTATCCAGAGATTTAAACAAGACATTAATTAGGAGACTGGGTTCTTTTCCAGCAGGTATTTTTGGAAAAATCTTGACCAATGAACTTAAAAACATTATTTGGAGAAGTGATTGATAGGCTTCATCAATTTTCCAAATGGGTAAATGATGCAATACTGATATTTTGGATTAAATGATATCTGAAGTACCTTCTAACTCTAGCCACTCAGAGTCAAATATCAAATTTTTAGTATGGGCATTTACATCTCAGAAATCAGTAAAAGCTACAAAATCTAGGCTCGGATTTGTTGTTTTGTTCATTCTCTTGCCAAGAAAATGAAGGAAAAAATGTTGATGTAGATTAAACTTGAAAGTGTGTTATGTGCACTTTCCACCCTCCTCCCCTAATTTTTTAGACTCCAGATTGAGTTCTCCCAGGACTTTTATTCTTGGAGGGTCTAGAGATATGATGGAGTGGGGCATCACTAGCTTGCCCAGGATTAAGGCAGAGTGAAAGAGTCCTAAACTCAGAAGCAGGAAAGTCTGGGTCTTAATTCCCACTCAGCCATTAACTTTAGCTGAAGGACTTTAGGCAAACACTTCTCAAATTTAGTTACCTCATTTATAAAATGAAGACATTGTGCTAGATAGTTTTAAGGAACCTTTCAGCCTGTCCTAATATTCTGTGACTCCATTATCAGTTTTCCTGAATGGAACAGAGAAGTTGTACCTAGGACCCCATATGCATTAAGATTATGGAAATGGAATACATTGAAATAAATAGATTTCCTGTACATTTCATTCCTGCCTGGTTGTGGAAGGAATATTAACATCCTTCTCTCTGAACCATTAATAACTACTACATATTCATCAGAGCCCCCCTCAAGAATATGTAATTAGTTTTCTCATCTCTGCATTTCAGTGTTCCCTACCTACTAAGGACTCCTCTCATACTCACTAGAACTAGAATTACACTCTCAAACCTGCCGTCAGCTATTATTAAATCCTACACATGAGGAAACACCTCTGGTGCAGACAAGAGGCAGAGAAACACAGAACTGGCAGAAGGAATTTAGGGCTTAGGTCCTTGCCCAAAGAAGAGAGTCAATTTTTTCAGAAGGAATAGATTATTTTCACCCTTCTTTCCCCCTTCTTATCCTCCACACATGATAATCATCAGCTAGAAACTTGGACAGCCCTCTGCAGGCAATCCTAGATTACAAAGCCCTCCCCAGTTCTCTAAGTCCTAAGGTTTCTCTTCTAGCTCAGGAAAGAAAGAAAGCAAACATGAATGCTTCTTCTTTTTTTTTTTTAATTCATTGGTCAAGATTATTCTGAAAATCCTTGCTGGACATGGACTCAGCCTCCTAATGTCTTGTTTATGTCTGACTCTTGCAGTAATTTGTTCTGTCTTTTCAATTTCCGTGGTTTTACTAAACTCAGGCTCTTGGCTGGCAATCCTGGCACAAAAACAAAGGGCTGGAGAGAGGCTAATGCTTAAGCCTAGCTGGACCCCTTCAGATCAAAATTGAAGAATTTAAGTGGTCTTCTTTCTTCCAAGTGCCTCAAAAGCATTTTCTTTTCAACATTCCTTCAAAAAGCAAGTTTTAAGAAATGACTATAGTAAAGGCATTGAGGTAGTCACTTGGGAAGATATAAGAAGACATATAACCCTTGGTTGCTGCTTTCAAGAAGCTTACACTTTAATCTAGGGGTTCTTAGCCTTCTTGTGATATGAACTTCTTTGGCAGTCTGGTGAAACCTATGTATAGACTCCTTTCTCAGAATCAAGTTTGTTGCCTATCTTCATAATTGAAAGAAGTACTCATTTTCAGTTAGAGGGTAGTAAAAGTAACGATATCATCTTTTTTTCTCCAATCAAGTTCAGGGATTCCCTGAGATCTATCTATTGTTGGGGTCTCTGGACCTGAGAATGAGAATTCTTTCTCAAGTCCTTAGTTCAACCCTTAAGGAATGGTAGGCGGCTATTCTTTCCACTGAAGGGAAGACCACGAATCTGTGATTTATTTATTTATTTTTAACCCTTACTGTCTTAGAATTGATACTAAATATCAATTCAAGGCAGAAGATCATTAAAGCTAGGCAATTGGGGTTAAGTGACTTACCCAGAGTCATACAGCTAGGTAGGGTCTGAAGTCACATTTGAATCCAGGATCTTTTGTCTCCCAGCCTAGATCTACCTAGCTGCCTCCAAACCTGTGATTTCATTAGTATAAGAAACTACTAAGGAGTCCACCTGTGGTCCCTCTACTAATGAGTGTGGAGCACCTTTACAATTGATAACTGTCTGGGTCACCTAACGGCTAATGGATTTGTCCAGCTTCTTACAACATTGGAGGCAGAATTTCCTGAATGAGAAGCCATCTCTCTACTCACAATGTCATAATGCCTCTCCACTGACTCAGTGTTACACTACTGTCATAAATAAATACTCTCTCTGAGCCCTTACAGATGCCCTTCATCATCTAATGATCAACTTCTAGTAATAAAGAGCCTCTCCAAACTTAGGTAGGCTGGTTTTGGAATAGGATATATACAATTTTTTTTGGAAGGCTACCTTACCAAGCCTTTTCAACCTGGCAGACCCTCTTGTTAGCATAGATTTTTGGAACACAAGACTACCTCTATGCCACAGTGAAACAATAGTGTTAAACTTTAGTAGAAATTATAATCTAGTAGAAAGTGATAAAATTGACAACTTGAACTGAAAAAAAGCTATAATAAATTAAAATAAACTTAAAATATTTTAAATTCAATAAAGATACCTGTACCCATATGAAGTTTTTACTGATCTCCTATCTGTTAGTGTTCTTTCTTGCAAACTATCTTGTATTTAACTAATTTGTATTCATTTTTATCTATAAACCCTACCATTATAATGTAAATCCATTGCAAGAAGAGATTGTTTCATGCTTTGAACTTGTGTCTTCACAGTGTATGACTCATAGAAGGTACTTACTAAATAATTGTTGATTGATATGTACAAGACATGGAATTTACTGATATATGCAAGGCATGGAAACATGATATATGTACTAAGCATATACAAAGATATGACAAAGACGTTGCCTTCAAAGATATCACATGAGATAACACTGAACCCAAATGCCACAAATTTCCTAGTAAGTGCCTACTCTGTACTAGGCAAAACAAATACCTTAGAACTGTAGAAATTCAGAGCAGAAAGAGGAAGAACCACAAAGATAGTCAAAAACAAGAAGAATTCATGGAGAGAAGTGGATTTAGGTTGGACTTTGAAGATCTTAAAAAATAGTTAATTTGGATGATCAAATAAATATGTAGTGCTTTAGAGGATATATAGTATATATATATATATATATATATATATATATATATATATATATATATATATATATATACCAATGATACATCCCTTCTTTAATAAGATACATTTTTTTAAAACTGTGACTATTTGCTTTACCTGTGTAGATTGCAACCAGAGGTGTAATGGAGCCAGCTCAAAGAGGCTCACAATATTCAATTGTTAAGTTTTCAGCATGAGCATCAGAAAATGGCAAAGGCTACAAATCAACTCTTGATTTATTGTTTTGTTGATTGCCTAGACTTTAAAAATGGTAGCAAAAATGATTAAATTTAGGTTAAATTTCAATTAGAAATGTGTTGTGCATATTTTTTCGAAGAGCTGATTATTAAAATTAATGAACACCTCTTGGATTGTATTCCACTTATATCCTCTCTCTGTGTCCTGTATAATTCTTGTCCACATCTTTCTGTAAATGTTCCATAGTGGATCCACCCAATATACTAGAGAACTTATAAAAATATGCCTAGAGGGGAAGCTAGATAGATCAGTGGATAGAGAGGGAGGTATAGAGTTCAAATCTGACCTCAAATACTTCCTAGCTGTGTAACTCTGGGTGAGTCACTTAATCCCAATTGCCTAGACCTTACTACTCTGCCTTGGAACCAATACTTAGTATCAATTCTAAGACAGAAGTTAAGGGTTTAAACATATATATACACACACACATATGTATGTATGTATTTTGTATATATGTATGTATATGTACATATCTATAAAGAGATTTAGCTATTTAATATAATTTTAATCAGTTAGAGAAGCAGCAATGCACATTGGCCTGCATGAAGTATAGACTTGGAGTCATGAAGATCTGGCTTCAAATTCCACTTCTAACACTAACTAGTTGACCTTAACTTCTATCTGCCTCTATTTCCCCAATTGTAAAATACCCACCTTGTAAGTTGGTTGTGACAAGCAAATGAGATAATATTTGTAAAGTGCTTAGTTGTGAACATCTGTTAAGGTATAGTTGTTTTGTTTAAAGAAAAAATGTAGTATTTCAACATTCTTTTCCTTTCCAGTATTATAGTCATGTAAGGGACAATGTATGGACAGTGTAAAGTTAAACCAGACAACTATCAGGCCAAGATTTTGGAAGGAATAAAATAAAACCAGAGCAGGGATGAGCAGAGGTGGGATGGGAGTAGAAAGACTAGACAGGGTAAGGATGGAAAATATGTTTCAGAGGAGTGAGGAACCAGAAGAGATATAAGTTAATACCATGAATAAATGAAATTACTTAGGCATTTTAAAGTTCTGACATTTTGAAAATAATTCAAATTATATTCTTCACATAACTTTTTTACAAAGTAAAACAAAGAATCCCAAAGACTTGGGATTTATGACAATGGTAATGAAATGAATGTAAAATTGTGAGGGTGTCAGTGTTGTAAAACATATAAGAGTTTCAATTGAAGATGTAGCCTTTCTACTTCATACTTGGTCTTCACAAGTTCAATAACATAATTGAAAAATTACTTTAAATTAGTGACATTTAACTGGAACAATCTCCAGGATTTGATGCAGAGTGAAAGGAGTAGAACCAGGAGAATGTTGTACACAGAGACTGAAACATTGTGGTACAATCGAATGTAATGGACTTCTCTATTAGCAGCAATGCAATGATCCAGAACTATTCTGAGAGACTTGTGAGAAAGAACACTATCCACAACCAGAGAAAGAACTTTGGGCAGAAATGCAGAAGAAAAATATATGATCGATCACACAGTGCGATTAGGGATGTGATTAAGGTTTTGATGTTAAATGATCACTCTATTGTAAATATGAATAACATGGAAATAGGTTTCGAACAATGATACATGTAAAACTGAGTGGAATTACTTGTCAGCTTTGAGAGAGGATAGGAGGTAGGGGGAGATCATGAATCATGAAACCATGGAAAAATAGTCTAAAAAAAATAAATTAGTCACATTTAGAATCCTTCACATTCAGAGGTTTGTCAGGCAACAATAAAATCCACCCTCCCCCCCCCAAAAAAAAAAACAACAAAAAGCTTTAGAAAGAATTGTATTAAAGCATTTGGCAGAAAAGAAATTAGAAAAAGTTGTGGTCACTGTCTTGAGTCTCTGTAAGCTTTACATTATACAGAGTTCAGGGACAAGCAGCTGAGTGGCTAATATTAGAAAAGGTTGCTTGAGATATTAGCAGATAAGCGTAAACATTCACTAAAATCTGGGTTAAGTCAAAAACTGTTAGGCAGACCCAAAACACAAGTTTTGGGGGTTGACCCCAAACAAGTCGTGAATGGAATCTAAACATTCCTTACTGTTGTCTCTGGTTTCCCTAAGTACATCTTTGAGGTTAGTCTAACTTCTAGAGTAAGTTTTGTGTTAGACACTTTCCAGCCACATAAAGCTGGATTCATATAATAACAAATAGCAAAGTATTTTTTTCATATAGCTTACGGTTCAAAGAGAGAAATATCAGAATTATAAATAGCAAACACACCAGAGAAGCAACATTAACTGTGATGAAGAAATCTGGAAGTTGGTGGAAATATTTGCCTTCCTCTTTTCCTTTCCAATTCCACCTGCTTCTTTAAGTACTTTATTAGAAAGGTAAAAGAATGAAGAACTGAACATTGGACCAAATCCAGGCTTTTTTGGCTGTGAAGGTGGTCAGTATTTTTGTGGAAGAGTTAGTCCTTTTCTGTCTTCCTTAGCAGCTCCAGGCTGGGAAGGAAACACAGTTGCTTAGCCAGTAACAGGTGATTGCTCTCCCAGGAACAGTGACACTCTAGCACAGGCATGGTAGTAAGCAGATGGCCCGTCTCCCACTACCTTGACTTCACATTTCAAGGATATGCCCTATCCAAGGTTTCTATGTTCTAATTTCTATGGTCATCACATTTTATGATCAAAACTATTGGCACATGTGATCTGCCAAAGGATAACCCTTTTGCAAGTCTTTCATTAAGAGGGACTGCTTGGTTTTTTAAAAACTAACTTTATTAAGGACCTCCTCTAGAAGCAATTCTGGCCCAGAAAATAAAACCAGAGACTGGTAGCTGAACCCCAACACCCATGACATAGGAAAGGAAATGGTTCCCTACAGGAGCCTGGATTGTTTATTCTGTAAAGCCTCAGGAAGGACACAATAAATGCCATCAAGTATGTGAAGGGTTATCATGTGGAAGAGTATAATAGATGTAGAGTTGGAAAGGCCCTTGGAAATTACTTAGTCCAACCCCCTAGTATATAGATGTGGAAACTGAGATCTATAGAAATCTATAGACTTGTCCAAGGTCACACTTCCAATAAATGGCAGAGCTGGGGTTTGATCCTGGGTGATCACACTTCAAATCCAGGGTTCTTTTCATTTCACCTTGCTGTCTCACAGAGATTAGACTTGTTCTGTTTTGTTCAAGAGCAATGTGTGGAAATTGCAAAGAAACAAATTTAGACTTGATGAAAGGAAAAACTTCCTAACAATTAGAGCCATCCATAATTGAAATGAGCTGCATGGGAACATAATGGGCTCCCTCTCACTGGAGGCCTTTAAGCAGAGATTGGTTGAAGATTTTCAGGTGTATTGTAATGAGGATTCCTTTTTCATGAAGGACTAGCACCTCTAGTGTGCAGGCTTGCCAAGTCTTTCAGGGCTGCTCTTCCACTCTTAGCCTAACTCTCATCTATGGCTCCAAAAAATTATAGAATGTGCAATGGCCACATCCCAGTAAAACTGTCTTGGCAGATGGGCTAAACCAGGTTGAGAGGGTAATCAACATGCCTCAAACTTGTCAGTGAGTTAAGGTGACATTTACCCCAAACATGTAAAAACTTCCCTTGGTGGAATGGGCAACTGAAGCAAGTGCTGTGGGGCAGTTAGAGCTTGGTCAGACATTGAAGGCATCAATGCCATCACTTTGTCACCCTGACTTTTACCTTACCGTTGGACTGTGATGACTCTGGAAGAGAGAATGAGGTTGATAGCTTTGTGCAACTGCATCACTTAAATGGAATTCACCCATAAATCAAGACATCACCCCAGGATGTCTTTGATCCTCTTTGAAAACGAATGATCAACAACAATGATTGGACTAGATGATCAATGAGGGCTCTTCTAACTCTAAAATTCTATTATCTGTGACAACCTAAAAAAAACCCCAAGATTAGGAAAGTGATCTTTGTTGAGGACCTTGACCATCATAAGTCTTTCCTTGTGATCTCCCCTTGTAATATCCAACTCAGTTCTCTGTGCTAGGCTTCTTCTCAGCTATGGGTTTGTCAATAAGGGATAATAAAGTACTTGTTTGACAGGTAAAAAAATAATGTTTCCTCATATAGAAAGATGGCCCTATTTATCATCACCCAAGACAACTGCTGCTGTAGATTGTGGGACCAAGATGATGTCATCAGTAGAACTCTGGGTAGTCCAACCAGGAGGTGACCTACACAGGAGAGGAAGGTAGAAAGCAAGAAGTAATAAGGTCAGGGTAGAGTATAACATGATTGAACGTAGGCCAAGGACTTTTGTAAGGATTCAATAGCTATTAGGGAAGGAAACTTAGAAGTGAAATAAATGTCTAAAGAAAAGACTCAGATTATTGGGCTATTTAGTCAGGGAACCATCCCAGAAAAGTTAGAGGAAGATTTAGCAAGATGACAAAATGGAAAGAGATTTCTGTTTGCCCAGAGATTGGTGAGAACCATTTGCTTTTTAAGCCTACCTCACATACAAAGTAGATAGACCTCAGTGAGGCAAGGCAGGAATTTCATTGGAGAGCCATCACTAGGCCTGGCATATCCCTGAATACATCTCCCCTCTTTATCGCTCAGCTTGTTATGATCCTTCTCTGCTACTTTCCAAGGAAGCAGCATAGAACAAGGCTGGATTGAGAATCAGAGGCTGTCACTACTGGCTATCTGTATGAGCTCATTGAACAAAGTCATTGAACTCTGGGGCTCAGTTTATTCACTTGCAAAATGAAGCAGTCAGACTAGATGACCTCTTTGGGCCCATCCAGCTCAATAATTACTGATGCTACAATTGTAGTTGGACCGAAACTCCTTAGTTGCCAAAGTTCTCCACTTGCCTATCTTTCTAACACATCATGATGAGTTTCCTAGATTGGAGAGTTGTTACCTTGGACACCTTAAGGGAAAGCACAAAGAATCTGAGACCATGAGATACAAAGCAGGTACATTTCAGGGAAGGGGGGAACCATAGAAGAGACCTTAACCAGGCAAGACAAGGCCCATTTGCAAAGAGCTGAAGGTTATGTGTTTGCATGTATATATGTCTGCATATGAACTAGGTCATACACACATTTATAGGGCCTGGATGCCTCTGATAACAAACTATAACTACTTTTCAGTTTCACACAGGACTGGCTAAAGTGAATAGGCTCTTCCTGCTTTACAGCTCCTGAGGGCATCATTTTGCTGGTAGTAGTGGTAGTCTCTCATGACCGAGAATGACGATTGTCTTTGTGCATTATCATCTATTATGTGCCCTCATGTGGCTTTGGAGTCCAAAGGCTGAGGCGCACAGTTTGTGGCACATGGGGCATGGGACGCCAGTTGTTACGGGAGGTGCGGTTGTGGCCTGGTGTCGGCGTTCACGCGCAGCGGCAAGACGTCGAAGTCGCTCATCTTCAAAGGTGGTGGCGGCATGGTGAATGTGGGTTCTCCAGCTGCTTCTGTCCGAGGCAGCGAGTTCTAGTTGCTTTGGGGTAATGCCAGCCTACTTCAAGTCTGACTTTAGCTGATCCTTGAATCTTTTCTTTGGTCGGCCTTGTTGCCTGAGTCCAGCTGACAGTTCACCATAGAATACCTGTCTTGGTATTCGCTGTGGGTCCATGCGGATGACATGTCCAGACCATCGTAGCTGGGTTTTGAGGACCATGACTTCGATGCTGGTGGAGTTGGCTCTGTCGAGGACTTCCTGGTTGGTGATTCGGTCCTGCCATCGGATCCTCATGATTGACCAGAGGGAGCTTTGGCTGAATTGCTCCAGCTGTTTCATGTACTTCCGGTATAGTGTCCATGTTTCACAACCATACAGGAGCGAGCTGAGGACCACTGAGTTGTACACTTTGAGCTTCACCGCAGTGCTTACACCGCTGTGTTGGAGGACTTTGCAGCGCAGCCGCCTGAGTGCCTGGCTGGCCTTTTGGATCCTGGCATTAATCTCGTGGTCTAGGGACCCGTCGTTGGTGATGGTACTGCCCAGGTACTTGAAAGTATTGACGTTAGAAAGCTGCATGCCGTGGATTGTAATGCGTGGCTGGTTAGTTGGCCTCCCTGGTGCAGGTTGGAACAGCACCTCTGTTTTGCTGAGGCTGATAGTCAGGCCAAACAGTTTTATTGCGGTGGAGAACCTGTCCACAATGGTTTGGAGATGAATTTCTTGGTGGGCCATGAGAGCACAGTCATCTGCAAAGAGAGCTTCCAGGATGAGTCTCTCTGTTGTCTTTGTTTTTGCAGTCAGGCGGCGAAGGTCAAATAGTGAGCCATCCAGCCGGTATTTGATGTAGACGCCCAGGTCTAGATCCATCACAGCATGTCGTAATACTTGGGTGAAAAATAGGTTGAATAGTACCGGAGCGAGGACACAGCCTTGTTTCATGCCATTGGAGATGTTGAAGCGATCTGAAGTCTCTCCAACAGATAGGACTTCCCCTGTCATGTCGACATGAAAGAGCTGGATCCGTTTGACGAATTTTGCTGGGCAACTGAGCTTACTGAGGATCACCCACAATGCATCCCTGTTCACTGTGTTGAGTGCCTTTGTCAGGTCTATGAAGACAATGTAGAGACTCAGGTTCTGCTCAAGGCATTTTTCCTGCATTTGCCTCACCATGAAGACCATGTCTAGGGTGCTGCGATCTGGTCGGAAGCCACATTGTGATTCAGGCAGGTTCTGCTCTGAAACAGATGACAGGAGTCTGTTGAGTATAACACAAGCAAGGATCTTTCCAGCAGTGGAGAGTAATGAGATGCCTCTGTTGTTGTCACAGGCTGCTCGTGTGCCTTTGTTCTTGTATAGGGCTACGATGAAGGCATCTCTGAGTTCTGGGGGCATGTCTTCCTCTTCCCATATGCTGGTCAGCACTATGTGGAATGCCTGGAGTGCCTTTCCATTTAAGGCCTTGTCCACCTCGGTTGGGATTCCTTCTTTACCAGGTGCCTTGCCTGCACTCATTTGTTTAATGGCTTTTTGGACTTCCTCTATTGAAGGAGGGATGTCATGTTGTTCAATGGTGCGGTTTTGGGGGATCTGGTCAAGGGCGCTTTGGTCGACTGAAGAGGGTTGGTTGAGAAGCTGACTGAAGTGTTCTTTCCACCTGTTGCTGATGCCTTTTTTATCTTTTATGAGAGTGTCACCATCAGAGGATAGTAAAGGAGTGGTGGTGGGTTTTAATGGCCCATAGACAGTCTTGAGGGCACTGAAAAATTGTTTGTAGTTTTTTTGTATCAGCAAAGCACTGGATTTCTTCTGCCTTTTTCCCCCACCATCTGTCTTGCATCTTCCTGATCTCACACTGAGCCGTGACTTGGAGAGACTTGAATCTGTCCTTTTTAGGAGCAGAGTTTGGGTTATTTTGTACCTCCATAAAGGCTTTGTTCTTTTTTCTCAATAGGTCTTCAATAGCAGTATTGTTCTCGTTGAACCAGTCCTGGTGGTTGCATTGTTTGGGGCCTAGGACTGCCTTTGATGTTTCCTTCACTGCGTCTCTGAACTGGTTCCATTTCTCGGTTGAGCTTCCAGTGAGTGGTCCTTTGGCAGACAGCTTGTCATCCAGGCAGGACTGGAATGTTTGCAAATAAGATGGATCTCTAAGACGACTCATGTTGTAAAATGCACGAACTGTCTGGGTGCGTTTTGGATGGCGAGGCCCAATGCGCATTTGAAGAGTCGCTCTAACCAATCAGTGGTCTGTCCAGCATTCAGCTCCTCTCATCGCTCTGGTGATCTGTACATCCTGGATATCTCGCCGGAATACAATGATGTAGTCAATGAGATGCCACTGTTTTGTTCGTGGGTGCATACATGTTGTTTTATATTTGTTCGCCATTCTGAACACAGTGTTCATAATGGTGAGTTCGAACTCTGAGCATTTGCTGAGTAGTAGTAGGCCATTGTTGTTCATTTTGCCCATGCCGTGTTTGCCGAGCACTCCTTTCCATCTTTCATGGTCCTGGCCAACGCGGGCGTTGAAGTCTCCCAGTAGTATCAGCTTGTCATTTGTGGGCACTGAGTGCAGGACGGCACTCAGGTCAGAGTAGAACTGCTCGATAGTCTTCTCTGTGCTGGTCAGTGTTGGGGCATATGCGCTGATGATTGTGGCATACCTGTCTTTGCTGAGAGGCAAACGGATCTTCATGAGCCTTTCGCTGATGCCCACAGGCAGGTCTGGCAGCTGTTTGAGCAAACTGGTCTTGATGGCCAGGCCAATACCGTGGATTCTGTCTTCATTTGAGGCTCTACCTTTCCAGAAGAAGGTGTATCCAGTGGTGGGTTCGCTGAGTGATCCCTCTTCTGGTAAGCATGTTTCACTTAATGCTGCGATGTCGATGTTATATCGCGCCAGTTCTTTACCGATTAAAGCTGTTCTTCTCTCAGGTCTTGGGGTATTCTCTCTGTCAAGTAATGTTCTGATGTTCCATGCTCCTAGTAGGAGCTTCTTTGTATTATGTTTTCTTTGATTTTGACCGCTTAAAGGGGATGACCTGCCAGCTGCGGTGTGCTTACTGGGTGTTTGTAGGGCAGGCAATGTTTGGGACATCTTTTCTAGTCCCCTCCCTTGATTAGGGTGAGCAGTGCTGTCATAGAGAGGGCTGTTCAGTCGCCCAAGATGCTGCCAAACATCCCTGCTGCCCTACAGAGCCAAGCGATCACTGGTCCGTGGACCGCCTACGTGCAGGATCGTGACTACAACTACCAGTCGTCACCTCCACCTGTTGCGTCACCACTCCCCCATCACCACAGGTCTTGAAGAGGGTGGACGAGGTTAGGATAGATGAGTGTGCACAAAGAGACTTGTGTGTGAAGGAGATTTAAGTGGAAAAGTCAATTTTGCTGATAACAGAACACTTAGCCTATCACAGTGCAGGGCCCTTCTTTACTATTTCAGGGGTCTAAACTTGTGACTTCTTGTAATGTTAATTCAAAATTTTCCACTGTGGACTGAAGTGACTTTTGTTCGATGGATTTTGTGAGGGAACATGCCAGAGTCACTAGCAAGCTATCCTCCAGCATCAAGAGCAGTATTCAAGTTCAACCTCTGACACATACTGCTTGTGTGAATCTGGGTCCTTCTCTAAGGCTATAACTTGCAGAGCAGGTATCTGTATTGTTAGAAGAAATTTCTTCAGTAGAAACTCCCTATGGTAATGAAATTACCATAGTCCAGTGGGGTGGGGGGAATTATATTAAAGCTTTCATGAAAACATTCAATACCAAGGATGCTATTCAGTCCATTAACATAGACAGCTAATTGGCTATTAACCATTTCTATGCAATAATTCAAAAAATGAGGATTCCTTTCTAGAAAAATAAAAGTGAGTCTCTTTACCTCTCTGAAACTCAGTTTCCTCATCTAGAAAATGACCTACAGAGTTTCCCAGGAGATTTCTCCAACTAGAAGATCCCTCTACCCGTCCTGCCCATTCCTCTGATGGCAAGTTCCTTTAGGTGTTCCATTTTGAGGAAATATGCAAACCAACCATGCTCAATTCTTCACTCCTTGCCCATCTCTGCTACTAACTCTCTGGACTCCTCCACCATGCCCCAGTACAGTACCTTCTCCCCACCTCCCATCTCCGCCCATAGTTTTTGAGCTCCTTTTATGTGTTCCTTCCATTAGAAAGTAAGCTCCTTGAATTCAGAGATTGTCTTTATGCTTGTATTTGAGTATGGGAACCACTTTCTTAACTAGAGAGAATGTTCCTGAGTTCAGGGGGAAATGAAATGGCCTTTCGTTTGCCCTTTATTATTAAAAGTTTTCACTAACCTTTTTTAATTTTTGCTATGGGGAAAGAGAAGAGCCTTTGGGCTCAGATGGGTGGAATCCCTCACTTCCCTCAGGGCAGCCATTTCTTGAACCTATTCTAAAGTATTTTATTCCTGCTGGAGTTTGAGAAACCCTGGGGGGAAAAAAGAGTACTAATGGTTTTGTGTTGAATGTATGTAATTATATATCCCTTTTCCAGCACCTCCCATCTCATGACAATCTCCTCACTACCGTCTTTGTTCTATCTGCAGTGTAAGATGGATGAATGAAGCTAAATAGGAATGACACACCAGTTAAATGGGGCATACATCTTTTTGTGCATTTTTCTGTTTTTCATCTTGATTGCTCAATCCACAGCCTTCTCTAGTACTTCTTTTCCTTCATATGAATATATTCCATATATAAAGGGTTTCTCTATAGGACTTTCATGTTTCCACAGTGCTTGAGGGCTCTTAGAATCTATTCATTTTGAGTCTCTGGACTGAATCCTCCATCAGCATGCCCAGAGGACTCCACAGTGTGGTAATGCCTACCTAGATCAGACTCTGATTAGCCAATCAGATGAACTTCCAAGCACCCATTTTTTAAAAACCTTTACTTTCTGTCTTAGAATTAATACTGTTTATTAGTTCCAGGGAAGAAAAGCAATAAGGGCTAGGTAATGGGAGTTAAGTGATTTGCCCTGGGTCACACAACTAGGAAGTGTCTGAGGTCAGATTTGAACCCAGGACCTCCTGCCTCTAGGCCTGATTTTCAATCCACTGAACTACCCATCTGTCCCCAACCACCCATTTTTTCAAAAAAAAGATGTTATGAATGTCTGATGAGTAAAAGCTGGCAAGACTTTTTTTTTCTCTTTTAGAATAGCTGGATGTAGAAGAAAAAAGAGATGGAAAGAAATGGAGACTTTATCTGGCAAGTGTGGATGGAGAAACACTGGATCAGAGCAAGAAGGCAGTGCAAAGACAGGAATGATGATCATTTGTAGAGGAAAATATAATCATGAATAAACATGATATGCAGTTTCTGAATTCTAGCATTCTATTATAGAGTCTCATAGTAACTATGGGCCATTATCAGAAGATTGAGAGCACTGTTCACCTCTGATAGAGGTAATAGCCCACAGCTACTGTCAAAGCCAAAACAGAGCTCAGAAATATCTTTTTTTTTAATTTAAAATATAATGCTTTATTGAGAAAGAGAGAAATAGGGGGAGGGGCAGTGTCTCAAGTCATAGACCCAAGACAGATGCCTCTAAGGGATTACAGAGCAAATGTGGGGCACTGCCTTGTTATTGACCCAAGACAAATGCCCAACAATTAACAGAAAAATTCCTTACTTATAGGAGAATCCTGATGCAATCAAGTCTCCCAGAAGGGATTATAATATTTTATAATAGTTGTAGACTGTGAAGAGTGAGTCAAACTTTCTTTGTTTATCAATCAATCAGCAATTTTAAAATTAATCAATCAAAAACTTAAACACCCCTATTTAACACTAAGTAAGAGAGTTCGCAAGTCACTAAAGTGGGTGACAACTCCAGAGGCCACTGTCCTGCCCCTGGGCAGTGCTAGGCAAATTGAAAGACTGCAATTGGTTCCCATAAAGTGGAGGAAGGGATGGGAAGTGATGTGGAAAAGGAGCTATAAAAGTCCTGAACTTCCTATCCAAGGGACCTTTGACCTTTGACCTTTGACTTTGGCTCTTGGACTGCTTCTTGGACGATTGCGCCCGGATTTTCTCCTTTGGCCTTTGGTGTTGGAGGACTTTGCCTTGGGACTTGGCTTTTGGTCTTCTCCTTTGGAGTTCATTTTGGGTGGGTCAGTGGCTGGCCTTCCTTTCCTGACTTCTGGAGAGATTGGTTCCAGAGATCCCTGCTATGGCTTTGGAGGAGGCTGCAGTGGTGAAACTCTAGCTAAAGACACCACCAGAAATGGGGAAACTGTGGGACTGAGCCTCACTTCACTGAAGAAGTACTAGTAGGCTTGTTAAAACCTTTCTCTTTAGCTACCTCTTCCATTTTCACTCTTTCTCCCTCTTTGTAAATAAAGCTACTAAAAGTAAAATATGACTTGTTATATCTTTAAATTGGCAACCACAATATTACTTTAGAATTCTCATATTTAACAAAAAACCTAAATTTAATTTCTTACAAGACAGTGTTGAATAACTTTACAATGAACACATTCAAGCTAATTAACATCTTTAAGAAATTGGAGAATAGCTTTACAATAGATACATCCAAGCAAATCAATATTTTAAAGAAATGATCAGGAAGTTAGAGACAGGAGGGACTGATGAGAGGATCAGTTGAGCCATTGGGCTTGATCTCCTGGAAGAAGCTTCAATAATCCAAATACAAAGATACAATAAGAGAGTCTTCTAAGACAAAAGGTACTCAAGATTGGTACTTAAGATTTTGATCATCTTAAATAGGATACTAGCAAAAAGACTCCAGCAAGTGATTAGAAGGGTCATCCACCATGATCAAGTAGGATTTATACCAGGGATGCAGGGCTGGTTCAACATTAGGAAAACTATCCACATAATTGACCACATCAACAAGCAAACCAACAAGAACCACATGATTATCTCAATAGATGCAGAAAAAAGCATTTGATAAAATACAACACCCATTCCTACTAAAAACACTAGAAAGCATAGGAATAGAAGGGTCATTCCTAAAAATAATAAACAGTATATATCTAAAACCATCAGCTAATATCATCTGCAATGGGGATAAACTAAATCCATTCCCATTAAGATCAGGAGTGAAACAAGGATGCCCATTATCACCTCTATTATTTGACATTGTATTAGAAACACTAGCAGTAGCAATTAGAGAAGAAAAAGAAATTGAAGGCATCAAAATAGGCAAGGAGGAGACCAAATTATCGCTCTTTGCAGATGACATGATGGTCTACTTAAAGAATCCTAGAGACTCAACCAAAAAGCTAATCGAAATAATCAACAACTTTAGCAAAGTTGCAGGATACAAAATAAACCCACATAAGTCATCAGCATTTCTATATAATTCCAACACAGCTCAGCAGCAAGAACTAGAAAGAGAAATCCCATTCAAAATTACCCAAGACAAAATAAAATACTTAGGAATCTATCTCCCAAGACAAACACAGGATCTATATGAACACAACTACAAAACACTTTCCACACAACTAAAACTAGACTTGAACAATTGGAAGAACATTAACTGCTCATGGATAGGACGAGCCAATATAATAAAAATGACCATCCTACCCAAACTCATCTATCTATTTAGTGCCATACCCATGGAACTTCCAAAAATTTTTTTTACTGATTTAGAAAAAACCATAACAAAGTTCATTTGGAAGAACAAAAGATCAAGGATATCCAGGGAAATAATGAAAAAAAATACAAAGGAAGGGGGTCTTGCAGTCCCAGATCTCAGACTATATTACAAAGCAGCGGTCATCAAAACAATTTGGTACTGCCTAAGAGACAGAAAGGAAGAT
This sequence comes from Monodelphis domestica, assembly GCF_027887165.1. NCBI lineage: Eukaryota > Metazoa > Chordata > Mammalia > Didelphimorphia > Didelphidae > Monodelphis > Monodelphis domestica. Next base: position 376,615,219 of record NC_077228.1, on the reverse strand, counting down.
CAGTGGAATAGACTGGGGACAAGCAACCTCAGCAAGACAGTATATGACAAACTCAAAGATCCCAGCTTTTGGGACAAAAATCCACTATTTCATAAAAACTCTTGGGAAAATTGGAGGACAGTATGGGAGAGATTAGGCTTAGATCAACACCTCACACCCTACACCAAGATAAATTCAAAATGGATGAATGACTTGAACATAAAAAAGGAAACTATAAGAAAATTAGGCGAACACAGAATAGTATACATGTCAGACCTTTGGGAAGGGAAATACTTCAAAACCAAGCAAGAATTAGAAAGAGTTACAAAATGCAAAATAAATAATCTGGATTACATCAAATTAAAAAGTTTTTGTACAAACAAAACCAATGTAACCAAAATCAGAAGGGTAGCAACAAATTGGGAAACAATCTTCATAAAAACCTCTGACAAAGGTTTAATTACTCAAATTTATAAAGAACTAAATCAATTGTACAAAAAATCAAGCCATTCTCCAATTGACAAATGGGCAAGGGACATGAACAGGCAATTCTTAGCCAAAGAAATCAAAACTATTAATAAGCACATGAAAAAGTGCTCTACATCTCTTATAATCAGAGAGATGCAAATCAAAACAACTCTGAGGTATCATCTCACACCTAGCAGATTGGCTAACATGACAGCTATGGAAAGTAATGAATGCTGGAGGGGATGTGGCAAAGTGGGGACATTAATTCATTGCTGGTGGAGTTGTGAATTGATCCAACCATTCTGGAGGGCAATTTGGAACTATGTCCAAAGGGCGATAAAAGACTGTCTGCCCTTTCATCCAGCCATAGCACTGCTGGGCTTGTACCCCAAAGAGATAATGGACAAAAAGACTTGTACAAAAATATTCATAGCTGCGCTCTTTGTTGTGGGCAAAAATTGGAAAATGAGGGGATGCCCTTCAATTGGGGAATGGCTGAACAAATTGTGGTATATGTTGGTGATGGAATACTATTGTGCTCAAAGGAATAATAAAGTGGAGGAATTCCATGGAGACTGGAACAACCTCCAGGAAGTGATGCAGAGCGAAAGGAGCAGAACCAGGAAAACATTATACACAGAGACTGATACATTGTGGTACAATCGAAGGTGATGGACTTCTCCATTAGTATCAATGCAATTTCCCTGAACAATCTGCAGGGATCTAAAAAAAAAATACTACCCACAAGCAGAGGATAAACTGTGGGAGTAAAAACACCAATGAAAAGCAACTGCTTGACTACAGGGTTGGAGGAGATAAGACTGAGGAGAGACTCTAAATGAACACTATAATGCAAATTCCAACAACAGGGAAATGGGTTCGAGTCAAGAACACATGTGATAACCAGTGGAATCATGTGTCGGCTATAGGAGAGGGAAAGGCGGGGGGGGGGGGGGAGGGGAGGGTAGGAAAAGAAAACGATCTTTGTTTCCAGTGAATAATGTATGAAAATGACCAAATAAAATAATATTTAAAAAAAATTAAAAAAAGAAATTAAAAAAAAAAACAAAAAAAAAAGATTTTGATCATGGTTACTTCAGGATCTAAGTCTTTCTATCTTAATACATATATAGACATAATTTCTGTGCCCTCTAGTCCTACTGTCATCTTGCATCTTTCTCTTTGTGATTACCAACCTCAGCCTATGTGTCTTGAGAATAAAGCAATTAAATAAAAGGAGAGCTACAGTACAGCTTCCAAGACCAGTGCTATGAGTCCTATAGCTGAATTGACTTGCAATATCTCTTGGAGGCACAGGCAAGTTATCCAAGTGTCATTGCCAGAAATGTTTGCTTCTCAATTTAAGTTCTTGTTCTCTTGTTGCTCTATTTCATTAATTTTTTTTCTCATTTGGAATTCATGTCTCATGTGACTTGGTCCAAAAAATTAATATAATTGAATGGAGACTCATAAATTGTGGTTTTGAATTAGATGTTGACTCAAAGATACCTTGAACACCAAAGCTAGCAATGTAACTTTCAGCGAATCACACTAAACATGCCCTGGGCAACAGGTAGCTTTTGTCCTCACTTCTCTTCTATTTCAACATTCTCCTGTGTTATTTTAGCTACTCTCATGGCTTCAACTAATATCCCTTCCTGGCTAATTACTAAATCTTATATCTCTAGCTCTACTCCTGCACTCTTGTTAGATCATCCCTGTATTAGATCATCCTGACTGCTATTTCTGAGTTCCCTCAGTCACCAAAGCTTAGAACCTGGGGAAAAGAGAGAATATAAAACTTGGTTAATAATATAACTTGTTAACAGCACTATCAATGCTAGCAAAGTGTAGTGAGAGAGAAGGTTAAAACTGGTGACATCTTGAATTTGGGCAGCATTTAATCATTCCCAGCTTGCCACTGGACCTCATTACCAAACAATCCTTAATCTTTTTTTTTTTTTGCAGTACATGAAACTAGAGGAGCTATTTCCACTCAAGCATTTATTAATAATCCCTGGGTATATTCCCTCTGTAATAATCCAACAGTAAAAATGATAATAACAATAACTCACAAAGTTTCACAGAGAAGAAAATTGTTCCAACCATAACATGTCATGAAAGCCGAACTGTTCAATAAGTATCTGTTGGATGGAAACTGGAAAAGTTTCCAAGTCTCTTACCCTGTGCCAGGAGGGAAAGGAGGGGGTTGGAGATGCCACAGTGTCGAATGGGAGACTTTGAGTTTCATAGCAGTGATTGCATTGAATCTGTTGGCTATAAATATTCCTTTGACTGGGGAGGAAAAAAGCAGATCCCATCAGCTTGCTGTAACAACACAATATTGTTTCAGAATATCCACGAAATAAGCATCATCCCCAAGTCAAACACAAGCAGAGAGAGTTTGGAATCAAACAGAGGAAACATATTGAGGGCTTTGAAATTCCATTAGAAAAAAAGGTTTCCAAAAGTGCTCATAGGCCCTGGCCCAAAGTTGTGCTCTGTTTGTGTGTGTGTTTGTGTGTTACTAGAGAACAAAGAGTTTCTGCATGTTTCCAATGGATGAATATAATACAGTCAAAACTACCCAGTGGGCTCAGGAACTGGATCTGAACTGATGCCCTCAGAAGAAAGCCAAGTATTGCTTAATTGTGTGTCCTTTTTTGAAAATTGCAGTTGTGCTATATCACACTGAGCTCCAAATGGATTCATGATCTATAGTAAATATAAAAGGTTATTATCATTAACAATGAGAAGAAAATAGAAAGTAAGTACTTTGTACAATGATGGCTGAGGTAAGAATTTTGCCTCTAAAAGATATCATTAAATTATCAAGTACAGCTGGTGTGTTACAATCAAAAGTGCATAGGAAGTGCATAGACAGTTTACATCCCAGGAACTTGATTCGCTGAAAAAAAAAACAGGTTCCAAAGTTTATCGGTCAACCTTTTAAAACACAGAAAGAACTGAAACATGCTTTCAGGATCTTTGATCCAGATTTTTCAGTATGTAGAATTTCTCTTGTCGACTATTTAGTTCCCATGAGTATCACCAATTCATTGAGAAGACTAGGTCAGAAAACAACCTGACTAGTTGGCCCACAGAGGAGCAAAGGGAAGACCTTGATTTTGCAAATCCCACAAGCATGACCTACTTGAGGAAATGTAGGGAAGACTTACTCCAAGCTATTAAGCTCTGTTGCTCTAAGCCTAATGCATGGGCAAGATTTGATAAACTCATGCAAAATAAAGGGGAACATCCAGCTTCATTTATAGATCGTCTCTCTGAAATGGCTGAATCAATTATGGGTTTAGAGACAAATAGTGAGGAATCTACTAGTCACATGAGAAGACAGTTTTTGAAGGGATGCACCCCTCACTTAAAGAATTTTTTTAAACATTATTTCCCAAAGTATGATACTATGAGTCTGATCGAATTATGTGAAACCTCAACTTACCTTCATGAAAGTCATTCAGAACAAAGTAAACAAATGCAAGATTTAAAAGACAAGTTAGAGGTAACAGAAATTTTTAAGAGAAAAAGAGATTGAGGAAATCAAGAAGCTAAACACTATTAGGACTTACACAATAATAAGTATAAAAACAAAAAACAGTGCAGAGAGAAACTAGACAATGCTTTTTCTGCCATAAGAAAGGACACCTGATTAAAGACTGTTTTCTGAAAAAGAAATACGAAGTAAACAACAAAACCACACAAGCTAGATACAGAAAGCAAAATTCCACTTGCTGTTCTCATTGTAAGCTAAAATCCACACAACAGGCAACTGATTTACAGGAAATGCAAATATCATCTATTACACCATCTCATCTAGAATTGAGTGTAGGCCTATCAGTCCTTTGTGGATTACCACAACTAGGTTTAGCCTCTTTGATAAGTTGGCCAGAGGATGTCGAAATTTCAATTAATCAATGCCATTGGGTCACCACTGATACAGGTCTAGAAGTTTAGCCTTAGAGATCATCTAGTCCAACTTCATCTCCTTACAGATAAATAAAAGGGAAATAAGTGGCTAAGTCATAGTCAAAATGGAGGAGTTCCAATTGTCTATATCATAAAACCAGAGAAATAATTTCCACTCAAGCATTTATTCATAATCCCTAGGTAGGGTTGCTAGATAGCCTAGTGAAGAGAGTGTTAGGTCTGGAGTTGAGAGGATCTGGGTTCAAATGTACCCTCAGATACTTCTTAGTTGTGTGACCCTGGGCAAGTCACTTAGTTCCATTTGCCTAGCCCTTGCCCTTCTATCTTAGACTTGTTACTAAGAATAGAATGTATGAATTTTAAAAAATCTTTTTAAATAAATCTTATGTGTGATACATGAATAACCCAGTGGAATTGCTCATCAGCTCAGGGAGGGGGGAGAGAAGAAGGGAGGGAAAGAACATGAATCACATAACCATGGAAAAATATTCTTAATTAATTAATTAATTAAAAAATTTTAAAGGCAAACTAAAGCCCAAAACAAACAAATAAATAAATGAACCCTATGAGCATCTCCACCTCAAACAATTACAATATACAATGGATACTAGGTGTAAAATTTATTTCAACCCTCTCAAAATGCTAAAACCAAAATGATTCAAAAGCACACATTTTTTTCAAAATGTATTTATTTTTATTCTAAATTTTACAAATACCAAATAACCACATACATAGAACAACAAAAAGATTATTCTTTAAAATATATATCTCCATTGTGTGTAACTTTTTTAATTTATATTTTTATATATAATAAATTCAACCTGTTGCTTTCAAAATTGCTCTGTTTATTCCTAACCTTTCTTCTATTCTCTTCTCTCCATTTTAAGCAAACGACTATGACCCTCTTCTTGTCCTTCACTTTTTTCTTCCTTCCTAGCTATGTAGATGTCATTGCCAGGAATATTTGCTTCTCAAATTAATTTCTTGTTGCCTTGCTATTATATTTCATTAAATGCTTTTCTTCTCTTAGAATGTCTGTCTTCTAAGCCTTGGTCCAATAACAGAATAATATTAAATAGGGGCCCCTATCTTCTTCCTATATCTATTTGAGGAGAATTTAGGAAAGAGTCAAACCTAAACTTTAAGAGATTCCCCACCCCACCCACCTCCCAGACTCTGATATGGGTTAATAAAGAGTCCAAGAGTTTGAAAAAGAACCAGACCTTGCTCTTTAGGGACCAGGCTCCTTTAGGACTGAATTTGATCAATATATATGGGGCCAGGGCCAAGAAGGACCTCTTAGAGAGAGAAATGGTGAGAGCCCGGGCTCCTGTGGGTACAAGCACTGATTTTATGTTGATAAGCTAGGGGAAAATCTTCACAGCAGACTTCTTTGATAAAGGTGTTATATCCAAGATACACAGGTAATGGATTCAAAATACAGAAGAACTGATTATTCTCCAATAGAGAAATAAATGGTTCAAAGATATAAAAAGCAGCTTTCAAAGGAAGAAATTCAAGCTATCAACACCTATATTTTAAAAAATGCCCCAAACCATTAATAATAAAAGAATTGGAAATGAAAACAATTTGGAGATTTCACCTAATGCTCACTAGGTTGGCAAAAGGAACAAAGCATGAATATGATAAATACTGGAGATTTGCCTAAGGAAGAAGAGGCTCACTAAAGCAACAGGTTTGGTTTGTTGGTTTTTAAACCTTAACCTTCTGTCTTAGAATTGATATTGATTCCAAGGCAGAAGTGTGATAGGGAAGGGCTACCAATTGGGGTTCGCCACCTGGTCTCCCTGACTATATTTATTTGTTACCATGAGAGAGGTATTCTATGATCAGAAACTATGATTGGGAAGTTATAATAGTATAAAAAAGAAAAGAAAAAATAAATATTTTAAAACAAAAGTGTCACAATTGTGCTTCATTTTAAGATGTGTTGTGTGTTTTTTAAACCTAACCTTCTGCCTTCAGATCAATACTAGTTATTCCAAAGCAGAATAGTGATAAGGGCTAGGCAATGGGGGTTAAGTGACTTACCCAGGGTCACACAGCTACAAAGTGTCTGAGGCCAAATTTGAACCCAAGATCTCTTGTCTCTAGGCCTGGTTCTCAGTCCTTTGAGCCATCCAGCTGCCTCCTTGTATTTCATTTTTAAAAATAGCTTCTGAAATTATAAGTAGGTTAGTTCTTATGGGTTTTTTTTTGTTTTTGTTTTTGCCAACTGAAACATTTTCATTCAGGTTCAGCAAGTATTTATTAAGCACCTGCACTGAGACTACTGAGACAAAAAAACAAAACAAAATACCAAATCATATTCTCAAGAAATGTACTAAAGGGGCAGCTGGGTAGCTCAGTGAATTGAGAGCCAGGCCTAGAGATGGGAGGTCCTAGGTTCAAATTTGACCTCAGACACTTCCCAGCTGTGTGACTCTGGGCAAGTCATTTGACCCCCATTGCCTAGCCCTTACCACTCTTCTGCCTTGGAACCAATACACTGTATTGATTCCAAAACAGAAGGTAAAGGTTTAAAAAGAAAAAAAGAAATGTACTATATATTTTACTTTCATGAAAATGCTATGGTGTGGGACAGCTAGGTGGCATAGTAGATAGAGTGCCAGGTTTGGTGACGAGTACCTGGGTTCATATCTGGCTTCAGTTACTTTCTAACTATGTGACCTTGGACAAGTCACTAAGCACCCCCCCCCCCTTTTTTTTGTCTAGCCCTTGCCTTTCTATTTTAGTTGTTACTGTTTTGTCTAACCTTTATTCTTCTGCCTCGGAGTTGCTACTAAGGCAGAAAGTAAAGGGTTGGGTTTTCTAAAATTAAATTAAATCCTTCTCTAACATGCTCTTTGAGTCATTCATTCATTCATTTAACAAATATTACTAAGGACCAGTTACATATAAGACAGTTTGCTAGTGTAGGAGACAAAAGGAGGGATGGCACAAACATTACTCTCAGATGAGCTTTCAATCTAATATGAGGAAAGGCATGTATACAAATAACTTTGTTGCAGGAAATAGTGAGAAGTGAAAAAGAGAATACGAGAAAAACTGCTGTGAGAAGTTTAGAGGAAGAGTAGGGTTAGAAGGGGAAATGATGACTTCAGATTTGGATGCACTGAATTTGAGGTGAGAACCCAGCATCCTGTTGGTTTGGTGTCCAGTAGGCAGCTGGAAATGGAGAAATGAAGTGCAGGGGAGGGTTTGAAATAGAGATCTAGAATTAAGAGTCTTCACACAGGGAAATATTGAAGTCTATTTGCTCTAAGAATTCCTTTTAATGAGGATAATTATGCCTTAAATGATCTTTTTTTGTAATTTCATACTTTTTATGTCAGTTATTTTTTCAGACAAATCAAATCTCTACTAGAGATTCTTTGTCATTGTGACATCACTCAGGATAGAGGAGTGATCAAATGGACCCCATGTGTGCAGGGAGGACCCCAAGAATGTGGAGAGGGGGCTGTCATAGAGTGTGGCTCTAAGGATATATATCTCTAGCCTCTTCTCCCTCCACTCTTCTCCAAAAGCCTTTCATTCCTGACAAGAGGGGAAGCAACTTGCCTCTTTCCTATACACACTTTCTCTTCCATCTAGTGCCCTTATCTTTTCTCATTTTGCTGCCTCCAATCTCACCCCATACCTTGTACCCTGCTATAGTTACTCTCTAATGGAATTCCTTTTCTCCTTTCCATCACCCATCTGAATTCTCTTCCAAGATATATGCAACTTCCTACCCATATCCCTACTTTCTCATCTCTATGAAATCTTCACAAATAAAAAAATTTAATGCCTTTTCCTGGGTTATATTTATTTATTACAAGAGAGGCTTCTGGGGTGGGAGAAATGAGTAGGAATAGGAAAAAATTAAAGATAAAACATCAAAATATACCAAGGAAAACAAAAAATAATTTCAGAAGGGGGTACAAATAGAAAAATTAATAGACCCATTTTGGCCATTAATACTCTCAAAGTGCTAAACTAGATTACAATGTAATTAGAAAATATTTATTTACTTTTCAAATATTTTTCCAATTACATGTAAAAACAATTTTTTTAACATTCATTTAAAAAATTTTCAAGTTCCAAATACTCTCCCTCCCTCCCTCGTCGAAAATACAACAATTTGATGTAGGTTATATATTTACAGTCATAAAAAAATATATGTCCATATCAGTCAAGTTATAAAAGAAAACACAAAATAAATCCAGAAAAATAAAGTAAAAAATAGTAGACTGTTCTGCACTCAAAGTCCATTAGTTCTTTCTCTAGAGATGTATAGAGTTTTTCCTAAGTCCTTCAGAATTGTCTTAGATCTTTGTGTTGCTGAGAATAGTGAAGCCATATATAATTGATCATGGTATAGTATTATTGTTACTGTGTTCTCTTGGTTCTGTTCACTTCACTTTTCATTAGTTTGTGTATTTCTAGATTTTTCTGAAAGCATCCTGCTAATCATTTCTTATAGAATGATTGTATGCCATCATAATCATATACCACAATTTGTTCAACCATTCCTCAGTTGAGGGACATAGCCTTTATTTTTTATTCTTTGCCACCACAAAAAGTGCTAGCAGCATATATATATCAGCAAAAATATAGCACATTTTTGACATGAATCATGTAACCCAGGAAAAATATTCTAAAAAAAATTTTTATGTGGGGAAATTTTAAAAAAATAAACATTTTTGGACATATAGGTCCTTTTCCTTTCCTTGTTTAAAAATCTCTTTGTGATACAGAGTGGTATTTCTGGATCAAAAGGTATGCACAGTTTTATAGTACTTTGAGCATAGTTCCAAGTCACTCTCCAGAATGTTTGAATCAGTACTCCAGGAAACATACATCATTTTTCCACATCCTCTCCAACATTTGTCATTTTCCTTTTCTGTCACATTAACCAATTAGATGAATGTGAGGTGGTACCTCAGAGTTATCTTAATCTAAATTTCTCAAATCAATACTGATTGAGAGCATTTTTATATAGCCATACATAACTGATTTCTTCATCTGTCCTTTGATCATTTATCAATTGGGGAATATTCATATTCTTATAAGTTTGGCTCAGATCTCTAAGTATTTGAGAAATGAAGTCTTTATCAGAGAAACTTGTTGAAAAATATCCTCCCGTTTTCTGCTTACCTTCTAATCTTGGTTGTATTAGTCTTGTTTGTGCAAAACCTTTTTAATTTAGTGTGTAAGTAAAATCGTTCACGTATGACCTATCCTGCTCTCTATCTCTAGTTTGGTCATAAATTCTTCCCTTATCCATAGCTCTGACAGCTAAACTATTCTGTGCTCCCCTAAATTGCTTATGGTATCACACCTTTATGGCTAAATCATGTACCCATTTTGATTTTATCTCAGAATACTGTGTGAGATGTTGGTCTATGCCTCGTTTCTGCTAAACTGCTTTCTGTTTTTTTCCCAACAATGTTCAACAAATCGTGGCTTCTTGTCTCAAAGGCTGGAAATATCATGTTGATCAAATTACTAGATAACTAGTCATTACCTACTGTGAATTGTGTACCTAATCTATTACATGGATGCACCACTCTATTTCTTAGCCAGGACTAGGTTGTTTTGATCATTACTTTTTTTTTTAACCCTCATTTTCTGTTCAAGTAACAAATCTAAGGTACAAGATCAAGGGCTAGACTATGGGGGTTAAGTGTCTTGCCCAGCATTGCACATAGAGGAAGTATCTGAGTTCAGATTTGAAACCTGGCCCTCCTTACTACAAACATGGCAGTCTATCCACTGTGCCATCTAGCTGCCCAAAGTCTACTGCTCTGGAATATATTTTGAGATCTGGTACATGCTAGGAATTAGAAAATACTTAACAAAATAAATGAAAATAGAATAGAATAGTGATGATTTTCTAAGTCCCGTCATTTAGAGTTTTGTGTTAACTTGTTAAATTTGCTACATACTTTTCTTTCTAAACCTTTACTTTTTGGAAATTTGTTATTACATGTAATTGGTGAAAATAAAATAAAACAAACCTTTATTTTCTGTCTTAATAACAACTCTAAGACAGAAGGATAAAGACTAGGCAAAAGGGGTTAAGTGACTTGCCCAGGGTTATCAGGTAGGAAGTATCTGAGGCCAACTTTGAACCCAGATACTTCTGATTGGAGGCCTGATGCTCTATCCCCTGTGCTACCTAGCTGCTTTGTTTTATATATATATATACTTTTTCAAATAAACTGCAAAGAAATAGAAGCTCATAATTTTATCTACAATCTTATTTTTTGTTCTTTGCAAATTAGAATGTTTATGTTGGTGGACAATTATTGGGTTCATAAAATGAATGAGTGGGGGGTGGCAGTTGGGTAGCTCAGTGGACTGAAAGCCAGGCCTAGAGATGGGAGGTTCTGGGTTCAAATTTGGCCTCAGACACTTCCCAGCTGTGTGACTCTGGGCAAGTCATTTAACCCCCATTGTCTAGCCCTCACCACTCTTTTGCCTTGGAACCAATAAGATGGAAGATAATGGTTAAAAAAAAGAATAAATGGAAATAGTTACAAGAGTGGTCTATGGGGCATCTGGGCAACTCAGTGGGTAGAGCGCCAGGCCTGGAGACAGGAGGTCCTATGTTTAAATCTGGCCTCAGATTCTTCCTAGTTGGGCGACACCGGGCAGATCACTTAACCCTGTTTACCTAGCCCTTGTTCTTCTGTCTTAGAGTTGTCACTAAGACAGAAAGTAAGGGGTTAAAAAAAAAAAGAAAGGAATGGTCTACATGAGAGTATCCTTGAGAAAGACATGGGAAGAGAGAGGAGAGAGGTTTCTGTGGATCATTTTCTACATTACACTTCATATTAATAAGTACTAACACTTTGAGTTATAGAAAATCATAGATCCTGTTATCTCAATTTCTAAAAACATTAAACTAAGTACAATAAAATTCAACCTTATATACCTTAAACAAGATGGAGTGTCAGGAGATGGCAATAGTGGAGAGCCCTCCAATGATGCCCCAGGATTAGACATTTGGCAGCTTTGCAGAGCTTTATAGCAGGCCATCAAATCCTGACTAAAGGAGAATAGGACTGCAGCACTAAAGATGGAACAGCCTAAACCCAGAGACTCTGAGGTCCTTAATGTCCTGAGACACGAGAAAGTGTCTTAAAGATTCAGGGCTCAGAACCTCGAAATCCAGGGGGGCTGATTCCCAGAAGGTAGAGGGGTCAGGAATTTAGGATACCTAGGGAAAGGCCCCACAGAGCTAACTGCTTCACACAAAAGGGTCAGAGAAGAACCTGGCCATGATACAAGCCCCAATTCAGGAACTAAAGCTAAAGCTAAAGAAATGAGCAAATCAGAGAAAACACCATTCAGTATAAATATTATTACAAATGTAACTATAAAATTTGCAGGCAGAGATTCATGGGAAAAAATGGGTTTTCCAAAAAGAACATATGAATACCTAGAAGAAATGAAGCAAGAGATGAAAAGTTCAATAAAAATTTTAGAGAAGGTTCAGAACAGCTTAGAAAAAGAAATAAATTACCTAAAAATAGTTAATTTTTTTGTGGTGGTGTCATTCATTCTTTCAGATTCTTTGTGACTCCATTTGGGGTTTTCTTAGCAAAGCTATTGGAGTGGTTTGCCAGTTCCTTCTCCAGCTTATTTTATAGATGACGAAACTGAGGCCAACAGATTTAAGTGACTTGCCCAGGGGCACATAATTCATAAGAATCTGAGGTTGGATTTGAATTCAAGTCTTCTTGAGTCCAGACCATGCCAGCACTCTATTTACTGTGCTACCTACTTGGCTGCCCTGCCAGGCACATGGTAATATACTGGATGCTTTATAATTATTATCTCATTGGATCCTTAAACAACTGTGGGAGGTGGTTGCTATTTTATAGATGAGAAAACATAGGCAAAAAGAGGTTAAATGATTTAGCCAGGGTCACATAACTAGTGTCTGAGGTCAGATTTGAACTCATCCTCCTGACTTCATGTTCTATCCACTGTATTACCTAGCTTCCATAAGAAGGATTACTGCTAATTAGAAGAGATCAAATCAGTCAGTCAATAAACATATATTAAGCTCCTACTATGTGCTAGGCACTGTGTTAAGGGCTGGGGGTATAAAAAGAGACAAAAATAGTCCCTGCCCTTGAGGGGTTCACAACTAGGAAGGCAATAAGCAAATAAATAACCAGAGCAACCCAGGAGCAAGTAAATGGTAATAATTAACAGAGGAAAGGCTAGAATTATGAGGGGTTGGGGAAGACTTCCTGTAGAAGATGAGATTTTAATTGGGATTTAAAAGAAGCCAAGGAGGTCACTAAGTGGACATGAAGAGGGAGGTCATTTCCAGTACAGGGAATAACAGCAAAAAAAAAAAAGGTCCAGAGATGGACTGTGTGTGTGTGTGTGTGTGTGTGTGTGTGTGTGTGTGTGTGAGAAAGAAGAATGGTAAGGGCTAGGCAATTGACTTGCCCAGGATCACATAGCTAGGAAGTGTCTGATGTCAGATTTGAACCCAGGTCCTTCTGACTCTGAGCCTGATGCTCTATCTACTGTGCTACTTGGCTACCCCAGTGATGGGGGATGAGGAACAACTAGCAAGGCAGTAAGTGCCTCTAGATTGAAGAGTACTTATCAAGGAGTAAGGTGTAAAAAGAGGAGGGGGCTGGGTTATGAGAAGCTTTAAATGCCAGAGGATTTTATAATTGATCCTGGAGCTGATAGAGAGCTACTGGAGTATATTGAGTAGGAAGGTCACACCCTGTGATTTAGGAAAATCACTTTGGTGCCTGGAGGACCAACTGGAGTGAGGAGACTTGAACCTGGCCGACCTATCAGCAAGCTATTATAATAATCAGTTAAAGAGCATACAGAAATCGATGATTATGGGATACAAGCAAGAAATATTAGAACAAAATTAGAAAACTGAAAAATAGATGAAAATGTAAGATATCTGATATTTTAAAATTGTCTTGGAAAATAAGTCTAGGAGAGATACTACAAGAATTATTTGGCTTCTGGAAAATCGTGATTTTTTTTAAAGCCTGGACATTATATTTTTTAAAATCCTAAATAAAAACTTAGAACCAGAGGAAAAATATAGAAAGAATCCAGGACTTCCGGGTAATCATGGCTGCAATCTAGACGCCACATGCTTCCTCTCCCCGGCACCGAACGAAATAGACATCAAAGGAGCATAAAAATCACCTTTGGAGGAACAGAAGGACACCCCAGTACTCCCAGTACTCCACAGAGGCGAAGGTACGTGGGGCTTGAACATTTCCACACTAAAATAAGGAGGAAAAGCTTGCACAGAAAAGTGAACTGAGCCACCCTTCCCCCACCCCACCTCCCCCACTAAAACAGAGTGAGCTACCTGAGCGCTCACTGGGACAGTGAGTGAGTGGGGAACGTCTCTGTCTGGGGGGGGGGGGCACTCCAGGGTCCTTGGGATCTGGGGACTGCCAGGAAAATATGTCTCAGGGCGGTTTCACTGGAGAATCCAGCGCTTCAGCGGAGCTGTACTTGGGGCGGCTGCGCTGAACATCTCCGCGGAGCTAAACACCAGGGGCGGACCACGCTTTGACTATCTGGGCTGAGCTGAACACCTGGGCAGTGTGGCTGTGATCAGGGACCCAGCACTCTAAGAAACTTCGGAGGCTGGGAAGAACTAGTCTGAAGCAACCTAAATTCACAGAAAAACCACCCATATAACCCAGATCCCAGACCAAAAAGGAAAGGGGAATAAAACCACCAAAGGGATGGCTCACATGGCCCAAAATCAAGCCACCAGGAAGAAAGGGAAAAAAGTGACTATTGAAAACTTTTATGGTGGAAGTTCCCAAGGAAAAGAGGAGAATGAGGAGGAAGTCCAAAAAAATTCAGAACACGCCTCCCAAAATGGAAACTATCAACAAGCTCTGGAAGATCTCAAACTGGAACTTATCCAAAAGATGGAAACCTGGAAAGAAAAATGGGAGAAAGAGATCAGCTGTCTGACAGATAAGAATGCTCAATTGGAAAAAGAACTTGAAGCATCCAATAGAAGGGCAGACAAGGCTGAAAAGCAAAACCAGTCCCTAACGACCAGAATTAAGCACTTCGAAGAAAGCGAGATGATAAAACAGCAAGAATCAATAAAGTAAACACAAAAAATTAATGAATTAGAAGAAAACATAAAATATCTCACTGAGAAGGTCACAGATCTGGAAAACAGAGGGAGAAGAGAAAATCTCCGAATTATCAGTCTCCCAGAAAAACCAGAGATAAACAATAAACTCGATATTATTCTACAGGAGATTATAAAAGAAAATTGCCCTCACGTTCTGGAGCAAAGGGGCAAAATAGAAATATAAAGGATTCATAGAACACCTTCTATACTAAATCCCCAAAAGACAACCCCTAGGAATGTAATAGCCAAATTCAAGAGCTTCCAAGTAAAGGAGAAAATCCTACAAGAAGCCAAGAAGAAGAGCTTCAGATATAAGGGGGCTCCCATAAGGATCACACACGACTTAGCGGCTAACACACTAAGAGACCACAAAGCATGAACACGATGTTTAGAAAGGCAAGAGAGCTGGGTCTCCAACCAAGAATCAACTACCCAGCAAAACTGACTATATACTTCCAGGGGAAAGTATGGGCATTCAACAAAATAGAAGATTTCCAAGCATTTGCTAAGAAAAGACCAGAGCTCTGTGGAAAGTTCGATATCCAAGCACAGAAAGCAAGAGAAACATGAAAAAGGAAATATGAAAGAAAGGGAAAAGGAGATAAATCTTATCTTTTTCTTTAAGTCAAACTCTCTTCTATAAGGACTACATTTACATCAAATAATATATATTAATATGTGGGGAAATGTTTTGTGTAACTCTCATAAATTGTATCATCATAAGAGTAGTTAGAAGAAACATGCATAGGGAAAGATTGGAGCATTAAGAAGATTTGGGGAAATTAGGGGCAAAGAAAGGAAAAGGGAGGGGGGGAACCATCGATAATACTAAGATTAACTTCAAGAAATAGGGGGGGAATCAATAGAATAATCTTTCCCATATAAAGATACACATGGGAAGGGGAGGGGAAGAACTCTCATATGAGAAGGAGAGGAAGAGAGCGTGAAGTGGAATTACTTAAACCTTACTCTCAGTGAAATCAAATCTGAGAGGGAAGAACATCTAGATCCAGTGGGATCCTGAATTCTATCTTATCCATTAGGGCAAGAAAGAAAGGAAAATTAAGGAGGGGGAGGGGGGAGGGAGTACAAAAAGGGAGGGAAGGAGAAGGGGGAGGGGAAGGGAGCATAAAAAGGGAGGGGCTAGAAAGGGAAGCATCTCAAGGGAGGGGACTAGGGGGACTGACCTAAAGTAAATCACTGGTTCAAAAGGAGAAAGCTAAAGAAGAAAGGTCAGAACTAGGGGAAGATATCAAAATGCCAGCTATATCCACAAATAACAATCATAACTTTGAACGTGAAAGGGATGAACTCACCCATAAAACGTAGACAAATAGCAGATTGGATTAGAACCCAAAACCCTACCATATGTTGTCTTCAAGAAACACATATGAGACGGGTTGACACTCACAAGGTTAGAATTAAAGGTTGGAGTAAGACCTTTTGGGCCTCAACTGATAGAAAGAAGGCAGGAGTTGCAATCATGATATCTGACAAAGCCAAAGCACAAATAGACCTGATCAAAAGGGATAGGGAAGGTAAATATATTCTGCTAAAAGGGAGTATAGACAATGAGGAAATATCACTAATCAGCATGTATGCACCAAATGGTATAGCATCCAAATTTTTAATGGAGAAACTAGGAGAATTGAAGGAGGAAATAGACAGTAAAACCATATTAGTGGGAGACTTGAACCAACCACTATCAAATTTAGATAAATCAAACGAAAAAATAAACAATAAAGAGGTAAAAGAGGTGAATGAAATCTTAGAAAAATTAGAGTTAATAGACATATGGAGAAAAATAAATAGGGACAAAAAAGAATACACCTTCTTTTCAGCACCACATGGCACATTCACAAAAATAGATCATACACTAGGTCATAGAAACATGGCACTCAAATGCAGAAAAGCAGAAATATTAACTGCAGCCTTTTCAGATCACAAGGCAATTAAAATATTGATCGGCAAGGGTACATGGAGACCCAAATCAAAAATTAATTGGAAATTAAATAACATGATACTCCAAAATCGGATAGTTAGAGAAGAAATCATAGAAACAATTAACAATTTCATTGAAGAAAATGACAACGGCGAAACATCCTTTCAAACCTTATGGGATGCAGCCAAGGCAGTACTTAAAGGAAAATTCATATCCCTGAGTGCATATATTAACAAATTAGGGAGGACAGAGACCAAGGAATTGGAAATGCAAATCAAAAAACTTGAGAATGAACAAATTAAAAACCCCCAGAAGAAAACCATACTAGAGATCCTAAAAATTAAGGGAGAAATTAATAAAATAGAAAGTGACAGAACTACTAAGCTAATAAACAAGACTAGAAGCTGTTACTTTGAAAAAACAGACAAAATAGACAAAGTACTGGTTAATCTAATTAAAAAAAGGAAAGAAGAAAGGCAAATTAACAGCATCAAGGATGAAAAGGGGGATCTCACCTCCAATGAAGAGGAAATTAAGGCAATCATTAAAAACTACTTTGCCCAACTATATGGCAATAAATATACCAACCTAGGTGATATGGATGAATATTTACAAAAATATAAATTACCTAGACTAACAGAAGAAGAAATAGTTTTCTTAAATAATCCCATATCAGAAAAAGAAATCCAACAGGCCATCAAAGAACTTCCTAAGAAAAATCCCCAGGGCCTGATGGATTCACCAGCAAATTCTATCAAACATTCAGAGAACAGTTAATCCCAATACTATACAAACTATTTGACATAATAAGCAAAGAGGGAGTTCTACCAAACTCCTTTTATGACACAAGCATGGTACTGATTCCAAAACCAGGCAGGCCAAAAACAGAGAAAGAAAATTATAGACCAATCTCCCTAATGAATATAGACACAAAAATCTTAAATAGGATACTAGCAAAAAGACTCCAGCAAGTGATTAGAAGGGTCATCCACCATGATCAAGTAGGATTTATACCAGGGATGCAGGGCTGGTTCAACATTAGGAAAACTATCCACATAATTGACCACATCAACAAGCAAACCAACAAGAACCACATGATTATCTCAATCGATGCAGAAAAAGCCTTTGATAAAATACAACACCCATTCCTACTAAAAACACTAGAAAGCATAGGAATAGAAGGGTCATTCCTAAAAATAATAAACAGTATATATCTAAAACCATCAGCTAATATCATCTGCAATGGGGATAAACTAAATCCATTCCCATTAAGATCAGGAGTGAAACAAGGATGCCCATTATCACCTCTATTATTTGACATTGTATTAGAAACACTAGCAGTAGCAATTAGAGAAGAAAAAGAAATTGAAGACATCAAAATAGGCAAGGAGGAGACCAAGTTATCGCTCTTTGCGGATGACATGATGGTCTACTTAAAGAATCCTAGAAATTCAACCAAAAAGCTAATCGAAATAATCAACAACTTTAGCAAAGTTGCAGGATACAAAATAAACCTGCATAAGTCATCAGCATTTCTATATAACTCCAACACAGTTCAGCAGCAAGAACTAGAAAGAGAAATCCCATTCAAAATTACCCTAGACAAAATAAAATACTTAGGAATCTATCTCCCGAGACAAACACAGGATCTATATGAACACAACTACAAAACACTTTCCACACAACTAAAACTAGACTTGAACAATTGGAAGAACATTAACTGCTCATGGGTAGGACGAGCCAATATAATAAAAATGACCATCCTACCCAAACTCATCTATCTATTTAGTGCCATACCCATGGAACTTCCAAAAAAATTTTTTACTGACTTAGAAAAAACCATAACAAAGTTCATTTGGAAGAACAAAAGATCAAGGATATCCAGGGAAATAATGAAAAAAAATACAAAGGAAGGGGGTCTTGCAGTCCCAGATCTCAGACTATATTACAAAGCAGCGGTCATCAAAACAATTTGGTACTGGCTAAGAGACAGAAAGGAGGATCAGTGGAATAGACTGGGGGCAAGCAACCTCAGCAAGACAGTATATGACAAACCCAAAGATCCCAGCTTTTGGGACAAAAATCCACTATTTCATAAAAACTGCTGGGAAAATTGGAGGATAGTGTGGGAAAGATTAGGCTTAGATCAACACCTCACACCCTACACCAAGATAAATTCAAAATGGGTAAATGACTTGAACATAAAGAAGGAAACTATAAGAAAATTAGGCAAACACAGAATAGTATACATGTCAGACCTTTGGGAAGGGAAATACTTCAAAACCAAGCAAGAATTAGAAAGAGTTACAAAATGCAAAATAAATAATCTGGATTACATCAAATTAAAAAGTTTTTGTACAAACAAAACCAATGTAACCAAAATCAGAAGGGTAGCAACAAATTGGGAAACAATCTTCATAAAAACCTCTGACAAAGGTTTAATTACTCAAATTTATAAAGAACTAAATCAATTGTACAAAAAATCAAGCCATTCTCCAATTGACAAATGGGCAAGGGACTTGAACAGGCAGTTCTCAGCCAAAGAAATCAAAACTATTAATAAGCACATGAAAAAGTGCTCTACATCTCTTATAATCAGAGAGATGCAAATCAAAACAACTCTGAGGTATCACCTCACACCTAGCAGATTGGCTAACATGACAGCTATGGAAAGTAATGAATGCTGGAGGGGATGTGGCAAAGTGGGGACATTAATTCATTGCTGGTGGAGTTGTGAATTGATCCAACCATTCTGGAGGGCAATTTGGAACTATGCCCAAAGGGCGATAAAAGAATGTCTGCCCTTTGATCCAGCCATAGCACTGGTGGGCTTGTACCCCAAAGAGATAATGGACAAAAAGACTTGTACAAGAATATTCATAGCTGCGCTCTTTGTGGTGGCCAAAAATTAGAAAATGAGGGGATGCCCTTCAATTGGAGAATGGCTGAACAAATTGTGGTATATGTTGGTGATGGAATACTATTGTGCTCAAAGGAATAATAAAGTGGAGGAATTCCATGGAGACTGGAACAACCTCCAGGAAGTGATGCAGAGCGAAAGGAGCAGAACCAGGAAAACATTATACACAGAGACTGATACATTGTGGTACAATCGAAGGTGATGGACTTGTCCATTAGTATGAATGCAATTTCCCTGAACAATCTGCAGGGATCTAAAAAAAAATACTACCCACAAGCAGAGGATAAACTGTGGGAGTAAAAACACCAATGAAAAGCAACTGCTTGACTACAGGGTTGGAGGAGATAAGACTGAGGAGAGACTCTAAATGAACACTATAATGCAAATTCCAACAACAGGGAAATGGGTTTGAGTCAAGAACACATGTGATAACCAGTGGAATCATGCGTCGGCTATAGGAGAGGGAAAGGCGGGGGGGGGGGGGGGGCGGGGAGGAAAAGAAAATGATCTTTGTTTCCAGTGAATTATGTATGAAAACGACCAAATAAAATGTTTAAAAAAAAAAGAAAGAATCCACTAATTATCTCCTGAAAAGAACCCCAAAAGGATAGGCCCAAGAAATGTTATAACCAAAATCTAAAAACCCTTACAGTAAAGAAAAAGAAATATTCTAAGCATCCAGAAAGAAGTATTTCATATATCAAGAAACCACAGTCAGGATCACAAAGACCTGGAAGCTTTTACTAAAAACCTGAGTACATCTTGGAATATAATATCCCAAAAAGGAAAGGATATATGCTTACAACCAAGAATAATTTACTCTTCAAAGATGAAATGCAGTCCCCCAGGGAAATAATGTCTCTTTAATGGGGCAGAGGTCTTTCAAAATGATATGAACTTTGAAATACCAACACAAGAATTCATCTGGAAAGATTGATTAATTTAAATAATTGGAATAAGCAATATGATGATGCAGTGCTAACATTCTAAAAAAAGAACTGTGTCCCCTTGGAATCTTGATGTCTTCAAAGGATATTGAGGGAATTATAGATTAGACAGGCAGAGGCTGGGGATGGGGTGGGGTAGATTAGTTCTGTTCTGAGAGTTTCAAGTGGAAAAAGAAGAAAAAGTAAAAGATTGAATATAGAGACTAGTGTAGAAAGGAAGAAGAAGAAAGAGAGGAGTGTAACTTGTTATTTCTCATAAGTGGGGTGCATAATGTAATGTAAAGGCAGGGATAGAATGGAGTCTTCCCTCCCTGCTGGATCAGGACCAGAGTGAGGCAAAGATGGAGTTGAGTCAAGTAAAGAGAGAGGGGATGAATTGTCTTCCTTCTCAGCTCTCCCTGGCTAACCCTACTCTGACTGCCTTCAAGATACTTAACTTCTGTTCCCTCAGAGACTTGGCTGATCTCGCTTGACACAGACAACTTCTCCCTCTCTCGGGAGAGGTAACTTCCCTCCCCCAACTCCAAGTCTTTCTTCCTAAATATTATGGAGTCGGTCTCTTGCTCTTATGAAAACAGTTTATTTCTAAGGGAACAACAATAAAGGATAGGACAGATGAATTCGGGAATGAGGCAACAGGAAAAAGGTAGTAAGGAATCCCTAAAATAACTGAACCCCTTTTCCCAAAGACTGGCAGGTCAGGCTTTGCTGACATGACCCCTTGGGGTCAGTTGAGATGAAGCCCTGATTTTCTGGCTCTCTTGGCTACTATATCAAGTTCATGACTTCAGGGGATTTTAGAGGAATCTTCTAATAGTGAAGGGCTTTTGATAGTCTTCACTTGGCTGTCTTCTTGGGGTACTAGGTCAGGAGTCACAGGAAGATGGTACAGGATCAGAGATCTGCTCTGATCAACCTTCTTGACAGACTTCCCACAGAGAAGGTTCTGTCCAACTGTTCAAATCAGTTTACTTCCTCTCCTTCCTAAAGAATTCTCTTTCCTTCCTACCCTTCCCCCATTCCAGCAGAATCCTCCAGCCTTCCCAGTCTGCTTCTCTCTTCAGATCTTACAACTGTTCTCTTACAAATCCCCCTTTTGGCTTTCGAGAAGTTGTCAACTTGACACTTCACGGTGAGTTAAATCTTACTTAACCTTATGCCTACCTATATGCTATTCTGTCTATCTACATGCTATCCCCTTTATACCCCCTCCCAAAATAAAAAATGTTAACCTTACCTATGTCCTTACTCTTAAACCTACCTTATCTTGGGTAATTCCTAAGCTAAGATATGGGTTTTAGGAAAGGTAATTTAGGTTAAGTGTATGGGTACAAAGGTTTGTTACAGTGAAATAATTTCCAATTGAGGGATTAACAATATCTCTAAAAGATAACTTTGTAACTCTCTAATGTCTAATGTCTTCTGGAAATTTTAACTAACATGAAATTTTCACAAGTTGTTATATATCTAATGCTTATTTAAGGTTTTATCTATCACAATTGTATAAATCTATAAGATCTTGTATGTTTAAGGCTATTTCATCCTTTCCCTATAGCTAACTATCTGGGTTATAAAACTTCCCTTTTCCACATTAACTATCTCTGTCCCTGTTTGTTAAGGGTTAAATATGTTAGTTCTTTCCTACTCTGTTAGTCTATTAGTCTGTTAGTAAAATTTACATTATCACAAGTATGTTTCCTATACAATTATAACATATGATACATACCTATTACATATATACATAAGTTCTGCTTTGGAGTCAACCAGACAGAAAAGTATTGTCTTTCTGCCTGTTTGAATCCTGCCTGGACCTTATTTAGACAACATACATTTTTCTCATGGACTTTGCTTATTTACGACACGGTCCCGAAATCCCGAAATTTGTTATTTGTGTTTGTGTACTATGTACTATGTACTATGTGCTATGTACTATGTTTGTGTACTATGTACTATGTGCTGATGGAGGCACATACACACACTGTTGCCAATGTCTTCTCTTCACATGTTGCCTGTTGAGTCTGTTTCCTTTCTTCTTACAAGAAGAAAAGTATACAAATATGAAAGAAGCACTAGGAGAGTGCGCATCAGATAAACATCACTTTTATATGAAACATAAAAGGGTTGAATATAAACACAAAAGGCTTGGTGGATAAGTACATCAAAGTCAACAGGGTAACAAGTGAGGATGGAACAGGAGTGGGAAGTTGGGTAATTAAAAGGGGAAATAGCTATAAGCAAAATAAACTTATTTATTTTGAGAGATTAAAAGTGAATGAAGAGGAAGAAAAGAAAGAACTAGAATATATGGATTGCTTAGAGTGCTTCTTAGAAAATTAAGGAATGGCTAAACAAATTGGAATTATAATATATTATTATAACGCAAAATATGACCAAAAAAAAGTTGCAGAGAATCTAACATATGAACTGATGCAGAGTGAAGTGAGCTTCTGATCAGAACAAGGATTTATTTATAAAAGGATAACATGGTAAAGCAAAACAACAACTTTGAAGCACTTAAGAACTAGGGGCCCACTAGGTAATACAGTGGATAGAGTGCCAGGCCTGGTGTCAGGAGGACCTAGATTCCTAATTGTGTGACCTTGGGCAAGTCATTTAGTCCCAAATGCCTAGCTCTTATCACTCTTACTAAGACAGAAGGTAAAGGTTTAAAAAAGGGGGGGGAGGGCTTAAGAACAGATTACATAATAACTTATGCTTGTTTTCAGCCAACATCTCCAGAACACCTGTGATGACATGTTACTTATCTCCTGATAGAAAGATGATGGATATCAGTTACAGACACACATCTTTTTGGACATAGCTGCCATATGGATTGGTTTTACTTGACTATCCTCTTTTCTTACAGCAATTTTCCTCCCTTTTTAAAAATTTTTGTTTAACTGGGGGATGGAAGATTAGGGAGAAAAGTTAACAATACTAACATCCCCCCAAAAGAAATCTATTTTAATGGTTTTTTAAATGAACAGAAAAGAACAGATGGAATTTTTTTAAGTATAAGCTAGAAGGTCTAATTACTCAAATTTATAAAGAGCTAAATCAATTGTACAAAAAAATCAAGCCATTTCCCAATTGATAAATGGGCAAGGGACATGAACAGGCAATTTTCAGATAAAGAAATCAAGGTCTTTAAAAATGGTGATAGGAGGCAGAGTCAATATGACAGCCTAGAAGGAGCAGAAGTGCAGACTTCTGAATAGCCTTCCTTACCAATCACAAACTGAATGCTCCAAGGGGACTGAAAATCAAACCTAACAACAAGACAGAGCCAAGGAACCCACCTGCTGGACTCAATTCAAAAAGTACGCCCCCAGCCACCCACAAAGCCAGAATACTCGGGTTTAAGGGGAAGGGAGAAGGAATGTCCCAGGACCCCTCCTCCCACCCACTGAGCGGGAATCTCTGGATGGGCAAAGGTGCTGGTCTGGAGGGTGTACCTTGCAGGCAGGACTGTGCCAAGCTCAGAGTATCGAACACAGACGGCGGGGAAGGAGCTGGAGAGGAAGGATAGGACTGGCAGCTTGGCCAGAGCTGTGGAAATCCTCCATATTTGCTTGAGCCTTCCAGGAGGTTTTGGACTCAGAGCACACTCAGCCCAACTAAGTTGAACTTAATCCCAACAAAAGTCTCCAGAACTCAGGGAATCCCAGGCTCCACACACATCCTCATTGACTGCTGGACTTTAATCCAATCAAAAACCTCCAGAGGACAGGGAATCTCAAAACCCCAACAACCCTCCCCCACAGAGTGCACCAAGAGATCTTCTGTCACAGCTCCAAAAGGGGAGACTGACAGAAGCCCCCAAAACCAAAAAAATGAGAGGAGCAGGAGCACAGACAAATATGGGGAGCAAAGAAGGGGTGAATATGAGCAAACAACAGAAAAAGAAGAAAGAAATTACAATAGGCATCTTCTATACAGTGAACAGAACCGAGGGGGAGGGATCAGCAAACAAAAAATCAGAAATCCCAGCAAATTGGATACAGGCTTTGGAAGAACTCAGAATGCAATTCAAAACACAATTAAGAGAGGCTAAAGACAATTGGGGAAAAAACTTAAAAACTAAGATAAGTCATCTGGAAACAGAGGCACTTGAACTCAAATGAGAAAATAGTGTCTTGAAAGCCAAAATCAACCAGCTGGAAAATGAGGCAAAGGAGATGAAAGATGAGGCAAAGGAGATGAAAGATGAGGTAAAGAGGATGAAAGGTGACCTCCATAGAAAACCAGACCAGAAAGAGAAGAATGACCAAAAAGCCAGGGATGAAACCAAGTCTTTAAGAACCAGAATACAACAACTAGAATTAAGTGACCTCATAAGGCAGCAAGACACTATAAAACAAAACCAAAGAAATGAAAAAATTGAGGAAAATATGAAGCATCTCATTCACAAAATAGAGGATTTAGAAAATTGTTTAAGGAGAGACAAATTAAGAATCATTGGTCTACAAGAAGACCATGACAAAAGAAAAAGCCTGGACACAATACTAGAGGAAATTACTCAAGAAAATTGCCCTGATATTCTAGAACAAGAGGGAAAAGTGGAGATTGAAAGAATCCACAGATCACCTCCTGTACTTAATCCCCAACTGAAAACACCCAGGAATGGTATAGCCAAATTCAAGAACTATCAGACCAAAGAAAAGATATTACAAGGTGCCAAGAAGAAGTCATTCAGATACCATGGAACCACAGTGAGGATAATGCAGAATCTGGCTGCATCCACACTGAAGGACCGAAAGGCATGGAATATGATATTCTGGAAAGCAAGGGAACTAGGTCTACAACCAAGAATCGACTACCCAGCAAAACTGACTATATTCTTATAGGGGAAAGAATGGTCATTCAACAAAATAGAAGAATTCCAAGAATTTGTAAAGAAAAGACCAGACTTGAACAGAAAATTCAATGCCTAAGCACAGAACTCAAGAGAATCATCAAAACATAACTTTAAAAAAGGGAAAAAGAAAAACAAAACAAAACAAAACCTTTTTTTTAAGAGACTCAGTAAGTTAAAATGTTATGTATCCCTATAAGAAAAGAGGTCACTGGTAACTTAAAAACTGTTATTATCATCTGGGCAGCTAGAAGAATTACACTTAGAGGGAACAGTGACAAACTGTATAGGATGAAATGACAAGACATAAATAGGTATATAGATATATGTATTCCTAAATGCATATACATGTGTGTGTGTATATATACAATTAGAGCTAAAAAAGAGATTAATACTAAAAGAAATGGGAAAGGAAACAAAAGGGGGTAAAATTATATGTCACAAAGAAGCTCATGGCAGGAGGGGGGAGAACATCAATACACTGGAAGGGTAAAGAGATTGGAGATAGGAAATACTCAACTCTTACGTCATTGAAACTGACCCAAAGAGGGAAGAACAATCCAATCCATTGGGGCAGGGAATAGATTTGCACCCTATAGGGGAGTAGAAGGGTAACAAATGGACTGGTGGGGAGGGAAGCAGTACAAGGGACGGAGAGGGTGGGGAGGGTAGTTTTAGAAAGACTTCAGGGAAAATAAGGGGGGGAAATAAGAAAGGAGGAGGGTAGAAAGGGAAGTAAAATAAGGATGGGAACTAGGGGGACTGATTAAAGACAAACACTGGTGTAGAAGGAAATAGTGAAAGAAGAAAAGGCAGGACCAGGAGTAGAAATCAAAATGCTGGGAAATACACAGCTAGTAATCATAACTATGAATGTGAATGGAATGAACTCACCCGTAAAATGCAAGCGAATAGCAGAGTGGATTAGAATCCAAAACCCTACCATATGCTGTCTACAAGAAACACACATTAGGAAGGTAGATATGCATAGGGTGAAAGTAAGAGGATGGAGCCAAATCTACTGGGAATCAACTAATAAAAAGAAGTCAGGAGTCACAATCATGATATCTGACAAAGCCAAAGTAAAAATAAATCTAGTTAAAAAAGATAGGGAAGGGAATTACATCCTGATAAAAGGCAGTATAGATAATGAGGAAATATCAGTACTCAACATGTATGCACCAAATGGCATAGCATCCAAATTACTAAAGGAGAAACTAAGGGAGCTCAAGGATGAAATAGATAGAAAAACTGTACTAGTGGGAAACCTGAACCTTCCTCTATCTGAACTAGATAACTCAAACCAAAAAATAAATAAGAAAGAGGTAAGAGAAGTGAATGAAAGCTTAGAAAAATTAGAGTTAGTAGACATGTGGATAAAAATAAATAGGGACAAAAAGGAATATACCTTCTTTTCTGCAGCACATGGTACATTCACAAAAATTGACCATGAATTAGGGCATAAAAACATTGCAAACAAGTGCAAAAGAACAGAAATAATAAATGCAACCTTCTTGGATCACAATGCAATGAAAATAATAATTAGTAAGGGAACATGGAGAGGTAAATAAAAAATTAATTGGAAATTAAACAATATGATTCTCCAAAACCAGTTAGTTAAAGAACAAATCGTATAAACAGTTAATAATTTCATTGAAGAAAATGACAATGATGAGACATCCTTTCAAAACCTTTGGGATGCAGCCAAAGCAGTACTCAGGGGAAAATTTATATCCTTGAGTTCATATATTAACAAATTAAGAAGGGCAGAGGTCAATGAATTGGGCATGCAAATTAAAAAACTAGAAAGCAAACAAATTTAAAATCCTTAGATAAAGACTAAATTAGAGATTCTAAAAATCAAAGGAGAAATTAATAAAATTGAAAGTCAAAGAACTATTGATTTAATAATACTAGAAACTGGTACTTTGAAAAAACAAAGAAAATAGACAAAGTACTGGTCAGTCTAATTAAAAAAAAAGGAATGAAAAAAAACAAATTAACAGTATCCAAGATGAAAAGGGAGACCTCACCTCTAATGAAGAGAAAATTAAGGCAATCATTAAAAACTACTATGCCCAATTATATGGCAAAAAATATGGCAATCTAGGTGATACGGATGAATACTTACAAAAATATAAATTGCCTAGACTAACAGAGGAAGAAGTAAATTACCTAAACAACCACATATCAAAAAAAGAAATTGAACAAGCCATCAAAGAACTGCCTAAGAAAAAATCCCCAGGTCCAGATGGATTCACAAATTAATTCTATCAAACATTCAAAGAACAACTAATCCAAATATTATACAAACTATTTGACAGAATAAGCAAAGAAGGAGTTCTACCAAATTCATTTTACGACACAAACATGGTACTGATCCCAAAGCCAAGCAGGTCAGAAACAGAGAAAGAAAACTATAGACCAATTTCCTTAATGGATACAGATGCAAAAACCTTAAATAGGATACTAGCAAAAAGACTCCAGCAAGTCATCACAAGGGTTATTCACTATGACCAGGTAGATTTCATACCAGGAATGCAAGGATGGTTCAATATCAGGAAAACCATCCACATAATTGATCATATTAACAAGAAAACCAAGAAAAATCACTTGATTATCTCAATAGATGCAGAAAAGGCCTTTGATAAAATATAATACCCATTCCTATTGAAAATACTAGAAATTATAGGAATAGAAGGGCCTTTCCTACAAATAATAAATAGCATATATCTAAAACCATCAGCAAACATCATTTGCAATGGGGGTAAACTAGAAGCCTTTCCAATAAGATCAGGAGTGAAACAAGGATGCCCATTCTCACCTCTATTATTTAACATTGTACTAGAAACACTAGCAGTAGCAATTAGAGAAGGAAAAGAAATTGAAGGTATTAAAATAGGCAATGAGGAGACCAAGCTATCACTCTTTGTGGATGATATGATGGTTTACATAAAGCAGTGGTTTTCAACCTTTCTAATGCCTTGACCCCACAATACAGTTCCTCATGTTGCAGTGACCCCAAACCAAAAAATTATTTTGGTGGTTACTTCAAAACTGTAATTTTGCTACAGTTATGATTCGTAATGTAAATACCTGGTATGCTTTAAGTATTCTCATTGCTACAAATTGAGAGGTTGAAAACCACTGACTTAAAGAGTCCTAGAGAATCAACCAAAAAGCTAATCGAAACAATCAACAATTTTAGCAAAGTTGCAGGATACAAAATAAACCTGCATAAGTCATCAGCATTTCTATATATCTCCAAACCATTTCAGCAGCAAGAATTAGAAAGAGAAATTCCATTTAAAATCACCCTAGACAATATAAAATACTTAGGAATCTATCTGCTGAGACAAACACAGGAACTATATGAACGCAACTACTCCCCACACAATTAAAACTAGATCTAAACAATTGGAAAAGCATTGATTGCTCATGGGTGGGACAAGCTAACATAATAAAACTGGCAATCCTACCCAAAGTAATTTACCTATTTAGTGCCATACCCATTGAACTACCAAAAAACTTTTTTACTGAATTAGAAAAAAAAAACATAACAATGTTCATTTGGAAGAACAAAAGATCAAGGATATCCAGGGAAATCATGAAAAAAAAATGCAAAGGAAGGAGGACTTGCAGTCCCAGATCTCAAACTATACTATAAAGCAGTGGTCATCAAAACAATTTGGTACTGGCTAAGAGACAGAAAGGAGGATCAGTGGAATAAACTGGGGTAAATGACCTCAGAAAGACAGTCTATGATAAACCCAAAGATCCCAGTTTGGGGGACCAAAACTCACTATTTGATAAAAACTGCTGGGAAAATTGGAAGACAGTATGGGAGAGATTAGGTTTGGATCAATATCTCACATCCTACACCAAGATAAACTAAGAATGGGTGAATGACCTGAATATAAAGAAGCAAACTATAAGCAAATTAGGCAAATACATAATAATATACTTGCCAGATCTTTGGGAAAGGAAAGACTTTAAAACCAAGCAAGAGCTAGAAAAAAAATCACAAAATGTAAAATCAATAATTTTGATTACATCACATTAAAAAGGTTTTGTACTAACAAAACTAATGCACCCAAAATTAGAGGGGAAGCAAAAAATTGGGAAACAATCTTCATTACAAAAACCTCTGACAAAGGTCTAATTACTCAAATTTAGAAAGAGCTAAACCAATTGTACAAAAAAATCAAGCCATTTTCCAATTGATAAATGGGCAAGGGACATGAATAGGCAATTTTTAGATAAAGAAATCAAAACTATTAATAAGCACATGAAAAAGTGTTCTAAATCTTTTATAATCAGAGAAAAGCAAATCAAAACAACTCTGAGGTGCTGCCTCACACCTAGCAGATTGGCTAACATGAAAGCAAAGGAAAGTAATGAGTGCTGGAGGGGGTGTGGCAAAATTGGGACATTAACTCATTGTTGGTGGAGTTGTGGATTGATCCAACCATTCTAGAGGGCAATTTGGAACTATGCCCAAAGGGCGCTAAAAGACTGCCTGCCCTTTCATCCAGCCATATCACTGCTGAGTTTGTACCCCAAAGAGATAATAAGGAAAAAGACTTGTACAAGAATATTTATAGCTGCGTGCTTTGTGGTAACAAAAAATTGGAAAATGAGGGAATGCCCTTCAATTGGGGAATGGCTGAACAAATTGTGGTATATGTTGGTGATGGAATACTATTGTGCTCAAAGGAATAATAAAGTGGAGGAATTCCATGGGGACTGGAACAACCTCCAGGAAGTGATGCAGAGTGAGAGGAGCAGAACCAGGAAAACACTGTACACAGAGACCGATATACTGTGGTACAATCGAATGTAATGGACTTCTCCATTAGTGGCAATGCAATGACCCTGAACAACTTGGAGGAAATTACTATTCACATCCAGAGGAAACACAGGGGGGGTAAAAACAACTGCTTGAATACTGTAAAAATCGAGATTTGAACCCCAGACTTTAATTCCCAGGAGTCCTTGGTAGCTCCCACAGTTTCCCATAATAATTGGTGAGGTCCTCACCTAGGCCATGAGCAGAGATGGATTTTTAAACTGACTCCACCTTCTGCTCTCACTCCCTGCTTTTGCTTCCAAGGACATGTGTCTCCCAAGATGTAGTGAGTGAAATTGAATGGGCCTTTCGGCCCTCCTAGCCACGTGCTTTCTTATTTTGTATTTTCTTTATTTCTTAATCTTAAATAAACCTCAAAAATTATATTTTTATTATTAGAAACTAAATTTCAACCTTAACAGTTGGCGACCACAAAAGGACAAAAGACTCAATTAAAAAAAAAAAGATAGCCTAGATAGTGATCTTTAAGCCATGTTTCTCCAAGATGCTGTTTTAGAAAATCATCTTGATCAGTTCCTGCCAGCAATCAGGACGCAGATTGTTCTCACCTGGTCTCAGTCCTGCCAGCCCTTCCCGCCCGGCAAAATCCCCGGCCCGCCCACCTGCTTGCCTGTGTTCCTGTCCTGGACTCTATCAGAAAATTGCTATAACAACCTTTGGAAAATTTAATGAGCTAAATATCTCAAATCAATTTTAAGGGTTCTTTAGACATGATTTTTAGAATTTTTCTTAACAATCTCTTGTCATTTTTGCCTGCCCCTAATATAAGGTAAGGCCCATTAGTAGCTGAAGTGAAATACAATTATAACCCCCAACCTCCCGCATTTCTAAAAATGTGAATGGAAGCTGGATAGTTAATCCCAGGGAATGTACTCCTAGAAGCCTCCCAAAGGAAAAAAAAAAGGGAACATCTTTCAGTTATACTCTTCAGCTCATCACTTTACTTCCACCAGAATGATACCTAGATTTCTTGATGATGTTCTAAACCCAAAATGAGTTTTACTTTGTTTACAAATATGTTTACCAAGGTTCAAAGATTTGCTACATTTGTAAAAATTGTGACAAATATCCATCAGTTCATAGGCTTTTAAAAATGCCATACAGCAACTTATGTGAAAAATGATAGTGTGGTTGTTTGCTATTGTAATTAATTGAGCTATTGAGAATTTTGGGGATATTGATAACTACATATTTGTACTACTTTTGTACTCACAGTGGATCATGGCCAGATTTGAAGAGGAAATGGATCTCATTTCTGGTGAGAAAGCCTTATATTCTACATTTTCTTGGCTGACGCAGTGTGTCAATGATTTTAAGCTACATTTTTGAATTTTTTAAAATCTTTTATTATGTTTTTCTTGCATGTGCAATTTATTTTTTCTCTCCTTTTTATATTTGAAGCACATGTCACCAGTATTAAGATTTTATTTAACTTTTTGATTTTGCAGTAAAAGAAGGTTAATATACATTGCTATAATGCTAATGCATGCCCCAAATGCTTGAGAGTATAAAAATGATGCCACTAATTGTTTAAAATAAAAAAAATTATGGGACTTTGCTTAATGATTCTGTCTGATTCCAGGACAAGATATACAAAAGAGCCATTGCATAGGGCCAAAGATAAATCAATCCAGGATGGATTGATGCACTTCTAAACCAATACAAAGGACTTGAACCTAGTGTGAAGACTCAAGGTGGCAATGCTTAACATACGTTAAGACATAGGCCTTCCTTGTATCCACACTCACTCTGAAAATATTTACAGACGAGTATCCCAAACTTTGCTCCTACTTTGCTTCTATAATCTAGTCCCTTTTCTGTCTTTCATAGTGTGGCAAAATTTCTGTAGTCCTGGCTACTGACTGGGTAAATGCATCATTGCTTAGATCATTTTAATTGG
Source organism: Monodelphis domestica (assembly GCF_027887165.1). NCBI lineage: Eukaryota > Metazoa > Chordata > Mammalia > Didelphimorphia > Didelphidae > Monodelphis > Monodelphis domestica. The sequence continues at coordinate 376,583,222 of NC_077228.1, read as the reverse complement.
GCCCTGATTCAAGAACCTGTTATAGATTTACTTTTCCTTTAATTGGAATTTTTACACATAAGACTTCGATAGTCTATATTTTCATCCAGAAATTTTCTTTTTTACTTGGATTTTTCTGATGTTTTTTTAATATCTCTTACCAATTGATTCATATACCTCATAACTCAGCCATACATCCCTAATTGATTTTTCAATCACCCTCTTCACGTGGAAATGTAAAAATATTATTTTAAATAGCAATGTTTAAATTCCTTTTGAGAAGAATTTTAGGTTAAAAAAAGATGCTACCTCACCGAATCTAGAAACTGAACTGTTTGGAGAAGACACTGTGAAGATGCCTCCAGACCACAAGCTGCATGAGAAGATCAAGAATGAACTTTGGGTGTGGTTGATTGAACATTTATTTGAATGTATACTTTCATGCCAAAGGGGACTGCCCCCTAACTGGCTTTTTGTCAATGCATCTAGCAATTATTGGTTTTGTTATTTTTCTCCTCTTATCCTTAAATTATTGTAATCTTTAAGTTGATTATGTTTTCATGATCCTTTTGGGGAAAATATTTTTCCCAACAGTATCAAACAGGGAAATGTAAAAATGGAGATTTGAACCCTGGACTTCAATTCCCAGGAGTCCTTGGTAGCTCCCAGAGTTCCCCATAATCCCAGGTGAGGTCCTCACCTGGGCTGCCAGCAGAGAGGGATTTTTAAACTGACTCTGCCTTCTGCACTCTCTCCCTGCTTCCTCTTCCAAGGACACACATCTCCCAAGATGTAGTGAGCGAAATTGAATGGGCCTTTCAGCTCTCCTAGCCACGTGCTTTCGTATTTTGTATTTTTTTTAATTTCTTAATCTTAAATAAACCTCAGAAATTATAATACTTTTATTATTAAAAACTAAATTTTAATCTTAACAATACATGGGTCAAAAGGATATGGTTGGGGATGTAGACTCTAAATGAACATCCTAGTGTAAACAACAACATGGAAATAGGTTCTGATCAAGGACATAAGTAATACCCAAAGAAATTGAGCATTGGTTGCAGGAAGTGTGGGTGGAGGGGAGGGAGGGAAATAATGTGATTATTGTAGCCAAGGAATAATGTTCTAAATTGACTAAATAAATTAATTCAAATGGGAAAAAAATTAAAAAATTAAAAATTAAAAAATAAATAAAAATAATCAATAAGCACATGAAAAAGTTTTCTAAATCTCTAATAATCAGAGATGCAAATCAAAATATCTCTGAGGTATCACCTCACACCTAGCAGATTGGCTAACATGACAGCAAAGGAAAACAATGAATGTTGGAGGGGATGTGGCAAAGTTGGGACATTAATGCATTGCTGGTGGAGTTGTGAATTGATCCAACCATTCTGGAGGGCAATTTGGAACTATGCCCAAAGGGCACTAAAAGACTGTCTGCCCTTTGATCCAGCCATAGCACTGCTGGGTTTATACCCCAAAGAGATAATAAGGAAAAAAACCTGTACAAGAATATTCATAGTTGCGCTCTTTGTGGTGGCAAAAATATTGGAAAATGAGGGGATGTCCTTCAGTTTGGGAATGGCTGAACAAATTGTGGTATCTGTTGGTGATGGAATACTATTGTGCTCAAAGCAATATATAGGGACTGTCAGCAGTTCCTATATAATGAACCTGTGGGTGGTGACCTGAGAAGGAGAATGGAGGCTAAAGGAATATGGATGAATAGATAATGCAGTTAGAGGGAGAGATACAGGAATAAAGATTCAGAGACAACAAATTAAAACATGTGGGGAGTTGCGAGCTCTGTTAATACCTCTCTAGAAGATAACAATTGGAGAAATTATAAGTATGAGAAACAAGAGACCATGTGGGGAGCTAAGAGTTCTAGGATACCTCCCATGGGCTAGATGGTCAAAAGATTAATGGGAGATATGTGGGGCAACTGCGTTGCGTGAATCAATCAGACATTAGGAGCAATATAGGCAAGACCAAGATCAAGAGATATAAGAGGAAAGAAGGAGAGCAAGGGCAAGGGAGGCAAGGCAAAAGATATAAGAGGGAGGCTCGCACATTTCCCCAACTTTTATTGGAGATTTTAGGAATGCAAAGTGGGAGGCAATTAATGAATACATGACATGACATAGGTTTTAACATTGGTTGAATTGACAATCACGAAGTCAAAGAGGAAGAGATTAATCCAACATGCTCTTTGTAAAGGAATGTGGTCAGACAAAGGTAAATGAATACATAGGATACAATATCAATATATCAATCATACTTCCAAGATGCTAACATGCCTGGTATGCTACAGAATAATAAACTGGAGGAATTCCATATGAACTGGAAAGACCTCCAGGAAGCGATACAGAGTGAGAGGAGCAGAACCAGGAGAACCTTATACACACAAACAGATACACTGTCATACAATCGAACATAATGGACTTCTCTACTAGCAGTAATGTAATGATCCATGACAATTCTGAGGGACTTATAAGAAAGAACAGTATCCACATCCAGAAAAAGAACTGTGGGAGTAGAAACACAGAAGAAGAACAACTGCTTGATCATGTGGGTCAATGGGGATATGATCGGGGAAGTAGACTCTAAATGATCATCCTAGTGCAAACATCAATAATATGAAAATAGGTTTTGATCAAGGACACATGTAAAACCCAGTGGAATTGTGTATTGGCTACAGGAGGGGCTGGGGTAAGGGGAGGGAAAGAACATGACTCTTGTAACCAAGGAAAAATATTCTAAATTGACTAATTAAATAAAATTTTCAAAAATAAAATAAAATAAAAAAATAAAGTACAAGCTAGCAGGACAGTTGAAAGTAACAGTAGTTATTATATATTTTAAAAACAACAAATCAGGCAATGAGATTCAGGGTTTCATACAGAATCTTTTTTTAGTGTTCTGTGAGTGTGGAAATGGAAATGCTCTTTTAGAAGGTACCTCATTTCCCAAATTGGACCTAAACATCTCCAAGCTTGGCTCTCTATCCATTGAGCTACCCAGTTGCCCCTCAACTCTCTTTTTCCCCTTTATTGAGATGTTAGCACAAAAGGTCATTGAATTCTAGGCAATTATTAGGAAGAAAAATTGTTTTGCATGTTACCTTTATTTTGGGTCCTGTATTTTAGAAGTTATTTCATGGTTACTGTGTTAGGAAAAGTGCATATTATCAGAATTAATGTTTTGTTATAAAGAATTGTATGCATAAAAGTATATTTTCAGCCATCTCTAGCAAAAGATTAGAGTTTGTGGATGGTTGTTGTGAATTTCAAAACTATTCCACCCTAATCAGACAATTCTTTAGAAGATCTGATTTAGCTATTTCCTGATCAATAACAATAGAGATACTTGGAATAATAGAATCAGGTCTTAGAAACCCACATTCTCCACCCTACTCAGTGTAACAAGATTAGGAAGGGCTGCATCAAATTCAAGATTTAATTATTTGAGAAAATGGCCTTCAACAGACATGTGCAAAAAAAGGATAGACCTCTGGGTGGTCCTAAGTCAAGCTTGAGCCACCATTGGTACATGTGAGACGCAGAAAGTGAGGTAGAGGACAGCCTCTGGAGTTCTCGGGACTTCCTGTGAGGAGGGCTAGAGTTCAGTTCGATTCTGGAACTTGAGGTTGGAGGAGCCCTGCAGACTGCTTTCCTTTAGATTGGTCATGTGAGTGATAAGGACTGACCCCTTTCCCTGCCTTGGCTCTCCAAGGCCTTAACGTCTGCGTTGGCTCAGCCTGAGCCAGAGTGGTTTTGAGTTAAACTCCTTTCCTTCTCTCCCTTTTTCCTTCTCTCCCTCCCTCTCTCTCTCCCTCTAATATTTTCTTCCTCCTATTGTAATTAAATCACCATAAAAATTTGGCAGCTGGCTTGGGTATTTTATTATTTGGGATTTCCCTAGGCGACCATTTAAATTTAGATTTTTTTTCAGTCTCAACTATAATTTTAACTGTTACATTGTGGAACCTAAACTATAGGTATTCCATAAGTTCAATGTATCAACATTTACTTTAAAAAAATTTTTGTACCATTTTCTGAAATTGTTATCCTGCAAAAGTTACGAATTGACTGCATTTGAGAGTTCAGGGTCTAGAAGAAGAAGGGGAAATGGCAAAATATTGAGTTAGAGGTAGAGGAGATAAGAAAGAAGCCCTTGAGTGCTTATTTATAATCACCAAATTATAGAAATTGTTATTAGAAGGGACTTCTCTGGTCATTTAGCTTGACCAACAGCCCAAAATAATCCTCACTATAATATACCCCAAGACATCTATCTAGCCTCTGCTTGAAGACCTCCAACAAGGGAAACTTCATCCCTTCAGAGTTAGTTCATTCCACTTATATAGAAACTCTAATTGTTTTTTATATATATTTTAAATTTTATTTTATTTCCTACCCCACCAATTACATGTAAAAAGTTTCCAACATTTTTCAAACTATATTAAACATCAAATTCTCAACCTCGCCCCAACCTCCCTACCCTTGTTGAGATGGTAAGCAATCTCATATAGATTTTATATGTGCAATCATGTATAATATTTTCCCCCATATTAATGCTTTTGTGGAAAGAAAACCAAATAAAAAAATTTAAGAACATTGTATATACAATGAAAGGAATACTGTATAATCAACAGCTATGAATAACAACAATTCTCAGCAGTACAATGATCCAAAACTATCCCAAAGAACTCATGATAAAAAATTGCCATCTGGTTCCAGAGAAAAAGAATTGATAGAGTCTGAATCCAGACCAAAGAAAACTTTTTCATTTTTTTTCTTAAATTTTTTATTTGAGTTTATTAATTAGAGAAGTGCTTAGTTCCTTCTGCATCAGTTCATGTAAGTGTTTCCAGGTTTCTCAGAGCTTCTACTGCCTATCATTTCTTACAACACAATAGTATTCCATTACAATCATATTCCATAACTTACTTAGCCATCCCCAATTGATGATGGATATTCCCTAATTTTATGATTCTTTGCCCTGACAAAAAGAATTGTTTTAAATATTTTTGTACAGATAGCTCCTTCTCCCTTTTGTTTTTTTTTTCTTTAGGCTACAACCCTAGTAATAGTATTGCTGGGTCAAAGGGTATGTACAAATGTATGACCCTTTGGGCATAGGTCCAAATTGCTCTTCAGAATGATTAGATCATTTCACAGTTCCCCCAACAGTGCTTTAGTGTCTCAATTTTCCCACATCCCCTCCAAGTTTTGTCATTTTCCTTTTCTGTCCTAATAGCCAATCTGGTGGGTATGGGGTGGTACCTCCAAGTTGTTTTAATTTGCACTTCTCTAATTAATAGTGATCCAGAGCATTTTTTTTGCAAGACTATAGAGAGCTTTAATTACTTTGTCTGAGAAGTACCAGTTCATATCCTTTAACCATTTATCCATTGGGGAATGATTTGTATTCCTATACATTCAACTCATTTCTCTGCATATGAGAAATTAAGCGTTTATTTAAAAGACTTATAAAAAAATTTTGTACCATGACAATTACTTACTCTCCATCCTGCCCCCCCCCATTTAATTTCTGGTTTCCATTTCCCCAAATTTGCCCTCTTTTCTATTAGCCCCACCCCCCCATTCTCTTATCTCCTTCCCCTACTACTTCCCTGTAAGATAAGGCCCATTTCTATACCCAATTGATTGTGTATGTTCTTCCCTCCTAGAGCCAATTCTGATGAGAGTAAGGTTCATATGCTCTACTCCCTACTTCTCCCATCTTTCCCTCCACCATAAAAGCTCTTTCATAGCTTTTATGTGAGATAATTTATCCCATTCTATTATCCCTTCCCCCTCCTCCCAATGCATTCCTTACTCATGCCTTAATTTTATTTTATTTTTATATCATCCTATCATATTCAATTCACACTCTTGCCCTGTCTATGTATACTCCTTCCAATTGCCCTAATAATGACAAAATTCTTTGTAGTTACAAAAATCATCTCCCCATGTATACAATGTAACCTTATTGAATGTCTTGATTTCTCTTTCCTGTTTATGCTTCTCTTGGGTCTTGTATTTGAGAGTCAACTCATCTAATTGTTAAGAAATCTCCTGATAGCAATCCCAGGGTTTACCTTGCTCCCTCTGAGACTGAAAGCAACAAATTTAATTTCTCCTCCAAGAGACTGCTCAGGTGTGAACTCAGTATTGATTTTAGTGGGGATTAAATGGGCACTCTTAAATCAGTGAAGAGTTAACAAAAGGAAGTTTCCTTTGCCTTAACACAGCAAGGACACAGTGGCATTTAGCTTCTCTAGAAGCACCCTCTGTCATATGGAAATATATATCTGTTTGACAGGACAAGATGGACCCCTATGGCCCTCAGACATCCACTAACATGAAGGGGTCTGATTTGACTTGAGTGGTCGTTTTAATTTTTTTTTTATACCAAGTATATGAAATAACAAAGTTCAACATAAGTTTTCTGAAGTTATATGATCCAAATTGTCTCTTTCCCTCCCTGCTCCCGGAGCTGGCAAACAATTCAATCTGGGTTATACATGTATTACCTTGAGTGGTAATTTTTATACTCCTAGGTGTGACTGCCAGCAGCCACAAATTAGGAAGTGCATTAAGGGAGACACAGCTTGGGTCTTGCCTCACTTCTGGTCTGGTTTTGCTTCCTAAACTCAGCTGTGGTTTGGGAAGGGAAGAGTCTCACCAGATCCTTCACTCAATTTTCGTATGGCACAGACCCAAGGTCTTTCACTGTCCTGCTGTCCTCTTGTGGAGCTCAACAATGTCATCAGAAAAAGGACAGGAGAGAGTTCTTGTTCTGTGTTCCTCTCTCTGGAATCTCCTCCTACCCCCTGACATAGAGAGGGTCACTGAGGGGTACCAAAGATATCAAGGCACAGGAACAAAAGGGGTCGAGTTGGAACCCCAGAGAGCCCTCTGTCTGATAGGAGACTGGAAGATTCAGCAGGTGCTGATGGAATCACAGTATTCCTCTGGGGCAGGTGGCTGGTCAGTGTCTAGTCCTGACCACTTTGGGGCTTTGGACATGCATCTCTACCTGCCTGTTGCACATCTCCAATTGAACAAGTTTGCTAGCATCTCAAAGTCAGCGTGTATAGCACTGAACTCACCATCTCCCCTTATTTGTCCACCCAACTTATCACTACCATTGTCCCATTCTCCAATTCACTGGGCTTCTCTTAAAAAGCCTATTTTCATATTAGCTTTGGGGTTGTCATGTCACATTAAGGTCTTAAAATGAGCTTGTATTTCTTAGGCTTGCCCCAAATCTCAAAAATCTTTTTGTTATCTAAAAGATAAAATATAGCATCTTGATTCTAATAGTTCAGGCTTACCTCTACTTCATCCCACTGAGCTATCTTTCCATTCTTATTTCATAGTATTTGCTTTCCCCACTTCTCACTCCAGTCAAACCAGAGTATTTATTGTTCCTTCATCTCATCCTGATGTGTCTCCTCCATGTACATTTGCACACAATATACCACCTATGGAAGGAACCCCTTACTCTCCTGTCCCCAGGCTCCTAGAACTCAGACCCAGAAAGAAAGTGATGGCAGACAAACATTGGCTTCTATACTTCTAGAAGCCAAAAGAGACCTTTATCAGCCTCAGCTTATTCTTGCCAGAGTACCATGAGGGCACAGGGGTAGCTTAAGGAGAAGGGAAGAAAGGGAAAATAGATATGAAGCATTTATTCTGACTCCTGTGTAGTTAGAATGTTACCCTAAAAATTACAATCCCTAGCAAAACTTACGTGCTGATGTAAACAGGATATAAATTGGGTGGAGGTCCGTCTCTTGCCTCTTTCCTTCCTGTCATGGATTTGGTGGAGCAGGCTTTTTGAGCAGGTAGAAAAATACTTAAGTCACATGGTTCTATTCTGCAGATAATAAACTTTATAAAAAATAATACTTGAAGTATTGCCCCAGATCTAGGGAAATGGGCTTCTTGATTTCTGGGGCATTCCTGCTCTCTCAATATCTCCCAACCTGCTTGCTAATATTATAAATACTTTTTTGGGGTAAGTGAATAATCTTATAAAACCAAAATCCCCCAATATATGCCCAAATAAACAAGTGATAAATCATGTTTTCATTTGCATTTCTACTTAATACTGGAAATACTTTTACCTGAACCTAAAGTCTTTTATTTCCAAATGAGAAAAAAATCTTAAAGAATAAATGCACTTATATATTTAAATATCCTAACAATAATAGCAAGCATTCTTGCAGGGCTTTACTATCTTCAAAGCTCTTTATATGTTAACCTATATCATCCTCATAAATTCCCTTGATATAGATATTATTATCCTCATTTTGCAGATGAAGAAATTGAAGCTTAGGGAGGCCAAGTGCCCCAGGTCACAAAAGAATGAGTGTCTGAAAAAGGATTTGAACTCAGGGCTTCCTGATTCCAGGTCTAACATTCTTAATATCTGAGACTTTGTTGCTTCTCAAATATCTGAATATTTCAACTATGTTGCAATCATGGTCACAAATATAGCAGATTTTTCACTGTTTGGATGACTAGGGAAGGGGAGAAAATTGGTCACTGAAGATCTGAAATGTTTCCCAAGAGGGGAAGGGTGCAAAAAGAAGTGGCTGGACAGGGAATACAGGTTACATTGTTATGAAAGTATTCCTGTCTAGGGAATTTGTTCATGAAAGTATCACTATAGAAAGACCATCCTCTGCTTATTTGCTCTCCCGTTACTTTTGGATCCTTTCTATGCACCATTGCCAGGCATTCCAAACTTGGAAGTTCAGAATATTTATTTAGATCACCTCATCCAGATTCTTTTTGCTACCAGGTTATTTTCCCTCCTCTCTCAAGTTCAGTATCTGTCTCATAGCTTCTTCTTTACTTCAATTTCTACTCTGAGTCTCCAGAACATCCATCCATCCATCCATCCATCCATCCATCCATCCATCCATCCATGCATCCATCTATTTAATCCTTCCCTCCCTCCCTTTGTCTTTGGGTCTCTCTGTCTTCATGATCCTTTGAACAAACTTGTGTCTTTGTTCATCAGTTTTTCGTATTCTATGATTTCCACTTTCATCCGCCCCACGCAGGGGTGGTCACACAATCTAAAAGGATCTATTGAACATATACATTACTATGTGCAATACATTGTTTAGCACCAAGATACAAAGGGAAAAAAAGCCCCTGACAATGAAGAGTTCAAATTCCAATGGACATAGATTTTATCATCTACTAAAACTCTTTTCCCTTTGAAATCTTGAATTCCGTTTGTTCATCTCTCCACCTCTCTATTTGTCACACCCTTCCAATGACCTGCTAATTCTCATCTTCAGGTCACTCCCACCATCTTTATAAATCATGATGTCCCTTGAGACAAAGAAGCAGAGGGAAGCAAACCAAATTCACATGTTATGTAGTTCCTCCAGTTTTTATCTTTTAATCATGTTTTTATTGCTGTGTTGATAGCTATCTCCAACTTGTTTGAGTTTGCCAGAAACACAAATTCTGCTGAAGCCCTTTATTTAAAATGGTGTACATGTTAAGTGTTTCTTATCAACATTGTTGAATTCCACTTTCTAATAGTCTACTCTTCCATTTTGAGTGCATTTCATTCACATTCTAATAATTGTGTATTTCCCTCTATACTATTCACTTATACCTTTTTCTTTTCCCTCAACCCACCATTTCCTTTTACATAGAAGGTAGAGAAAGGAACTGTATTCAACACCAATTATCTATAATTGAAGCCACTTGCTTCTGCTCCATCATGGCTCTTCCCTTACCAAGATTCCTGATAACAAGTTTTTACCTTTTCTTCCTCTCTTTTTAATCTTCCCTTTCAGAATACATTTCTGGAAGAAAGAGTTTATTCGGGCCAGCTAGTTGGCTCAGTGAATAGAACACCAGGTCTGGAGTTGGAAGGACTTGATTTCAAATCTAGCTGTGACCCTGGGCAAGTCACTTAAACCCCAACTGCCTAGCCCTTGTTGGTCTGCTGTCTTCACATTATAAGAGGGGAAAAGGGGGTTATTTTATAAAAGGTTGGACTGGATTATTTAAGAATAGGGTCACCAGGAATTTAATTTATTACAAAGAGATTTATTTACAATTTACAAAATATAGAATGAAGTAAGAAAATCAGAGAGAGGATAGGGTAAGATATCTAGCCTAAGCACTAAATAATTTACTCCCAGCCCCTGGCTCAACCCGGGCAGGGAGTTGGTTCTAATCTGGCCTCAGAAAAGCCAAGGACCTGGGGAAGTCTCTCTCAAGAGTTGGATCTCTTCTGAGGCCAGTTTTTTTTTTTTTTTTTAGAAAATCCAGGAAAGGAGTCAGCTTTTTCACTCACCATGTGTCAGTCCAAAAGAAGAGATTTTAAGAACAGTCTCACAAAGAATAGGGTCTCAGGTCCAGTCAGCAGATTCTTTTCCAGTCTCAACTCAAAGAATGAAGAAATCCCTCTCTTAGGAAGTTGTAACTCCCTTTTAAAGACACTTTTGCATCACTTCCGGAGCCTTCCCCTGATTTTACGTCTACCAATCATAATTGAAGCTTTGATTAGGACGGCCCACAGGGCAGTCAGTTTGATTCTAATTTATCACCTACTATTGCACACATGGGTCACAGACCTCCCCACTTAATGATTAAGTGGAATGTTCACACTTTTGATGATTAGATCTAAAAATAGGCAGGGGAGTTAATTTCATTTTCACAATCAGGGGAGAGTTAAATTTAATCTTCACAGCATTGATACTATGATAGAAGGCAAAGGTTTTAAAAATGAACAAAAAGGTAAGTTTATTTTGCTCTGGACTGGTATCTCCCAGATTCTACCCTCCATCTTAATCCTTGTCACCTTTCCCTGTTCCTACCTAGGTTTGCTGATCCCACCATTGTACAGAAACAACTCTCATAAAGATCACAAATTACCATGATTACATGCAACAACCTTTTCTGTCTTCATTTCCCTTAATTTGCCAAGGCTTTTGACTTTTGACAAGACTGTTGACTACCCCATCCTCCCACGCAGTCTACTATTTTGGTTTCTATGACATTGATTTCTCTTCCTTAGAAGGCCATTCCTTTTTTTCATCTCCGTTTATTCATCTTCCCAGAACCCAAATATGGATGTCCATGAAAGCTTTATCCTGGATTCTCTATGAAAGGGCTCTTGCTCATATCATTCACTCCCATGGTTGCAATGAACATCTCTACAGAGACAACTCTCAGATCTATATGCCTAGCCCCCCCAAATCTTGCTTGACATCCTGGTCTTGCATCACTAGATGACTTTTGGGTTTCTCTTTATAGATTTTTTTTAAAAATGTAAACTCTTACTGTGTCTTGGAATCAGTCCTATAGTATTGGTTCCAAGGCAGAAGAGTGATACGGGGCTAGGTAGCGGGCATTAAGTAACTTGCCCAGGGTTATAGTTATAGTGTCTGGGGTCAAATTTGACATCTCAACTCTAGGTCGGCCTCTCTATTCATTGAGCTACCTAGCAGCCCCCTTTAGATTTTTCTAAAGTCACCTAGTCTCTCAAATAATAGGTTCAGTCCCTATTATTATCTTAAACCCAATATATCCAAAATAGAACATATCCCACTAACCTCCACTATTCTCCTCCAAACATACCTGTTTTCTGTTATGACAAAGAATTTATAGTCATTGCAGTCATCTGTTGCCCAAAAACACAGGCAAAAATTCTTGAAATACTAAGGTATAATCCTCTCAAACAAAAAACAGCATATGAGAAAAAACAGGTACAAGCTGACATGGTGTGCCTAGTCTCGGGCTAGGAAAGCAGAAAATCTACTCTTTGAATAACCCAAAAATTATTGAGTCATTTTAGTTGTGTCCAGCTCATGACCCCATCTGGGGTTTTCTTGGCAAAGATAGTGGAGTGGTTTGCCATTTATTCCTCTATAGGAAGAAATGACAAAAGGGAGAGTTTTAAGAGAAACCTGGAAATACTTGTATAAAGTGATGCAGAGTAAAGTGAGCAAAACCAGAACAATAACAGCAACTCTGTAAGACAAATAATTCTGAAAGACTGAAGACATCTGATTGATGCAATGATTAACCATGATTACAGGGAACCAACGATAAAGCATTCCAGCCATCTCCTGACAGACAACAGACTCAGTAGATAGAATGAGACACGTTTTTTGGACATAGCAATGTGGGAATTTGTTCTTCTTGACTATGTGTATTTGTTACCAGAGGGTTTTTTTTTCTTTTTTCAATGGTGGGGATTGGGGGAAGGAGAGAGCAAAGAAATCCAAACTTGATTCCCAGTAAGCTCAATACTAGTCCAAGCACTTTCCACAGTCCTGTCTTCTAGCCTCTCTTCCCATGAATTATTTCATCCTCCGAAATTACCTACTTCTACCTCATGCTGGGCCTGGAGAAAGAGAGACTCATTTCCTGAATTCAAATCTGGCCTCAGACACTTACTAGCTGTGTGATCCTGGGCAAGTCCCACGAAGGGTTGGATGTGACTGAAAAACAACTGAACAATTAGTCCCTTTCCTCTTTCTTTGATCTTTTTGGGGCATAGGCTAGTGATATTGGTAGCATAGTGATATTGGTTGTTCAAAAGGTATATATGTAAGTGGTAACTTTTGGGGCTAAGTACCAAATTGATTTCCAGAATGGACTAACAAATTGTGAATTAACTCTTAGCCTTCCTGCCAGAGATATTTGGATTTTTTAAAGTTGCCTATAAAATTGAATTAACATCTAAATGCTGGACTTTCAGGTAGCATACGAACTAAAAAAAAACAAAACTCAGTACAGGGGCAATACTGTGGAGTGGGGGGCAACCATTAGGTAGATGCCTGGGATAGCTCAGCTCACAGTCAGCTTTCCTTTGTTTTTTTCTATTTCTCACATTTTTTCCAATTTTGAGTCTTCAGATTCTTCAAAGGTTTTTATATATAGATTTAACATGCATCTATCTATATATGGGCAGATCCTACAAAGACTTAGGATGGTACGGATGGCAAGGGCTATGATTCAATCAAATAAACAAAAAATATGAAGCAAACTACATTTATTTTAAGCCCTATGCCACCATACTCCTTCCATATCAAAAGAATGATCATGATAAAATCTGATTTAGCAAACATGTAAGTACCTTACTATTTAGAAGGCACTATATCAGCACTGGAGATACAAAGATGAATTAGTTCTTATCCTCAAGGAGTTTACAATCTAATCATCTAAATTATAAATTTACTACTTAACAAAAAAAGCCATAAAAGATACATGTAATAAATTTTATAGAATTGTTTACATCTGACAGTTCTTTTCTGCAAAAGAAAATAACAAACAACTGAAGACAAAATTCAATCAATTTTCCTCCTCTTAATTTTCTTAGATTTGTTTTCTTGATTGTCAGTTAACTTTTCTGCAGGTCTTTTCTTTAACCCTTTCATTTTCCGGGTTTGCAATTTACTCAGATCTTGTTTCTGCATGTGAATTCTTCCATAAGTTGTACCAAAAGTATCATGGGAGAGATTTTTCTTCTTCTTTGGCTGTAAATTAAAAGAAAAAAAATTTTGCTTACAATTCCTACTAGCCAAAATAGTAAAAGCTTTTATTTTTAATGGAACATCTTAGTAGTATTTCCATTAATGAAAATTTTTTGAGCACCCTCTGGATGCTTTGGGCAGTGATGGAGAACCTTTTAGAGACAGACTGCCTTCAAATCAGTCAGGCCTCCTCCAACTTGATTAACCCAAGACCCAGAGATAAACCCAGCTTCTTCCTTCCAAGTCACGACCATCAGTCCTAAAGCCCAGAAAAACAGTCAAGCAGTTGCCTTTTGCCTTCAACTGTTTCCTGGTCACATTCCAAATGGAATTTTCCTTTGATTGACAGTTGATAAATCTCCAGCTTCTTGTCTTGCTGCATGCCTTATAATTTCTCTCCTCCAAACATCCCACCCCCCAGACTGAGTGTCCCTCCTTCCCCTCCCTTTCCCCACACAGAGTTGCTGGGCAGAAGGGCAGGCCATGTGGAGAGGGGGAGAGGAGTGGCTTGAGCTCTCCACTCCCTTCCAGCTATGTGCCATGCCATAAGCTAAGCTCTAGCCCCCAACCTAGCTTCTCTCCAACCCCACCACAGGAATCACCTTCACAACAGACTCAACAGGCTGCTGTCTGTGCTGCACCCTGTGAACTTTAGATTACTCCACCCTACTTAGTCTAACAAAATCAGGAATGTCTACACCCATACTTAAGGATCAAGTATCTAGGAGGATAGCCTATGACAGACATGTGCTAGCAAATGACAAATCAGAAACAGCTGACAGACCCCTGGACTATCCTAAGTCAAGCTTAAGCTACCATTGGTACAGGTGAGACGCAGGAAAGTAATGTAAAACGCTCTATATATTTCGCGTCACTTCCTCTCTCTGGCCTCTTTGGTGGCGGAGAGGTGGCTGGCAGCAGCTTGCTGAGTATGCTAAACGTTCCAGCATCTTGGCGTGGCAGCAGCCATTGTCCAGTTTAGCGGTCAGTTTTCCTTGATTCTATACTGGGAGAAGCTGAGTAGCCTAGTTTAGGTGAGGCATCTACTGAGCTCTATCAGAGTTTAGGATGATTCTTTCTCCTTTACCTTCCAAACACTACCCTCTTAGAAAGCCACTAATCTTCAGAGACCTCATGGTGGAGGACTTTGAACTTCCCCTGGCACAGGCCAGGCGGGAGAAACCCTATACCCTTTCCATCTCCCTTTTCCTTAATTCCTTTCGTCTAATATTAATTAAACCACCATAAATTTACTAACTGACTTGGGTATTAATTTAGATTAGGTCACACCCCTAAAATTATCCTTACAACCCTCATGCAGGATGTGAGTCCCCTCCCCCCCCAACCTCTTACCCCAATCAGGGGAGGGAAGAAACTCTCCCACTGGCTACGGGGCAGAGGGGCAGGTCATGTAAGAAATGTCCTCAGGCACATGGGGAGGGGGAGGGCAGTCCTATGCCCACAAAGAGGGCTCTGAGTGTCATTTTGGCACCTGTGCCATAGGTTTGCCATCACTGCTATAGGATGTCCAAGTCATTAAAAAGTACAGAGAACATTTGAGGTTCAAGCAACTTGTCAATATCACTGTCTTTAGAGGGACAGCAAAAATTCAATTTGTTTTCTAAGCTTGAAAAGTGAATGTATATAAGAGTCCATGACCTCTGATCCACACGCAAGATTACTTACAGTTCCTGGTCTCCCTGGGTCCCAAACTCATCTGATTACAATTTCTGAGTACACTAAAATACCCTCCCTCTCTTATATCACAAAGGCATTTTAAAATTCTATTCTATTGAGTCTGAAAAAATAGAATACACAGAGTTCTACCTGGTAAAAAAGTTTGTGGCTGGACCACTATTGTATGAGCCTAAAAAGGGGGCAGCTCGGTGGCTAAGTGGGGATTGAGAGCCAGACCTATAGATGGGAGATCCTGGGTTCAAATATGTCCTCAGACACTTTTTAGCTGTGTGACCCTGGGCAAGTAGCCCACTGCTCTTCTGCTTTGGAACCAATACATAGTTTTGATTCTAAGACATAAGGTAAGGGTTTAATAATAAATAAATAAATGCCAAATTATTTTGAAAGCTAAGTTAATTCTCAAAAAAAAAAAAGAAGTCCTAGATAAATATACATACAGGAGGCAGAATCACAAGGTCTCTCAGCACTATAATCAAGAGCAGACTTTACAATCAAGCACCTAGTTCATTCAGTCTTTGAAAATTTAAGAGTTTATAGGAATTGACTATTTACTGAACAGCTAGTAGTCCTTAACAACTGTCAAGATATGAGAATCATTCAATCAAGAGAGCTTTCCCAGTCATTAGATAATAATTGATATTTGTATTCTCTGTTGTCTTAAAAGAAAATACACTATCCTTCCAACTATTCACATGGTTTTATATTGTAATTCATCACTTCTATGTTGCAACAAAGCAGTTTTAATAGAAGGGATGCAACTAGAAGTCAATGTTCCACAAACATCATAAGATGGAATTAAGTCTTCTCATAATCTGGCACATGGCAAGAAACTTGTTCAAAGACCCTCTTCCATCTCCTTAGAAAGCCTCTACTATCTCTATGATAAGCTCAAAGATCCCAGCTTTTGGGAAAAAAATCCACTATTTGATAAAAACTACTGGGAAAATTGGAAGACAATATGAGAGAGATTGAGTTTGGATCAATATCTTACACCCTACACCAAGATAAATTGAGAATGGGTGAATGACCTGAATATAAAGAAACTATAAGTAAAGTAGGTGAACATAGAATAGTGTACATGTCAGATCTTTGGGAAAGGAAAGATTTTAAGACCAAGCAAGAGTTAGAAAAAAATCATAAAATATAAAATCAATAATTTTAATTACATTAAATTACAAACAAAACCAATGCAACCAAAACCATAAGGGAAGCAACAAATTGGGGGAAAAAATCTTTATGACAAAAACCTCTGACAAGGTCTACTTACTCAAATTTATAAAGAGCTAAATCAAATGTACCAAAAAAATCAAGCCATTCCCCAATTGATAAATGGGCAAGGGACATGAATAGGCAATTTTCAAAATGATTAATAAGCACATGAAAAAATGTTCTAAATCTCTTATAATCAGAGAGATGCAAAACAACTCTGAGGTATCATCTCACACCTAGCAGATTGCCTAACATGACAGCAAAGGAAAGTAATGAATGCTGGAGGGGATATGGCAAAGTTAGGACATTAATGCACTGCTGGTGGAGTTGTGAATCGATCCAACCATTCTGGAGGGAAATTTGGAACTAAGCATAAAGGGCATAGTTGGTCTGCCCTTTGATCCAGCCATAGACCAGCTGGAGGAATTCCATGTGAACTGAAATGACCTCCAGGAATTGATGCAGAGTGAGAGGAGCAGAAACAGGAGAACATTGTACACAGAGACTGATACACTGTGGTACAATCAAATGTAATGAACTTCTCCATTAGTGTCAAGGCAGTGATCCTGAACAACCCGGAGGGATATAGGAGAAAAAACATTATCCACATTCAGAGGAAAAACTGTGGGAGCAGAAAACCAGAAGAAAAACTGCTTGATTACATGGGTTGAGGGGACATGACTGGGTATGTAGACTCTAAATGAACATCCTAGTGCAAACATCAACAACATGGAAATAGTTTTTGACCAAGGACACATGTAAAACCCAATGAAATTGTGCGTCGGTTATAGGAAGGAGTGGGGGAGGGGAGGGAAAAATATGATTTTTGTAACCAAGGAATAATGTTCTAAATTGACTAATTAAATAAAAGTTTCCCCCCCAAAAAAGAGAAGAAGCCTTCCACTGTCTTCTTTATTTAACAATCTAGAGACTAAACCTTGAAAAGATATATGGGTTGGGTCAGCTTAGGTGGCCCTGTGGATAGAGCACCAGGGCTAGAGTTAAGAGTCCTAGGATCAAATTTGGCCTCAGACACTTCCTAGCAGTGTGACCCTTGGTAAGACACTTAACCCTGTTTTTCTACCCCTTGCCTTTCTGTCTTAGAATTATTACTGGGGGCAACTGAATAGCTCAGTGGATTGAGAGGCCTAGAGACAGGAGGTTCAAATCTGGGCTCAGATACTTCCTAGCTGTGTGACTCTGGGAAAGTCACTTAACCCCCATTGCCTGTCCTTACCACTCTTCTGCCTTAGAATCAACACCCAGTATTTATTCTAAGGAAGAAGGGAAGGATTAAAGAAAAAAAAAAGAATTGTTACTATGGCTGTAAGGATTAAAAAGAAAAAAGAGAATGTGGGTGGCTATTAAGCAAATAAGGCCTATTCTGTACTGTTAACGGAAATCAGCCTCCACTACCCACCACCAAATGCCATTCCTGCTATTAGTTTTCTGTGTAAAGATACCATCAACATTATGGGATTCCAACCTCATTCTTCTTCTGAAGTCTTCTGAAAAAACACACACATGCACATAAACAAACCACAAGACATATTTTGCAACAATCTACGATGATGTTTTTGCACGTCACATACCTTCAGGGCTTTAGGCAATTTCATAGATAACTTATAAAGATCATCTGATGCCAAATATGTCCTTCTCATGATCAGATCCAGGGATGGTCCCATTTCTTCCAATTCAATTCGTGGTGTTCTGCAACCAGATTTCTTCAACAATAATCTTCATAAAAAAGAAAAAATAAACACTAATGCTTTTTCTCCTATAAAGCTTTCCAGAAAATAAAAAGTCAGAAAATATAAATTCTACAGTATCTTACAAGTTTTAGTCAAATGCACTCTTTGATCAACACAGACTTTTAGGACAGATTTCCAATTAAATATAGCTAGGAAAGAACAATTCAAACTGGAATTTCAGGAAGAAATCATTGCCTTTTTTATTTCACTTACTCAGTTGCCAAAAGTATGAAATATTTAATGTCCGTATACATTAAAGTATGTATAAAATTCGTTTCAAAGACATGCTCATACTAAATGAAGCACAGCTTTACACCTCCTCTTGATACTTACAAACACTGAAGGGAACGTAAGTGTTGACCAACCCTGAAAACTGATGCTATGCCCACACTGAGGCCTCATGGGAAGGGCCAAGGGCCAGTATACAACAAAATATTGTTGCAAAGGCAATTTTCTTGTAGTGGTCATATCAAAAACTCACAGGGTTAATAAGTGCTCAAACCTTCCATGGAAAAAAATAATTAGTGGAATCTTTACTAAATTGACCAGGTTAATCTGGTATTGCTCAACAGACTATCAAGGAAACTTCCCCAGCTTTAAATAGTGGCCATTGGGACACTTCTGATTATCTTTAAAAACTTTGGAATTTACATTTCAAAAGCTCCCTTCTGGAGAGACAGCAGAAGGATTTGCCAGTCCTCCCAACTTCCAGATAACTTCTCAGTCAAGAATCTTCTTTCTGTCATCTCTTCTATTTCCTTAGCAAATACTACAGAGACATGACAAATGTGACCTTTGACTGTAATGGGAATTTGTTATTAACCAAGTTATAAAGGACTGATTAGTATGCTGTAACCCACTGCATTGTTCCTTCTGTATGTCTATGATATCAATCAGAAAATCAATGAGTGTTAATATGCTAAAAAAAGCACCAGCTAAAAGCTCCTTGAAGGCAAGAGATTCTCTCTGAACCTAATACTGTATTGGAGTCTCTTCTTCTTTCTTCTTTTCCTAAATTCCATATTTTATCTGCAGTTTAGGACCCTGTAACATCCTTTATGTTACATGGGCCATAACAAAAACTGATTTTTCCTGGGCAGTGTGAGCTTCCCCAACATACTGCCACACTGACAGACTCTTTTTTTTCTAGAGCTCATTGAAATATGAAGTTATAAAACAGCCAGGCATAATAAGGCTTGCAAAACAGCTCTGGACAAGAAAAAAAGCAAGGGCAAATGTCAGAAAGGCACCCACATCTACCCCTTTGAGACTCAGAAACAAATGAATACAGCTAAGATGGCCTGAAAGATCACCAGATCACAGGAATGTGAGAGTCAAAGAGTTGGAGCTGGAAGGGTTCTTAAAGGCCATCTATTCTAGACCCTTCATGTACAGATGAGTAAACTGAGGCTGAGAGAGATTAGGTAATGTGCAGGATTCTAAGTCCCTGACACTTAATATAGCATTCTATCTACTATGCCATGCTGCTTCTCTAAAATAATAATAATAAACCACTTAAAAGACATATATAGGGGTCAGTCCTCTCTTGTTGTAAGGCAAGGCTACCTTTGTACCATTCACTGGGGCATGATGAGAATTCTGACTAACAGGTGAGATCCACAAAAGGTAAAAGGTGAGAAGAAGAGACCTGAGATAAAAGAAAAGAACAATGGAATGAAGTGAGGCAGCCTTGTCCTGGGTCACTGGGGAACCACTGCAGCTCACTACACCTCATTCTCACCTATAAAACCAGGGGACTGAATCATGATGATGCCTGCAGTCTCTGACAGTTCTAGACTGGGTGATTTGTTGCAGAAGGAGAGGGAGAGAGGGAGAGAAAGAAGAAGAGAGTAAAGAAGGGAGGGATAAAAACAGGATCTACGTTCCTACTATGTGCCGGGCACTGTGCTATGCACTTCACAAGTGCATATTAGTCCATCTGATGCTCACAACAACTCTAGGAGGTAGGTTCTGTTATCACCCCCATTTTACAACTGAGGAAACTGAGGCAGACAAAAGTTAAGCTGACTTGTCTAGGTTGCACAACTAGTCAGTGTCTGAGGCTGCATTTGAACTCAGGTCTTTCTGAGCCCAGACCCAGTGCTCAGCATACTGGCTAACCTAGTCGAGGAGACTAGCAATAAAGACTGGTAACATGGAAGGCAGAAAACTGCCACTTGCACTTTCATACTAGAGCTCCTAGGGGATAAGGCATCTTTAGTATGTATGCTTGGGATGGGGGAAGGAGGCAGAACCAGGGAATGGGGAGAATAAACAGCTGGCCTATGCTGTGCCTCGAGAACTCCTGAAAGTGGGACAGCTAGGTATTTCAGTGGATAAGAGAGTCAGGCCTAGAAATAAAAGGTCCTGGTTTCAAATCTGGCTTCAGATAATTCCTAGAGTCTGGGCAAGTCAATTAACCCCCACTGTCTAACCCTTACTGCTCTTATGCCTTGGGACCAATACACAGTGTTGATTCTAAGATGGAAGGTGAGGGTTTAAAAAAAAAAGGCCCCCTGAAAGTATCTGTGGGTCAAATTGAAGCAACCAAGGCTGTTGGGGAAGGAAAGATTCATTGCCCACGCTAAAATGCCAACCTAAGCAATAACAGAGAACAGAGGAACACTATAGTCTATTTAATAAGGTAAGTATGATCATGACAGACAAGTTTTTGATATAGATCTAACTGTATCTCCCTACTGCTTTCAGGAGAAAATATAAAATCCTGTTTGGCTGTGAAAACCAACATTGCATTACCAAGTTCCTTCCCAGTCTTGACACTACTTTCCTCCAAGTTTTCAAACATACACTGGCCTTCTGGATAATCTTCCCATGACATTCAATCCCCAGAACTCTCATCTTCTGGATTAGGCCTTTCCACCTTTCTGTCCCCCATACCTAGAGTGTTCTCCTCATCACCTCTGCCTCTTGACTCATTGCCTTCCTTCAAGACTCAGCTCAAATCCCACCTTTTGATGAAGGACTTTCCCATTTGCCCTAAATGTAGAATAGCTATAGACATAGCTATTTGCATGTTGTCTTCCCCCATTAGACAGGGAGATCCTTGAGGGCAGGAAGCCTGTTTTTGCCTTTCTCTGAATTTCCCAGAGCCTGCTACACAGAAAGCATGCAATAAATGTTGACTGACTTCAACTCTCAGAGGCTCCCAGTAGCAGAAAATCTGCTAATCTGAAACATAGAAGGGGTGGTATAATGTTCATAAAATCCAAGATTTTAAGAAGTTTTAGAGAAATTTCAGGAAAAGTAGCTCGCTAACTCCTTGAATCAAGAAAGTGAACTGTTTGAAGAAAGTGCCATAAAGAAACCTACGCTGCATCAGAAGACCCAGAATGAACTTTGGGATGTAACTGATTGAACCAAAGGGTGTTGAACACATTTATTCTGAATGTAAATTCTTATGCCAAAGGGGACAGCCCACTAATTAGCTTTTTGTCAATGTGCCTAGCAAACATTGGTTTCTCTCTCTCTCTCTCTCTCTCTCTCTCTCTCTCTCTCTCTCTCTCTCTCTCTCTCTCTCCTATTTCCCTCTTATCTCCAACTACTGTAACTTCCTCTTAGAAAGTGCAATACTACATGCACCTTTAGCTAGAAGATCTTTAGAGGTATAAGCTGGTTGTGTTAAATTATTCATTGGAAAGAATAGTCTCCCAAAGAATCACAGAGGGATTTGTGAAGAATGAATCAAACTTTGTCTATCAACCAGCAACTTTTAAATTAATCAAAAACTTAAGCACCACTATTTAACACTAAGTAAGAGAATTCATGAGTCACTGTAAAGTTCCCACCTCTAAAGGCTACTGACACCCCCTTTGGGCAGTTCTAGGCAAATTGAAAGACTGCAGTTGGTTCCCATAGAGTAGGGAAGGGACAGGAAGTGACATAGTAAAAAGGACTGCAAAAAGTTGTGAACATCCTATCCAAGGAACTTCGCCTTTTGACTTCTCCTTTACACTTCATCTTTGGAGGACTTCTTCAGATTTCTCCTTCAGACTTCTTTGGGATTGGTCTTTGGAGATTCTGCATCGGTGAGCTGAACTGAAGGAGGAAGCTCTTTCCCCAGATCCTGTGTTGGTTTGCTGGTTTTCCTTTCCTGGCTTCTGGAGATATTGGTTCCAGAGAGGCCTTCCTTTCCTGGAGGCAGCTGCGTTGGTGGAACCCTTGCTGATGACACCACCGAGTCCTCTGGCTGAAAATTACCGAGCCCTGCTGGGGCTGAGCTAGACACCAGAGCAACACTTAGGGTGGTAGGTTAGAAATTTCTCCACCCTCTTCTTACATTTTTCTACTTTCACTCTTTCTACCTCTTTGTAAATAAAGCTACTAAAAGTCATTTTGACTTTTGTTATGATTTTTTTAAATCAGTGACCACAATATTACTTTAGAATTTTCATATATTCTTACAGGGGTTTCCATCCATCAATGAAATCACAGGTCTGTTTTGTGAAAATATTAGTATCTGTATATAACTTGGAAAGGGTGAACCAAAGAGCTTTTATTAAATCAGTACAAGTATGATAAATGTACCCTCAAAGGATATTAGTATCCAAAAGAGAAAGCTTCTTAAATTCTTTGCAGATTCTGAATAATTTAAAGCTATGGGAATAATGCCACCTAGCATACCTTCCTAGATTAGATAGTTCTGCATAAGTGATTCTCTGAGATCTCCCTTCTCTGCTGTGCCACAGTTTTGCCAACAAGGCTGACCCTGCTTCTTAGGAGTAAAGGTCCTACCTCGAGTGTGCCTCTTCAGAGGACCTGTAAACCAAGGTGCAGAACTAGAAGGCTAGATAGAACCAATGAAATAAGAGATACAAAAATTTCTATGCAGGCCATCTCCCACACAGCCTTAAACATTGATGAAACAAATGGGGCCAGGGCAATACTGGCCAATTTTGGCACTGCTAATGAGCCAAGTTTCCAGAAAGTAAAATTTCCGATTTCTTCATGATAGGACTTTTGAAAATATCACCATCACCTGTTATTTACAGCATGTCAGCTAAAGCACAGAATGAAGAGAGGAAAAAATATTCTGATATTATCTTTCTGCACCTACATCAATCAAATCTGGAATTTTGACATTCCCTGGGGCCTGCAAAACTATTTGATTGCTATCTCACTGTAGAACTCACCTTAAGGAAACAGGGTCACAAAAATATTTACTCCATGTTCTGGCCTGTGAACATTACTTCATTAACTCAGCCTATGAAGCAGTATGTTATTTAGAATGTAAAGGTTATATTACAGAAGAGTTTCCATGAGAAATCTGACCCAACTTCAGGGTAAGCATGGTGGCAGTCTAGACGTAGAACGCTTCCTCTCCCCAGCACCCAACGAAATAGACTAGCTCAAAAGAACATAAAAACCATTTTCAGAAGAACAGAGGGACTCAACAGTAAGGCGCAGCATTGAAGGTTTGTGGGATTTGAGCATTTCCACACTATAAGGGGGTAAAAAGCTCCTACCCAAACATGAGCCGATCTACCCTCCCCTATCCCACCTACGGAGCCAAAGTCAGAGCATGCCAGAATCAGCAAGTGAGAGAGGGGCACCTCTAGAGTGAGCAAGGAGCACCTCTAGGTCTTTGGGAGCTGACTAGGACTGCTGGGGACATACCCCTCAGAGCAGTTACACTGGAAACCCCTGCACACCGGGGAGTGCAGAACATGGGCACTCTCATGAACAGCAGAGGCTGCAGAGATTCAAGAGCTTGCCTCAATCAAAATCCTTGCTCCTTAACTCCATACACAGAGAACCTGCCCATCTCACTTAGATTTCTGACTAAAAATAGAAGGAAAAACCACCACAGGGATTGCTAATTTTGCTCAGGACCAACAAACACCCTCTAAGAAAAACAGGAAGAAGGCACTGACCCTGGAAAATTTTTATGGAGGGAAAACCCAAGTTACAGAGGAAAAAGAGGAAGAAATTCAAACAAAATCAAAACTTTCAAAAAAAATTTGGAAATTGTCCACAAGCTCTGGAAGAATTCAAATTGGAGCTTATCAAAAAGATGGAAGCCTTCTGGCAAGAAAAGTGGGAAATAATTTAAAGAGAAAACAATAGTCTAAGGGACAAGAATTCCCAATTAGAGAAAGAGATGGAAGCCACAAAAAGCAGAATAGACCAAACTGAAAAGGAAAACCAGTCTTTAAAGACCAGAATTAAGCAACTGGAAGATAATGATCTTGCAAAACAGAAAGAATTAATAAAGCAAAGTCAAAAGACTGACAAATAAGAAGAAAACATAAAATATGTCACTGACAAGAAAAACAGAGGAAGGAGAGACAATTTGAGAATCATTGGTCTACCTGAAAAGCCAGAAATAAACAAAAATCTTGACATCATACTACAAGAAATCATCCAAGAAAACTGCTCTGGTGTTCTTGAACAAGGGGGCAAAATAGACATTGAAAGAGTTCACAGAACACCCTCTATACTAAATCCCCAAAAGACAACTCCCAGGAATGTAACTGTCAAAATCCAAAGCTTTCAAACTAAGGAGAAAATTCTTCAAGAAGCCAAAAAGAGATAATTCTGATACCAAGGAGCACCAATCAGGATCACACAAGACCTGGCAGCTTCCACACTAAAGGAACGCAAGGCCTGGAACACAATATTCAGAAAGGCAAGAAAACTGGGTCTTCAACCAAGAATCACTTATCCATCTAAACTGACTATATACTTCCA
Organism: Monodelphis domestica; assembly: GCF_027887165.1. NCBI lineage: Eukaryota > Metazoa > Chordata > Mammalia > Didelphimorphia > Didelphidae > Monodelphis > Monodelphis domestica. The sequence continues at coordinate 376,558,343 of NC_077228.1, read as the reverse complement.
GGGGAAAGATGGGCATTCAACAAAATAGAAGATTTCCAAGTATTTGTAAAGAAAAGACCAGAACTAAGTGGGAAGTTTGATATACAAACACAAAGATCAAGAGAAACATGAAAAGGTAAATATGAAAGAGAGGGAAAAGGAGAAAAAAAATTTTTATTCAAACTCTCTTCTTTAAGGGCTACAAATAGATCAAATTATATATATTAATATATGGAGAAAATGTTATTTGTAACTCTCAAAAATTGTATTCATTATTATAGTAATTAGAAGAATCACTCATAGGAAAAGACTGGGACATTAAGGCCTAGAAGATGATATGCAAAAAAAAGAAAAAAGGGGGAAATCGATGATGGTACCAAGAGATACTTGAAGAAATAAAATAAATAGAATAATCTTTTTCACACAAAGATACACATAGGAAGGGGAGGAGAAGAATACTCTTATAAGAAGGAGAGGAAGAGAGTGCTAATAGGTAATACTTAAACCTCACTCTCAGTGAAATCAACTCTGAGAAGGAAGAGCATCTAGATGCACTGGGATCCTGAATGCTATCTTATCCTATGGTGTAAGGGAGAAGGGGAAACTAAGGGGGTAGGGGGTAGGGAGTACAAAAGGGGAGGGAAGGAGAGTGGGGAGGGAAATTAACAGATCCTTTAAAAAAAAAAGGGAACAAAAAGGGAGGGACCAGAAAGGGAAGCATATCAAAGGAGGGGATTAGGGGGGTTGATTAAAAGTAAAACACTGGTTTAAAAGGATATAGCAAAAGAAGAAATGACAGAACTAGGAGAGGATATCAAAATGCTAGGGAATTCACAAGTGACAATCATAACTTTGAACATGAATGGGATGAACTCACCCATAAAATGTAGACTAATAGGAGGATGAATTAGAATCCAAAATCCAACGATATGTTGTCTACAAGAAACACACCTGAGGCAGGTAGATACTCACAAGGTCAGAATTAAAGGTTGGAGCAAGACCTATTGGGCCTCTACTGATAGAAAGAAGGCAGGAGTTGCAATCATGATATCTGACAAAGCCAAAGTAAAAATAGACCTGATTAAAAGGGATAGGGAAGGTAAATACATCCTGATAAAAGGGAGTATAGACAATGAGGAAATATCACTAATCAGCATGTATGCCTCAATTGGCATAGCATCCAAATTTCTAATGGAGAAACTAGTAGAATTGAAGAAGGAAATAGATAGTAAAACTATACTAGTGGGAGACCTGAACCTACTACTAGCAAATTTAGATAAATCAAATAAAAAAATAAATAAGAGGTAAAAGAGGTGAATGAAATCTTAGAAAAATTAGAGTTAAGGAGCAGCTGGGTAACACAGTGGATTGAGAGCCAGGACTAGAGACAGGAGGTTCTAGGTTCAAATCTAGCCTCAGACACTTCCCAGCTGTGTGACCCTGAGCAAGTCACTTGACCCCCATTGCCTAATCCTTAACACTCTTCTGCCTTGGAGCCAATAAACAGTATTGACTCCAAGACGGAAGGCAAGGGTTTAAAAAAAAATTAGAATTAATAGCTATATGGAGAAAAATAGAGAGAAAAAGGAATACATCTTCTTTTCAGCAGCACATGGTACATTCACAAAGATTGACCATATACTAGGTCAAAAAACATGGCATACAAATGCAGAAAAGCAGCAATAATAAATGCAACCTTTTCAGATCATAAAGCAATAAAAATAATGATCACTAAGGGTACATGGAGAACCAAATCAAAAATTAATTGGAAATTAAATAATATGATTCTCCAAAATCAGTTAGAGAACAAATCATAGAAACAATTAATAATTTCATTGAAGAAAATGACAATGATGAGACATCCTTTCAAACTTTATGGGATGTAGCCAAAGCAGTACTCAGGGGAAAATTTATATCCTTGAGTTCATATATTAGCAAATTAGGGAGGGCAGAGATCAATGAATTGGACATGCAAATCAAAAAACTTGAAAGCGAACAAATTAAAAACCCCCAGAAGAAAACCAAATTAGAGATCCTAAAAATTAAGGGAGAAATTAATAAAATCAAAAGTGAAAGAACTATTGAGCTAATAAATAAGACTAGAAGCTGGTATTTTGAAAAAACAAACAAAATAGACAAAGTACTGGTCAATCTAGTTTAAAAAAAGGAAAGAAGAAAACCAAACAAACAGTATCATAGACAAAAAGAGGGACCTCACCTCCAAAGAAGAGGAAATAACGGCAATCACTAAAAACTATTTTGCCCAATTATATGGCAATAAATATGCCACAATCTAGGTGATAGGGATGAATATTTACAAAAATATAAATGTCTAGATTAACAGAAGAAGAAATAGAATTCTTAAATAATCCCATATCGGAAAAAGAAATTGAACAGGTCATCAAAGAACTCCCTGAGAAAAAATCCCCAGGGTCGGATTCACAAGTGAATTCTATCAAACATTCAAATAACAGCTAATCCCAAATACTATACAAACTATTTGACATAATAAACAAAGAGGGAGTTCTACCAAATTCCTTTTATGACACAAATATGGTGCTGATTCCAAAGCCAGGCAGACCAAAAACAGAGAGAGAAAACTACAAACCAAGCTTCTTAATGATAGATGCAAAAATCTTAAATAAGATACTAGCAAAAAGACTACAGCAAATGATCAGGAGGCTTATTCACTATGATCACACGTGGGATTTATTCCAGGAATGCAAGGATGGTTCAATATTAGGAAAACCATCCACATAACTGACCATATCAACAAGCAAACCAACAAAAATCACATTATCTCAATAGACACAGAAAAAGCCTTCGACAAAATACAACACCCATTATTATTGAAAACACTAGAAAGTATAGGAATAAAAGGGTCTTTCCTAAAAATAATAAACAGTATCTATCTAAAACCATCAGCCAACATCATCTGCAATGGGGATAAACTAGATGCATTCCCAATAAGATCAGGAGTGAAATAAGGATGTCCATTATCACCTCTATTATTTAACATTGTACTAGAAACACTAGCAGTAGCAATTAGAGAAGAAAAAGAAATTGAAGGTATTAAAATTGGCAATGAGGAGACCAAGCTAACACTCTTTGCAGATGATATGATGGTCTACTTAAAGAATCTTAGAGAATCAACTAAAATGCTAGTCGAAATAATCAACAACTTTAGCAAAGTTGCAGGATGCAAAATAAACCCATATAAATCATCAGCATTTCTATATATCTCCAACACATCCCAGCAGCAGGAATTAAAAAGAGAAATTCCATTCAAAATCACCCTAGACAATATAAAATACTTAGGAATCTATCTGCCGAGACAAACACAGGAACTATATGAACACAACTACAAAACACTTTCCACACAACTAAAACTAGATCTGAGCAATTGGAAAAATATTAACTGCTCATGGGTAGGACAAGCTAACATAATAAAAATTACTAACCTACCCAAACTTATCTATTTATTTAGTGCCATACCCATCAAACTTCCAAAAAACTTTTTTACTGAATCAGAAAAAAACATAACAAGGATACCCAGGGAAATAATGAAAAAAAAAATACAAAGGAAGGTGGCCTTGTAGTACCAAATCTCAAACTATACTATAAAGCAGTGGTCATCAAAACAATTTGGTACTACAGAAAGGAGGATCAGTGGAAAAGATTTGGGGTAAGTGACCTCAGCAAAACAGTCTACAACAAGCCCAAAGATCCCAGATTTTGGGACAAAAATCCACTATTCGACAAAAACTACTGGGAAAATTGGAAGACGGTGTGGGAGAGATTAATAAACACCTCACATCCTACACCAAGATAAACTCAGAATGGGTGAATGACTTGAACATAAAGAAGGAAACTATATGTAAATTATGTGAACACAGAATAATATACATGTCAGACCTTTGGGAAGGGAAAGATTTTAAAACCAAGCAAGACTTAGAAAGAGTCACAAAATGTAAAATCAATAATTTTGATTACATCAAATTTAAAAAGTTTTGTACAAACAAAGCCAATGTAACCAAAATCGGAAGGGAAATAACAAACTGGGAAACAATCTTCATAACAAAAACCTCTGACAAAGGTCTAATTACTCAAATTTATAAAGAGTTAAATCAATTGTACAAAAAATCAAGTCATTCTCCAATTGATAAATGGGCAAGGGACATGAATAGGCAATTTTCAGTCAAAGAAATCAAAATCATTAATAAGCAAATGAAAAAGTGTTCTAAATCTCTGATAATCAGAAAGATGCAAATCAAAACAACTCTGAGGTATCACCTCACACCTAGCAGATTGGCTAACATGACAGCTATGGAAAGTAATGAATGCTGGAGGGGGTGTGGCAAAGTGGGGACATTAATGCACTGCTGGTGGAGTTGTGAATTGATCCAACCATTCTGGAGGGAAATTTGGAACTATGCCCAAAGGGTGATAAAAGACGGTCTGCCCTTTGACCCAGCCATAGCACTGCTGGGTTTGTACCCCAAAGAGATAATAAGGAAAAAGACAGGTACAAGAATATTCATAGCTGTGCTTTGTGGTGGCAAAAAATTGGAAAATGAGAAAAGCCCTTCAATTGGAGAATGGCTGAACAAATTGTGGTATATGTTGATGATAGAATACTATTATGCTTAAAAGAATAATGAGCTAGAGGAACTCCATATGAACTGGAATGACCTCCAGGAACTGATACAGAATGAGAGGAGCAGAACCAGGAAAACATTATACACAGAGACTGATACACTGTGGTACAATCAAATGTAATGGACTTCTCCATTAATGTCAAGGCAGTGATCCTGAACAACCCAGAGGGATATAGGAGAAAAAACACTATCCACATTCAGAGGAAAAACTGTGGGAGTAAAAACACCAACGAAAAACAACTGCTTAATGACATGGGTCAAAGGGGATATGATTGGGGATGTAGACTCTAAATGAACATCCTAATGCAAACACCAACAACATGGAAATGGGTTCGGATCAAGGACACATGTAATACCCAGTGGAATTGCGCGTCGGGTATGGGAGAGGTGTAGGGAGGGGAGGGAGGAATAAAAAATGATTTTTGTAACCAAGGAATAATGTTTGAAATTGACCCAATAAAAAAATAATGTCAAAAAAAAGAAATCTGACCCCTCATGCAAGCAATGTGCAAGGCCTCCAATTTCATTATACACTAAAGATGCCATTTTTTAAAATGTCATTGGCTTAAAATTCCATTTGATGTGAAACATTAAAAAGAAGTAAGGAAATGTACAATCTTTTGTAGGGACAAAGAGGTAGAACATTAAATATACTGCCAGACAGAATTAAGTTTTGCTGAACTACTTCTCCCTACCCAGAACTTAACCTTGTTTAAAAGGCTTGATGCCTTGGATAGGAGAGGTGGTAGAGGCATAAAAATTAAAACTTTAAAAGAAACTAGTGTGGTGTAGCATTTTATCTGCAAGAACCTCATGATTATCATGTGATAAAGAATTTGCTGGCATTGCAGTCATCCAACATTGTGCCCAAAGCACAAATTCTTGAAATGTTAACATATATTCCTCACATTCAAAAAAACAGCATGACAGAAAATGCAGGTACAAACTGACAAGGAGGTATGTGTAGTTGCTTGTACTAGCAAAGTAGACAAGTCCACACTTTTTTTTTAAACCCTTACCTTATGTTTTAGAATGGATACCAAGTATCAATTTCAAGGCAGAAGAGTGGTAAGGGCTGGGCAATTGGGGGTAAGTGACTTGTCCAGAGTCATATGGCTAGGAAGTGTCTGGGGCCAGATTTGAATATAGGACATCCCAACTCCAGGCCTGACACTCCATCCACTGTGCCACCTAGCTGCCCCTGAAAAGTCCACACTTTGAATAGTGTGGATGAGTCAAAGGACTTAATAGGAATTTATAGAGGATACAGAGGATTCCCAGAGATTTAAAAGACAATCAGTACTACTTCTGTCCTGGTAGTCTACCTTCTAGGCAAACTTGAGCACTCCCTGTGCCCCTTCCTCTGGACACACCTATACCTTGAGTCCCTGCCTTTACTTGTAATGTCTATGATGGGAAGACAATCTCCCTCCTCCTTCCAACACAACCTATTACATTTTTACCTGTCCGTAACAATTTAGACACTACCTTTCCCTTCTCTGATCCCTATTCCCCTGACTTTTGCCAGATTTCACAGAGAGCATGTATTATTTCATATCAATTGTAACAATTGTGTTTTATTCTTCCTAGTATCCCCTTACTAGACAATAAGCTCCATAAATGCAGGGGTGAAGTTTTACACTTCACTTCCCTCAGTGCCCAAGAGTGTACTTCATCAACAAGACACATGATGTTTACTGAACTGAGTAAGGTGCTTTGGTCTTTGATCTGTTAATACATTTTGCAGAAAGGCAGCCATATTCCATTGGTCAAAGGGTCAAGCTACATGCTTCAATCTTTGTGAAAAAGAGGCAGATGACTAATAAGTGAGTTGAAATGAAGAAGTTTTTCAAGAAAGCCAAATTAAATACTGCTTTTCCTAATCTATATCCCACATCATTTATATCAACACATCATAAAGCTGATATTTTCAATGATTATCTTGAATCAAACAGAAAATATAAAAATGTTTGCTGTCCTTCATTTATGAAAGCAAGGAAGCATTCACTATTATTTTAGAAAGATATCCATTCCACACCATAATACAATTTATATTTAGAGCACATAAGAATAATCCTCTTCTATCTGGAAATCCTGGATAGATTAATCCACTAAGCAATCCAAGGGGATATAGTTCTAGTACATTTAAACAACCTTTGCTTTAAATCATTTATTTGTCTCTCCACAAAGCAAAAATTCATTTTCCTATTAAATCAGGGACATCCCTTTCAATAATCCTAAGTGAACTGTATATCCTGTCACTTCACCAAAGAATTAAAATGTGAATGTGGGTATATATGTGCTTAGCTCGTTTCATTTAATGTCTTTAATAAGAGACTAGGATAATAGTGGTCAACTTCCTGTGGTTCTTTATCCACAAGTTCTATATATCTTTTTTTTTCTGTGACAACTTTGAAATAGTAAAATCTACAAATTCTGTTAAATACTTCTATAGAAGAGGTTAGAATTTCTCCTCTAGGTTTAAAAGAGTCGAGAAGAAGGCCACCCAAGAAGTACCTTTTGGACATTTAACCACCTAATGAACGTTCTAAGTGGATGCTCTATAGTCTAATTTCAAAGTCTTTTTTTATCTCTACATTGACTTTAGCAACCTCAGGTTTCTCCTCTGAACCAGGAAGCTGTTTTGATAAAGTATTTGTAATGAACTGAGTTTTCTCTTCTAAAATTAAATAAATCGTCTTTTGTATTGCTTTTCTTTATGAGAGCAAATCTGGCTTTTCTTTCATGACCAAATTAGGCTGATTACAACTGCTAATTCTTTTGAGAAAACAAAATACATATTTATATTTCTCTCAAGGAAGGAACTTTTCTTTAAAAATCCAAGCACTTTAGTCTATTAGTTTCTTCAAGAAAATCCAAACAATTAATATATAGATTGGAGAAAGGGGGAAATAGAGTGAGGCTGGAAAGGAAATAGAAAAACGAATCAATTGGAGGCAGTCATATAGTTAAGTATAAAAATGTGAGGGAACAAAAAACCCCTAAAAATATTAAACATGTATACAATTTCCAACAAATCAAAATCATTGTGTGTGTGTGTGTGTAAACCAAGCACCTATATTTTCAGTGATAATTCTAGTATCTATATCCCAGATACTAAAGCCTTTTTTCTACAAACATTATAAGTGACACATGAAGAGAAGGTATTTGTGAATGTCCACAATCTTTTATTTATGTATATTTCTCAAGGGGTTAACAGATATGTTTAAAATAGTAATCTCTTGATTTCCTCCCTCACAGTCTCTTTTCTTTCTTTCCTGTTCCCTGTTCTTTTGCTTGTATGTCACCAAGCACTGCTCTAGCTCTTTCAGTATATTCCCTAAAAAGGTATTCTCATCCTAGCCCTGATGCTGTAGATTCTTCCCTATAAAGTCTATAGAAGCCACAACAAACACATTTATCATCATCATCATAATAATCTTCATTAAATAATTAAAGATTTTTTATGTTTCATAACAATAGATCTAACCCTATAATGAGTAAACTAGTCTCTAAGAGCAAAATGCTCATTTATGTATGATGAATGAATCCTTTTAGAGTTCTTCACAGGAAGAGGGAGGTAATTGACCCTATACATGGAAATAAGTTTACTCATCAAGGTCAGAGCAGATATGATTAATATCACTTTATATTCAGAGCTTCTTTAATCTAAGCATCTTATAAGCCTTATTAATCCTTACAACTAAGCCATAAATGCAGGAAATATTATCATTTATAGAGAGAAACAGCTTAAAGGAGCTGTCTGAAGTAACAAGAGACAAAACAAGGAATCCCAGGAAAAAGCTCATGAGAGGGCCTCCATTTTAGACACACCCAGGTGCTTCTGCTCTGCCAACACCATCAATTCATTAATGTTATGTCATGTTTCCTGTAACTCTATTCTATTCTGAATGCTTTCTCCAACTGAACGATGTTTTACAAGTGGACATACATAAAAACTTCTAAGAGAATACCTTCACAGAGAATGCATTGAAAAAGCTAATGCAGTGCTTCGTAACAAGCTGCCTTAAGGAAGCTAAAAGTATAAACTATAAGTGATCTTGGCATTTCACCTGCTGGCTTCACACTGATTTCCTGCCTGCAGCTGCACTCCTCTTCCTCCTTTTTTATGTCAAAGTAACTGCCTACACAAGAAGTCTCAGCCTCCTTAGGTGCATCATCAAAGACAGCCTTCCCCCAACTGAAGTACTTCAAGGCTCTGGGCTGCACTTTCTTCTCTTTATACCTTGTAAACTCTGCTCACTTAATGCAAATGACATCCAGATCTGGCTAGAGAGCCTTAGCTGAGCCTTCTGAGACCTAGTTCTAAATCACCAATTGCCTCCAAGACTTTGCAAACCACATGTCCTACAAGGACAAGGTTAGGAACCGGACCTGATCTTTCACTGGTAAGGAAAACTCTCAGATAAGAGGACTCCTACCAAAGAAGGCCTGTGCCCACTTCACCACTTATAGTCTTAAAGAGGTATCTGTGGCACTGAGAGGGTAAGGGATATACACACGGGATGTCAGAGATGGGACACAGACATCTTATAGGCATCTCCACAAAACAAGACCAAAACAGAACTCAGTAGCTTTCAGTGAAAGGCACTCCCCCCTTTCCCACTTCCTTATTTCTGTGGAGGGTATTACCATCTTGTCATGCAAATTATCATCCTCAGTACCATTTTTTTAAACTTCTCACTTACCCTATATATCCCACCAGTTGTCAAGTCCTATGAATTCTACCTCATCTGTCCCCTTATCCTGGGGACTCACACCCCCACCACGCTAACCCAGGCCTTAATCAGCTCTCTCACCTGAACTATGGCAGAAACCAGCTAATTAGTCTCTCTGTTCATAGGTTTCCTCTCTCTTTCCAGTCTTTAAAATCCTTCACAACTTGGCTCCTTTTCCAGGCTTAATATTTCACTCAAGCATTCAGTGGTTTTGTCAAACCAGCCTTTTGGCTGCTTCTTACACAGGAAACTCTTTTTCCCACCTTTACAAAAGTCCCTGTCCCTGTCCCTCTCCTCCTCTTGGAGGCCCGGAATGCACTTTCTACTTACTTCTCTTGGAATCCTTGTTTCCTTCAAATCTCAGTTCAAATGCAACTCCTACATGAAGATTCTCCTAATCCTCCAAAAATTTGCTAATTTGTCATAAATTTAGTAGACAGCAATGTTTATACCCATTGCTTCTTGAGAGAATGCAAGTTCCTCATGCAGTAAATTCATTCATTCATTCATTTCTTTTTGCACCTATCAATTAACACAGTTCCTGATATAAAGTAAGGGCTTAATAACTGTTGATTGCTCTGGAATTAATTTCTCAGAGTGAAACTTAAAAATACTTTTAAAATTTCATATGTAATATTTTCCATTTTGGCTAAAATTCAATTACTATTACTTTTAGTAAGTTTTCTTTAGTAGAAAACAAGGAGGAGGAAAAGATATGAAGAAACACATTGAGGTAAGTTACACTCTTATCTCTATTGTCATTATTCTGAAATCACTAATTCTTCATTCATTTGCTTTATTCTTTCAGAAGCTTATGTTTCTTTTTTTTTTTTAATAAAGCAAGATATTTTTGCTCCATGCAATTTTTGATGCCATAGTGAGAAATGCCTTGATACTGGTTTGCTCCATATAAACTAGGATGGGCTCTTTTTTACAACTCATTTTTATTTTCTCTGCTTCATGATCTTTACTCTATATTGAATCCACTCCTTCCTCATTCACTCCTACTTCTCACCAAAAAGGAAAAAGTATGCATTTCATTTATCTTAGAAATAGCTTACCTTTCATAGTTTTCAAGTTTCTATATATTGGCATTATCAATTTGTATCAGAAAAAAAACAATAGGAGCTATTTTATAATAGAGGACAATAGAGGCCTTAAAATCATAGTACATCATGGCCCTTGGGACTACAGGGTTACCTGCAGGCCTAACCTTCCTATGGCTTTAAATCAAGACACCTCATAGAAATTTTTGGTCCCTGGGATGGAATAGATGAAGTTAAAAACAATAGCTCTAGTCACTGAGTTTTTTTCTAGTTCCTTTAAACTTCTTCTGTTTAGCTTCAGGGTTTAGAGGCTTGCTGGGCCTACAGCAGGTGACCAAGAATGACCAAAAGAGAGCACAGAGCTGATGCTCTACACATGTTCCATAAAAACTATGGTCACCCAATTCTATGTTTTGAAGAATGAAAAATAAGCATAAAATAATTCCCCTAAAAGTAAATAAAAATATACAGAGACACACACTTACTTATAAGTCCGAAAGTAAATCTTCCCATCCACTGCAGTGAAATGCAAGACATACTCTAAACCAGCAAGACGAATATTTGGTACCGTGGGGCCTCTGAAGAAATCTAAAAGCATATTTCATGACAGTAAAGAATATTTTTTTAAAAAATTCAGCTCAAATAAAACAAAACCATTAGAGTGAGAATGTAGTTTATTCTAAACAGAAATCTAACAATAACATGAATATTTAAAAAATGACAAGTAGTCCCAAGGGGAAAAAAAATTCCTGATTAAAGCTTCACCAGTGCCCCATCTACGTTTTAATCTACTGAAGCTTTTCAGTCTTAACAGTTTTCTCCCTCTCTGCCAACACTTAGCATGGGGTCAAATTATCATAAATATTAACTTTAAACAAAAACACATACAATGCAACTCATAGCATGTTTTTCTAGCATAAACAGACAGAGGTTAATTTTTTTAAGTATATAAATTCTTGTCTAAACAATAAAACAATCAAAATTAAAAATCATAATGACCACAGTTTGGCCCAAAGAAGAAATGAGAAATCTCTTCCCCCTATTTCTTGGGAGAGTTAGGTGACCAAGAGTATAGAACCCTATATATATACACACACACACACACACATATATATATATATATATATATATATATATATATATATATAAAACATTGGACTTTTTGCTGAACAATTTTTTCCTGCTTTTTCTTCTTCTTCCTTATTATAAAGGATCACTTGCCTGGGAAGGGGGCAGGAGAAAGATACAGTAGGCAATAGAGGTGATATAAACACACAAACTGAGTCATCAGTTAAAATATATTTTAAAAGAAAAGCTAAGGGGCAGCTGGGTGGCTCAATGGATTGAGAGTCAGGCCTATAGACAGGAGGTCCTAGGTTCAAATCAAAGCTTCCCAGCGGTGTGACCCTGGGCAAGTCACTTAACCCCACTGCCTAGCCCGTACCACTCTTCTGCCTTGGAGTCAATATACAATATTAATTTTTTTTAAATTGGGTTTAAAATAAAAAAGAAAAAAGAAAAGCTAATAACTCAAGCTGACCCTTGTTAGATAAAGGGAAAGTCTATACTAAAAGTAAATCTTAAAGAAAATTCCCCAAAAGGAATTCAATTATAGGAGAAAAAAAATGTTTTGGGAAAGCAATTGAAAAACATGACTAGACTGGTAAAAAATGCAATCCTGCCCATCCTCCACCCACATGCAGAGTCTCTTCCTAAACCAAAACTCAGGGCAATTAGAATAAAACAATCAAATAATTTGCCAAGAGAACATGGTGCAAATTTCACAACTAATGAAGAGACACCCTAATATTCTGCCCCAAATTTACCAGCCCAGAGTTAACAAATCAATAAACCTCTGCTATCCAGTGGAATAGTATCATCACCAAGGTCAGTTTAGTTCTAGGAAAAACAGCTATTCTCTACTCTGAAGTAGCTGACAGTAAGCAGAAGCATTTTCAACACACATAGTTTTCCTAAATTTTTTAAAGAATGAAATAATGGTCTAAGAATAATACTGGGGAAAACAGAACCATACTGTCTACTAGGCCAAAAGACTTTAGATAGAAACCAGCTTATAGGTCTATGCCTCACAAAAGTCAAAGCTTTATCTTCCCTTGGATGATTCCTGACCTGAATTGCTAAATTGAAATTTCATTAACAGTTCCTGGTACTTCAAGATAATAGAAAAATATATTCAAGAGAAAAAACAGGGGGAGTGACATTTGGAGAGTACAGAAGTACATTAGTAGCATATATAGCAAGACTTAGCAACACAAATGCAAAGATGCCCACTGTAATGAGAGAGTTCTCCTAGAGCTGGGGAAAAAGAAACACAATTCCTACAGATTTGTAGTCTTGATAATTATTGACTTAACAAATATTCAACAGGGGTCTGCTCTGAGGTACTGTTGGGGATGCAAAGGATTTAAAAATGTACTAAGGGAAATTAAAATCACATGGAAACAAATATAATGTAATCTGAGCAAGAGAAGAGGTAGGAGCAAAGATTCTGGATTAGAAAAATGAGGGATACACTTTTGGAGGAATGAAAAGAACTTAAATTGGAGTAATAAAGAGTGGTAGGAATAGTTAGAGATATTTGACCTTGTCTGAAAATGAATGCCTCATCCTGCACTGATATTCTAACACCTCTCAACTAAGAAGGGCAGGAAGCATGCTTTGTACCATCAGTTCCCTGAATTTAATAGAATGAAGCACACATTTTCAGACGAGGTCAATATGTTGATTTTGTTTATCTGAATTGATTTATATACAGAATTCCAACGGAGAGGGGTATGTGGAGAGAAGTCATTAAGAGATAGTAATAGTGATGTTTTTAAAAAAGAATACTAATAAAACTTCCATAGAAACTGTGGATTTTATTTCTTAGACAACAGGACAGGAAGTTTTTGATCAAGGGAAGTTATAACCACAAAACCATGCTTTAGGAAAACTGACCTTTTTTGAAAGAGAGGAAACCTAGTAGGTGGCTGCTAACAAACCTAACAAGAGACGACTACTCTAGAGTAAAAAGCCTGAAGTAGGTGATAGGTAAGGAAAGAACAGATACAAGGGACATTGTGTAGAATCAAATCAATAGGATCTAGTGACTAGATGCTGGCAGGCAAAGGGGAAGCAATGAAAGAAGACTTCAAGTTTTTTAAAAGCAAGTAGTCTGAGAATGATGTTATTAAATTCAGTTAAAAAATGTCATGAGGAGCTGGGTTTGGATGGGCTGTTGTTATTAATACTGTGGATTTCCATTTCTTTACAACATATCTAAATAGAGCTAAGTAGCAACATGAAAATAGAAGCCTAAAGACTAATAAAGAGGCCAGGCCTGAGGATATAAATTTGAAGCTGTAGAAGCAATAATAACAGCTGACATTCATATAGTGTTTCAAGGTTTACAAAGAGCTCACCAAGGTTAATGAAATAAATAGAAAAAGAGCACAATGAGAGGGAAAAAAAGCTGAATACTGAGGAAATCTATTGAGGAAATTTGAGGGAAGGACAAAGAAAATAGAGGCAAAAAGGATAAAAGAGTAGTTTTAAGAAGGGTTACAGAAGAGTCAAGATAGTGCCCAAACACAGAAGCCAAGGAAAGAGAAAACTTCAAGTAAGAGGAGTGGACAGTAATGTCAAATGCTTGTGAGAGGTCAAGAAGGGTGAAATTAAGAAAAACCAGTGAACTTAGTAAGTGGATCACTAGTAAACTGTGAGAAAGATGTTTCAGGAGAGAGGTTAGGAGCAGAAGCCAGATTCCAAGAAGCTGAAGAAGTGACCAAGTGAGCACAACTACTCCCCTGAGAATTCTGGCAGTAGAAGGAAGATGAGCGTTAGGACAGCAGTATCAAGGATAGAAGGCAAGTTGTTTTCCTTTAACATTTGCTTTTTAAAAATCCATAATGTATTACAAATATGGAGAAGTCAGAGAAACTTAGGAAGATTTGTATGAAGTAATACAAAGTGAAAAAGCAAAGCCAAAAGAACAAAATATCCATGACAATTAAATGAAGACAATACTAAAGAATGACAGAATTCAGGCCAAATACATTTGAACAAAGTTGGCACCAAATTATTCAACTAAAAGCACACCGTTCTTTTTTTCTGTTAAGCAGTAATTTTGCTTAATTTTTTAAGTAATGTGCTTCGAGGAAAATTTGTGTTTATTGGGATGAATTGGTTATGACAGAAAAAAAAAGTTATCAATGTAACTTGTAAATTTTGGTAAAAATAAAAAGAGTATATTGTCTCTGCAATTAGCAAACTGCTGGTTGGTTTGCATACTAATGCAGTGTTTATATAAGCCAATTCTGTCTAATCTTGCTTGCAGAAAGTTATAAGTAATAGCTTTACCCAGGGGGAGAGGGGGGGACACTTATTTATTTTCCCCAAAATACAGAAATCTAGAAAAGCTCAATCAAGTGTAATAGATACTATGGAGATGAGAAGATTAAAAAATAACAGAAAGCTAGAGCAAAGTACTGTACTTCAATACTGAAGGCAAAACAGAGAAAAACAACCAGTGGCAAAACTTTCAAAAAATTTTTAATTAAATTGACTTACAACTTGAAATTTTAGGGAGCTCCTGAACTATATAGATAACTTTTAAACGGACAAAACTGACAATAATAACCATAAAGATTCAATGAGATATTCCTATAATTAAAGCTTGGAGAAGAAATAAATTTAGATGGAATATTTTGATGGTTTTCTACTAAAAAAACTAGTACTCAAAAACTGCATGGTATAAAGCTGAGTCTACATATTTAAGAACCAGGCACCTAGGTGGCTTGGTAGATTGAGAGGCTTAGAGACAGGAGGCCCCGAGTTCTAATTTGACCTCAGACACTTCCTAACTGTTTGACCCTGAGCAAGTCACTTAACCCCCACTGTCTAGCCTTTACCACTCTTCTGCCTTGGAATCAATACACGATATTGAGTCCAAGACAGAAGGTAAGGGTTTTAAAAAAAGATCATCCCAGAAGATTGTCCAGCCTAGTATGTAAATACACAACAAAGACAATATATAATCTCTAGCTATAACTGACAGTCTAGAGAAAAAAACCATTTGTAATCTTGTCTCCTTCCTATCACCATTAATTCGTTTGCAAAAATCTGTATAAATTATTCACAAATCTATCCTTTTCCTACATTTTTATATTTAAAATTATCATATAGTATCATGCATTCGAATCCAATGTTCCTTCTTTTCCTCCATCTTCCCTACCTCTGCTCTCTTTTTTCCCTTTTGCATCTCCTGGTCCCATCACTGATGCCAGAGGCTCTGCTGGCATTGGCTGGTCAGTTCTGCCATCTGGTGGCTGAATAAAAAACTACAGCATGGCCCAGAAGATGAAGTTTAGATTTTCAGACTTAGTAACAAAAATCCTCTCTATAGGTAATTTCAGGACTGATGACACATGGTACCCTGGAAGGCCTTTCAAATATCTGAAGACTCAGTAAGAACCAATAGTTTGAGAGCTGCTAAAAGTCAATGCAATTGTAAACAACATGAATCCAAAGGTAGAATCCAAGATGAAGGGCAATAATAGTGCCACCTGTTCACTACTAGGCTACAAGGGGAATGAGCAGGCCTGGACATCACACTGGCAAACTAAAGAGAATTCAGGAAAGCTCATCGTGACAAAACTCACAACTTGCCCAAACTATTACTGTCTACTCTAACATAAGCTGTATTTTTCTGCCTCCCTGCCTTTGCCCACACCACTCCCTATGCCTAGGAAGACCTTTTCATCAATCTCTTCCTGCTTGGGAAGTCCTCTCCATCAACCTCTTCAACTGTTAAAATCCAGTGTAACTCAAATGCCACTCTTCCACTAAAACCATCTCTGATCCTTCTGGTAAAGTTCCCTTAGATATACCAGACAATTCTGTCTTTTAATTCTAAAATCAAATGGCAGATTTGTAAAGCATAGTGCCTGGCACCTAGTGGAAGCTTAATAAATGTTTACTCTTCCCCTTTCCCTAGTCCTCTAAAATATAAAAGTATATGGTGAGTACATTATAGTTACCTATTTTAGTATCTTATCCCCTTACTAGAAAGTGAGTTCCATGACAGGGGGCATATCTTGCCCCTTTATAGCTAACCTACAGTACTCTATACACAGTAGACATTAAATACAGGTATCTCTTCCACATTGTTACTTCCCCCCATTGTAGTTCTGCTATACTGCAGATCAGCCTAAGAAATTAAATGGGAATGGGGGTAGGAGGGAGGGTTCAGAAGCTGCAGACAACATGTAAAGACTAGCAGACAACAGAAGAAGTATAGAAACTCAGAAATGAATAAAATAGCCTAAGACCAAATACTTAACCTAAATTTTACAATAAGATACTATGAACACCCCATAAAAGAAAAAGAACATTTCAGACTACGTCTCTGGTATGAAGGTTTCCAGATACCAGAAGCATCTGCACTTCCCCCATGATGTGGAATGGATACTTGTATATGTATGCTGATTATATCAGTGGAACTGTGATTTCATTAGGGTATTTCATCCTTCTTATTCTATAAGATTCTTTCTCATATCTTTCCGTAAGTCCTCTATGGAAGATGCATCTAACACATTAGAAGCCTTTCTCTAGTACTTTTGTTTTTAACCCTTACCATTTGTCTTAGTATCAATTCTAAGACAAAAGAATAGCAAAGGCTAGGCAACTGGAGCAAGTGACTTGCCCAGGATCACATAGCTAAGAAGTGTCAGAAGCCAGATTTGAATCCAGGTTCTCCTGACTCTAAACTTGGAACTCTATCCTCTGTGCTACTAGTTGCCCCTTGTATTTCTTTTTCAACTCTTACTTTCCATCTTAAATCAATGCTGTGTTCCAAGGCAGAAGAGCAGTAAGGGCTAGGCAATGGGGGTTAAGTGATTTGCCCAGGGTTGCACAGCTAGGAAGTATCTGAGGCTAGATTTGAACCTAGGGCCTCCCTCCTCTGGACCTGGTTTTCTATCCACTGAGCCACACAGCTGCATCCCCTGGCAGTTCTTTTAATATTTTGTGGCTATCAGTACAACACCTCAATCATTCATAAGATACTATCCCTCTCTCAATATGTCCCTCTTTTCCAATCAAGTAAGTCCATTGTGCCACTTCTTGCACAACAGTCAACAATGGTGATATGCTATAGTCTACTTATTCCCACCATGGCTCTTTCCATTACCCTTTGAACTGGTAGCAATATTTAGTCTTTCTAAGAGAATGCTAGTCCATAATTGGCAGCCATATAACAATACTAACTGAGAAATAAGGGGACACAAGGTGTACAAACATGTATTTTTGGACATATCTGATGTACTGAATGCTTTGCTTGACTAAGCTACTTTTTACAAGTTTTTCCTCCTTTCTCTAGGAAGAAAGGTTAGTAATAATCCCAAAAAAAAAGGTGACCACTGAAATGATGAGAAACAAGTCCTGACAAGATGGTAGACTCCTCTCATAAGCCCATATAATGGAGTAAAAAGAAAAAAAATTAAGTTTCCTGTTCTGAGCTTAAGCTCCTTTCCCCCAAATCCACACCAGCAGGGCATGACAAGAACACATGATAGGTTAGTCCTTTAAGAGGCTAACAGGTAAAGTTGCTTTACTTTTGATTGGTTGAAAACCATGTGAATGACTAGGGTTGTAAACTGCATTCTGATCAGCTGGCTAGATATTAATTCTCTAGTAACCAGCCAAAGATGAATGAGGGAAGGGACCAATTCACTTTAAGAGACTAGGATAAAAAAGAGCCTGCATGTGTCCATTCCTTGTACTTGCTTGTTGGTTGTAACACTGGCTTTTGAGTATCCATTCTCAAAAGGATGACATAAAATAGCTTTTTCCACATTAATGTTGAGTTCAAGATTCTTTTGGGTAGGTAATCAGTTCTCTCAGAAACTTTTTTTTTTAATGTGTAGAAGAGAACAGGAAGAAATTCAAAAAGAAGAACAGATAAGCAGGGCAGTTTTGAAAGTAACATTATACCCTCAGATATGTCTCTAATATAAAACAATTAGAAGTAACATTTTTCTTTTTATTTTTAACCCTACCTTCCATCTCAGAATCAATACTGTACATTGGTTCTTAGGCAAAATAGTAGTAAGGGATAGGCCCATGTTGGTAAAGGTGTGGTAAGTGTGCCCCTGGTGTCCCTGACGGGGCTGCCCCGTTCCCCCCTCTTTACCTCGTCTGAGGACATTTTTCACACACCCTACCCCTCTGTCTAGCAGACCAATTCGAGTACTTTCTTGGTCAGTTTTCTAGGGTAATGCCAGGGGCTGAAGGTGGCCTGAAGGTGCAGTTTGGTCATGTAGCCTGAAAAAGGTTTGCAAACACTGGACTAGGCAATGAGGATTAAGTGACTTGCCCAGGGTAACAGAATTAGGAAGTGATTGAGGCCAGATTTAAACCTAAGACTTCCTATCTCTACATCTGACTCTCCAATCTACTGAGCCATCTAGCTGCCCCGAAAAGTAACATTTTTTGAATAAGGAAAAGGTCATATAATAAAATACAGTTTGGAGTTAACATTCTATTCCACCTAAAAGAACAGCATTCACTTAAGTCTTCTTTGGCCACTCTTTTCAAGTAACTCAAAGCCCCATACCCCCACCCCAATCAATACCCTAATCCCATATTGGCAAAGCATGGGTGCTGGGGTGGCACAGAAAGGGCTGCTCCTTCCCATTAAAGTCAAGAAGTGTCCACACTAAGTGGAACACACATAAAATAGTGTGTTCCTAAGAGTATGAAGTCAACATGCCACCTAAAGTGGGGTGGATGGGCCCAACAGATAAAAGGAGCACCAGATTAAAGCTTCCATGCCAGCAGTAATGGGGTTAAGTCCATAAGTACTTGTGGTACTTCTAGTCTGTGGGAGAGTGACCCAATCTTAAAAAAATAAATTTTAAATCTAGCCTCTAGAGCTTAGTTTTTGTTCTTGACCTTTTCACATTCCTAAAAGGAAGTCTGGAAAGAATCTAAGGTTGCAGAAATATTTGCATCTTAAGAATTTTCAGTTGAACTAAAAGGTTTTCTATATACCTCCACAACAATAAGGTAGTTTCGGGTAAATAAGAGGAAAACCAGATTACAAAGGGTTGTAAAGTGAATGGGTTGTAGGTAAGGAAGTGCCTCAAGACTCAGCATCCTGATGACCAACTAAACAAAGTTAAACTAACCTTTAGAGCCTCATTATCTCTAAGATGATATTGCTGATGAATTTTTTTTTTGGCCATTACAAACTATGAAGCAGAAGTTTACTTAATGGAAGAAAAAAAAATTTATTTTGGACATTTTAAATTTGAGATGCCAGCAAGACATCCTGGAAATATCAAGTAAGTAACTGGTAACAGTGTCCAAACTCAGAGAAAAGATAAAGATCAGAGGTACAGATTTGGAATCATCATGGTGCTACTTAGTGGGCAAGACCAACAAAAAAGAGAACTGAAGATAAGAAAATAGGGGATGGTCTATAGAAGACCTTACATGCCTACTTGAGGAATTTAGACTTTAACCTATAAGCCACGGGGGCACAATTAATGTTTGTGAGTAGGCAGAGAACTTGTATTTTACAATTTTAATTTAATTTCCCAATAGGTTTTTAATTTATTGGCCTAATTTTAAATGGTTTTAAACATTAATTCCCAAAACAATAAACCATTCTTCATAATTCAGAGCAGAGGTCAATAACTCTTAGCTACAGATATCCTATATAGATGTAATTAACATCCATACAAAAAACAGCTAAAGTATTTGTTAAAGAGAATTTATTTTGGGATGAAAGGAAAGTATGAGAGGCCTGTTAAGGCAAAAGACTTTAATAATTAAATAATTACTTGGATTTAATAAATAATTAAAAGTCTTTAATAATAAGTTTTTTAAAGGGGGGCAGGGGGAACGGGGATGAAAGTTAAAGAAAGGAGGGCAGCTGGGTGGCTCAGTGGATTGAGAGCCAGGTCTAGAGATGGGAGATCCTGGATTCAAATCTGACTTCAAACACTTCCTAGGTGGCCCTAAGCAAGTCTCTTAATTCCCATTGCCTAGCCCTTACCGCTTTTTTTCCTTTGAACTAAAACATAGTATTGATTCAAAGACAGAAAGTCAAAGTTTAGGGGGGAAAAGACAATAGGAGAAGGAAAAGAAGAAAAATAATGAAGGAGAAAAAAGGGATACATGGCTGAAAGTTGGTAGACTAAAATTTCAATAAAGATTTGAAAAACTACTTACCAGTAAGAAGATTTTTCAATCTTCTATAGTCTTCACTTACATCAAAAGCATCACCAGCAAATATTAACATCGGTTTTGTTCCCTCAGGGCACTTGCTGTTCTATTAAAGAGAAATTTTTTAAACGTATAGACCAGTGATAGTGCACCTTTTAGAGACTGCATGCCATGTCCCCTCCCCCCTCTGAATGCCACATGCCACCTGTTCCTCCCTGCCCCCCAACCCAGCCAGGGGAGAGTAAGTACTCCCACTGGACTATTGGGCAGAGGGGCAGGTGAAGTGAAAAAATGCCCTCAGGTACAGTGTAGACAGGGAAGGGGGCAGCTCCACCCTAGTCCCTCTACCTTTCTAGTATTGAATTCTGGCTGATGATGGCTCGCATGCCATAGGTTTGCCACCACAGGTATAGCCTATTCCAATCACTGATTGATTTTTTTAAGCTGCCTACCCTTACACAGGATAAATTAAGGTTTTAAAGGGTTCTTAGCTATCATAAACATTTCTGTGAATATCTACAAAAGCAAATTCATGAATTTATTCCCAGAACTTTCTTCCTGTACTTCTCTTTTCCCTCTGACATTCTAGATTATCTTCGAAAAATTATTCTGTCTTAGCTAACTTCCCTACATAAGATCTCTCATCTGATCAATCTTGGATATATGTCAGATCCCTCCTAAACAGTTCTTTCCCCTGCCTATGCTTGAGTATTTTATCTATAATAATGGTTTACTAAGAATAAAATAAGAGCTTTTATACTTAAATAGCTGGAAAGACAGTAAGTTTTCACTGCTATGCAGAACCAATCTAATAGTGATAATGATACAATCTGATTTAGTTTTCAGAAATGTTACTACAGCAAACTATAAAGGGATTACTTTATATAGGCATACAAAATATAAAAATTCAGAGGAACAAGAAGTCTAGAATCTCAAAGGATATTGGAGGAGGGGAGTTGGAATGAAAGGGAAATCACAATTTCAGACCTCAAAATAATAATATAAAATGAAAATCATCAAAATGAATGGTGTCAGCTTCAAAGAGAAATGGATCCCTTTGGGTCACATTACATATGTTATATTTAGTATTGATTCTAAGACAGAAAGTAAAAGAAATGAAATACAGATAATCATGGAAAGAATGATATGAATTCATGCAGAGCGAAAGGAGCAGAACCAAGAGAACATTGTATACACAAAGACTGATACGTTATGGCACAATCAAATGTAAGAGACTTTTCTACTAGCAGCAATGCAATGACCCAGGACAATCCGGAGGAACTTATAAGAAAGAATGTTATCCACATCTAGAATATTGGGAATATTATTGATAAGGATTTGGAATAGGTTCTGATAAGTTAATTGGTAGAACAGGAAAATTCTGTCAGATGGTTTTAAGCCAGTTTAGAATGAGAGAGAAAAATCTGTTGGAATTCTCAGGTGGGGGTTTCTAACTGACTGTTCTGAGCTCTAAGAAGATTCTGAGGGTCTTTGGGCTGAGCTTGGTCCAAGACACAAGCTGTCCTAAACTCTTTGGGATTTTCCTTTAAAAAACTTTGGAAATACCTAGATTGGCAGTTGTTGGAAAAGAGAGGACTGACTGTGTGGCTAGTGTTAAACCCTGACAAGAGAAGATCTTTCCTTTGACCTTTTGAAAAAACAGATTGAAGAAAGGGTTTGGCCAGGCCTCAGTCAGGTCAACTCTGTCTGACTCACACTGAAGTAATAATATTTGGAGACTTATTTTAAGAATCATATATATTATTTATAAGGATATTAGTATTAAGTTATTTGGTTAAGATGTTGTTTTTTTAGTGAGTTATAAGGAGGATTAGAATAGCCTGGTTCTCCAGGAACAAAGAGATGCCATTAGTTAGAAATCCCCTTAGTGATAGGGAACCCTTCCTATAATACCTTATTACCTTTTAAATTCCTATAAAATTCCTAAATAATCTAAATAAAAAAGAATTTATTTTTTATACTAGTCTCCAAAGTCAAGTGTTAATTGCCCGTGGCCCTGAGGTCAAAGCCTAAACACAGGCAGCTGACCTCTTAGAATAAACAAGAGAAGATTGTAGGGACTTTTGAATACAATTTCCAAAAGTATCTTACAAGAGAAAGGACTGTGGGAGCAGAAACACTAAGAAAAACATATGATCAATCACATACTTCGAAAGGGATATGATTAGGGTTTTGATGTTAAAATATCACTTTACTGAAAATATGAATAACATGGAAACAGGTTTTGAACAATGATACATGTAAAACCCAGTGGAACTGCTTGTCAGCTCCAGAAGGGGGGAATAAAGAGGGGGAGAAATCATGAATCATGTAACCATGGAAAAATATTCTAAATAAATTTAAAAAGAATAAGGTACTTTATAAGCCTTAAAGTAGTATGCAAGGAAGTTGCAGCAACAATACCCTAGACAATTATTATTTTATTGTTACACAGAACTTCAGATATATGGAATAATTATTTGGATGAAATAACTCTAGCCAAATATTAAGTATGATTTTGTCCACAAATAGTAGTCATATGATATTCTATGATCTATATGGGGCGGGCTCCAATGAGAAAAAACTAATTAAATGACAAAATATTCACTAGGGCAGCAAAGCAGAAATATTTACAAGCTGCAGTTCCTTTCTGATGAGCCAAACAACATAGAGGAGAAGAAGCTAAGGTGACTTGGCAAGAAGGACCTCTGCTAACCTAGACAATAATGAATGGAGAAGTCACACTTTGTTAACTTCTTGCTGGGCTTTTAAGAATTAGATCAGAATCTAATCAGAAGGTAAGGGCTTCATTCAAGGTATGACAATTTGAACTAAACTGATTAGGAGTCAATTTCCCAATGTCAGAGAAGCCAACAATACTTGTTAAAAATGAACATTTCTCAAAACATTTAGTTGTAACATCTTGGGATTTTATGATTTTTTTTCTCAAATACAATCTGCTGTTTGTGGGCTGGTTTACAGGCCACTAATCAGCATCTAGGAGTGAAACTATGAAGTACTCTTAATGACCTTGTGAATTATCACAACTAAACAAACAGAAAATTTCTCTCCCATCTATCCCCTGATTTCTACTGCCCAGACCACAACACTCTGTACAGGTCCTCATTTTCACCTGCCTGGATCAATTCCACTCTCATTTCTACTCCAATCCATCCTTTATATTGCTGCCATATTTATTTTCAGATCACAGATTTAGAGCTAGAAGGGACTTTAGAGATTAGAAAATCTAATCCCCTCATCACTTTACATATGACTGAAACTGAAACATTCAGTGATTTACCTAGCCACATTAACTAAACCTAGATCTTCCTAGCTACAAGACCAGTATGCTCTCTACTTCTACTTCCTGATTTGTAGATCTGATCATGCTACAATCCTACTAAAAATTCTTCAATAGTTCCCTACTGAGAAACTCCTTAATCTGACATTCAAGACCCTCAATAATACAGAAACAGTCAAAAACAACAATAATAACCAACGTTTACATAGCACTTACTATGTGCCAGATAGCAAGCTAAGCACTTTAAAATTTTTGTTTCATTTGATCCTCACAACAACCCTAAGATGTAGGTGCTATTATTATTCTCATTTTACAAAAATAAAACTGAGGTAGAGAAAAAGTTAAATGATTTTTCCAGCGTCATATATCCAGTAAGGGTCTGAGGCTAGGAACTCAGGCCTTCCTGATCACAGGCCCAATGCTCTATCTCAGTGATGTTGAACCTTTTAGAGATGGAGTGCCAGACCCTGCCCCCCCCCCCAGCAAGTGGTATGCCCCTGCCCCCCACTGAGTCCCAGGCACATCCCACCCCCCCTCTTACCCCACACAGGGGAAAAAGAAAGCACTCCCAATGGGCTGCTGGGTGGGTAAAGTGAAGAATGTCCTCAGCAAGTGTAGGGAGGAGGAGGGGAGTGGCCCGAGCACTCCTCTCTGCTGGAGTTCTGCAGCCTGTGAGCTGTCCACCTCATACCCTGTGCCTTCCCATTGGGCTGCTGGGCAGAGGGTGGGGGATGTGAGAAAATGTCATCAGGCACAATGGAGAGGAAGAGGGGAGCAGCTCTACCCAAGTCCCCCTGCCTTTCAAATAACAAACTGTGGGGGTTGGGAGGGGGCATCCACATGCCCAGAGAGCGCTCTGCATGCCATCTTTGGCACCCATACCATCTAGCTGCCACCTCACATACAACTCTACTTGTAAAAGCCCATGTTTTAGCTGTTCCTTAAGCCCAGAATATCTTATTATCTCCTTTATTGCTAATTCCTACCCATCCTTTAAAACTCAGATACCAACTCCTCCATAAAGTCTTCACTGCAGCCCCTAATCTCATTCCTTGAAAGGACAGAATGGTTTTTCTTCTTTAGACTTCCAAAAATACTTCCTATGCATCTCATTGAACCTTTCTTCAGTCTGGACATGTGATTTTTTTCAATGTGAGAATCCACTGTCTATAACTTGTAGAATTCTCTAAAGGTATTTAAGTCAAGCATGTATAGTCATAGGGCCAGGATATATCAGAGGCAGGTCTTGGGCTTGGGTCTTCCTGTTTCTCCTATTAATAAGAGCTAGCATTTGTACAGCACTAATTTCTAAAGGCTTTACATGGTATCTTCTTGATCTTCTCAAGTCATCCCACTCTACAATAAGCCTCACACTGTCACTAATGTTTGATTTTGTAAGTTGTTTGTTGTTTTTTAATGCAATATGACTTCTAGACTATCAACTTCATTAGAACAGATGTTTCCTACTGAAACTTAGTATCATCCTCAACATGGAGCTTTGTCTTCTTTAAATAGTACAAACTTAATAAATGTTCATTTGAATCTGCTGAATCATTAGTAAAAATAATCAAGATCCCAGATCGCTAATCAGTGCTGGCACAAGGCCTTATGAACTTAAAGAATCTAGATCAACTCTCAAACCATGAATGCTTTACAAAATATTCCCATCCACCTAGGTGTACCTAAATCATCAACACATTTTTTAAAACATGCCAAATTTTATTAAGAGTATCTTATATTTAAACTTATTTATAACAGATGGGATACAGACATAGTACTCATCTTCTAGGGCATTACTATCTGAGGAAAACTGAAGGGATTAGGACAGCAAGTGGATAATTGTGGAAATTGAGTAAACCACACTGACTCCATTTTCTGACTCAATTCTAGAATTAGTTCTGTTCTCTTTCTATTCAACCATGTGTCTCTACTCCAAAGTCTGTCCTGTAAGAAAATTTTATTCAACTATGTAGATTAGGAGAAAACTTCATTGCATTGTTAGAACCTAGCTCAACATGGCTGGGAAATTGGGACAGCTCTACTTGTTGTTTGGCTATCAAGGATACTACTATTTTATGCTTAGCAGAAACCCAGTAACTTTTCTCACAATTGTACATCTCAAGTCAGATCTAAACACTGGAAAAATATTAATTGCAATAAAAATGACAATTCTACCTAAATTAATTTACTTAGTGCCATACCAATTAAACTACCAAATAATTATTTTATAGAACTAGAAAAAATAATAAAATTCACCTGGAAGAACAAAAGGTCAAGGATATCAAGGGAATTAATGAAAAAAATGTCAAGGAAGGTAGCCTAGCAGTACTGGATCTCAAACTGTACAATAAAGCAGTAGTCATCAAGACAACATGGTCTTGGCTAAGAGAGAGAATGGTGGATCAATGGAATAGATTAGATATACAATATACTGTGGTAAATGACTTAACAATCTCTAGTGTTTAATAAACCCAAAGATCCCAGAATTTGGGGAGAACTCACTATTTGACAAAAACTGCTAAGGAAACTACAAATCAGTATGGCAGAAACTAGGTATAAACTAATATCTCATACTCTCTACTAAGATAGAGTCAAAATGATACCTATGATTTAGACATAAACGGTAATACCATAAGTAAATTAGGGAAACAGAATAGTATAACTGTCAGATCTATGGAGAAAGAAAGAACTTATAACTCAAACACGAAACAGAAAACATTACAAGATTTAAAATGAATAATTTTGACTATATTAAAGTTTTTTTAC
The DNA here is from genome assembly GCF_027887165.1 of Monodelphis domestica. NCBI lineage: Eukaryota > Metazoa > Chordata > Mammalia > Didelphimorphia > Didelphidae > Monodelphis > Monodelphis domestica. Next base: position 376,531,624 of record NC_077228.1, on the reverse strand, counting down.
AAATAAAATCAATGTAACCAAGATCAGAAGAGAAATAATAAACAAGAGGAAAAAATTTTATAACAAATTTCTCTGATAAAGGTCTCATTTCTCAAATACATAGAGAACTAAGTCAAATTTATAAGAATATAAGCCATTACCCAACTGACAAATGGTCAAAGGATATGAACAAGCAGTTTTCAGATGAAAAAAAAAAATCAAAGCTATCAATAATCATGCAAAAAAATGTTCTAAATCACTCTTGATTAGAGAAATGCAAAAATAACTCCAAGGTACCACTTCACCAACTGTCAGATCAGTCAATATGATAGTAAAGAAAAGTGATAGATATTGAAGGAGATGTGGCAAAACTGGGACACTAATGCATTCATGATATAATTGTGAACAGATCCAAGCATTCTGGAAGGTAATTTGGAACTATGCCCAAAGGGTTATAGAACTCTGCAGACCTTTCTTTTTAAAACCTTTACCTTCCATCTTGGAATCAATTCTGTATATTAGTACCAAGGCAGAAGAGCGATAATGGCTAGGCAATGAGGATTAAGTGACTTGCCCAGGGTCACATAGCTAGGAAGTGTCTGAGGCCATATTTGAACCCAGGACCTCCTGTCTCTAGGCCTGGCTCTCAATCCACTGAGCCATCCATCTGCATGCCTTTTGATACAGTAATATCACTACTAGGTCTGTATCCCAAAGAGATCATAAAAAAGGGACATACTTGTACAAAAATATTTATAGCAGTTCTTTTTGTGAGGGCAAAGATTGGGAAATTGAGGAAATGTCCACTAATTAAGGAATGGCAGAACAAATTGTGGTATATGTTGGTGATGGAATACTATTATGCTATAAGAAATGATGAATAGGATGATTTCAGGAAAAGGTATAAAGACCCACATGAACTGATATAGAATGAAATAAGCAGAATACTGTACACAGTAACAACAATATTATACAATGTTCAACTGTGAAAGACTTAGTTATTTTTAGTAAGACAATTATCCAGGAAAATTCTGAGGGGTTTATGACAAAGAATGCTATCCACCTCCTGAGAAAGAACTGCTGAGGGGAGCTGGAATGCAGATCAAAGCATACTATTTTTCAATTTAGTTTATTTAAGTTTTTATTTGGGGGTTTTGGTTTTATATGAGTATTCTCTTACAACTAGTACTAACATGGAAATGTTTTGTATGATAATACATATATAACTTAAATCAAATTGCTTACAATCTCCCAGAGGGGGAAGGAGGGAGATAGTATAGATCTTATAATTTAAGAAAACACATATGGGAAATAATTGAGAAAATAAAATGTGAAAAATAGATTTGAATCATGCATCCCCAATAGCCCTAACCTGTACATCTCAAGCAAGCCATGAATCTTATCTGAAGTTTGAAAAGAATTACAAAAAGAGCACAAAAAGAATTTTTAAAATCGAATAAGAGAGGAAAAATTATGAAAAGAAATGAGAGTAATGCAGAAAATTATGAAAAGAGTTAACAGCTTCATAAAGGAGGTCCAAAAAAATACCGAAGAAAATAACACCTAAAAAAACAGAACAGGCCAACCAATTAAAAAGAGGTACAAAAGCCACTGAAGAGAAGAAATTTTTAAAAAAGCAGAATTTGGCTAAATGGAAAAAGAGGTACAAAAATTTACTGAAAAAAGAGAACAACTTAAAAAATAAAACTGGCCAAATGGAAAAGTATAAAATTTCACTGAAGAAAATAATTCACTTAAAATTAGAATTGGGTCAGTGGAGCCAATGATTTCATGAGACATCAAGAAACAATAAAACCAAATCAGAAGGATGAAAAAAATAGAAAATTTAAATAGCTCATCAAAAAAAAAAAAACTGAGCTAGAAAATAGATCAAAGAGAAAAAATTTAAGAATTATTATTCTGCCTGAAAGCTATGATCAAAAGAAAAGTCTAGACATCATATTTCAAGAAATGATCAAGGAAAAACTGCCCTGATATCTTAGATTCAGGGAATAAAACAGAAATTGAAAATTAAAACTCCCAGGAATATTATAGCCAAATTCCACAGCTCCTAGAGAAAATACTTAAAAATCAGTCAAAAAGCAACAATTCAAATACAGTGGAACCATAGTGAGAATCACACAAGATTTAGTAGCTTCTACATTAAAGGAGAAGAGGACTTGGAATATGATATTCAAGAAGGCAAAGAAGCCAGGATTAAAAAGTAAGACTCATCTACCCAGCAAAATTGAGTATAATCCTTCAGGGGAAAATAGGTATTTAATGAAATATAGGACTTTCAAGCATTTTTGATGAAAAGACCAAAGGTGAATATAAAAACTGACATTTAAACACAAGACTCAAGAGAAGTATCAAAAAGTAAACTTGAAAGAGCAACTTAATAAAGTTAAATTTTCATATTCCTCTATGGGAAGATGATTCATGTAACTGCTAACAACTTTATCATTACTTGAGCAATTAAAAAAAGGAGTTTATATCGACAGAGGGCATGGATGAGAATCAAGTGTTAGGATGATCTGCAAAAAAATGAAGACAGGAGAAAGAAGGATATACTGGGAGAAGGAAGAAGGGAAAAACAGAATGGGGAAAATTTTCCTCACGTTAAAGAAGTGTGCAAGGAAGAGCTTTTAAAATAGAAAGGAAAATGGGAGTTGGACATGGCAAGCAATGTTTTATCTTTACTCTCATCAAAACTGGTTCAAAGGGGGCAGGTAGGTGGCTCAATGGATTGAGAGCCAGACCTAGAGATGGGAGATCCTAGGTTCAAATCTGGCCTCAGACACTTCCTAGCTGTGTGACCCTGGGCAAGTCACTTAACCCTCATTTCCTAGCCCTTACTGCTCTTTAGCCTTGGAGACAATACACAGTATTGACTCTTAAGATGGAAGATAAGGGTTTTTAAAAAAAAGAACTGGTTCAAAGAAGGAAGAATATCTGTATGTGTGTGTTGTCAGGAAACAGAAGATAATGGGATAGAGAGAAATATACAGTAGTCAGCTGTAAATATGAGTAAGATGACCTAACCTATAAAATGGAAGCAGATAGCAGAATGGATTAGAAAACAGAATCCAACAATATGTTATTTAAAAGAGACATACTTGAAACAGAATAACATGCACAGAGTTAAAGTAAAGACCTGGAACATAATCTAAAATGCTTCAGCTGAACTAAAAAAAAGGCAGGGATAGTCAAATTTCTAAAAATAATGATAAATGGTCAAAATATAAAACAGTTTTCAGAATAAAAGCATTATATAATCATAGGAAGAGTAAACTCTAAATTACTACTAAGATAAATGCAAATTAAAACCACTCTAAGGTTGCTATGTCTTTGAGCAAATAAAACAAAAAAACCCTCTTTTTTAATTAGATGGATTTTCCCATCTATGAAAATCTACAAGGAATGAAGACATCTATGTGGAATGAGAGCTCTTCTCCAAAAGACAAGTCAAAGTATGTAAATAGTTTTGAAAGCTGATAATATATTATCAATAGCTATATGAAAAATGTTCCTACACATTAATAATAAAAACACAAATACTCTGTAGTCTTTTAATTCTAATATCCTATGATTCTATAATTATGTAGATATATCTATCTCTTATGCCTTAGAGTATAACAAGAAAATAGAAGTCTTCAAGTTGATTTACTTTGCAGAACTGTAGTGTAACTACTCACCAGAAGATGTCACTAGAGTGACAGCATCAATACTATAAAAGCAATTTTTTAAAATTATCTTACCTTAAAATCTTTAAGTGAGACAAACTTCTCAATACCCAGCTCAATCATATCTAGGACATGATGATCATACATACGACCTAAAAAGGCAATCCACAAAATTGCTACCTAAATATACTGTGGTATGTATGCTCTAGGTATCCACGAACCTTCCCCCCACCCCCATTCCTTAAAGACATATCATCTCTTTAATCAACCCTTTGCCCCTTCTGTTTAGTATATGAGTTATGTGGGCAAATCTGATAAAAAACAAGTCAGAGGGATTTTAAAGAAAATTATATTACTGATTTTGTGTTTTGTCTTCATTTTTGAAAAACATTTTGTATTTAAACTCTTTTGTAACCATAGATATCTACTATCCCAGATAATATGGGGGAGATTAGTATTATATACCCATTTTATGGATAAAAACTAGAAGCTAAGGAATTACATGATTGTATTCAATGGCACATAAATAGCTCTAGAATATACTGTTCATTCCTAAATCTAAAACTCAATAATATAACTTGAAAGATAGGGTCTCAGTCAGTTATGATCATTCTTTCATATAGATGAATCTTACCTACTATGAGATTGTTTGGTCGTTTCTTATTATGAGACCCAAACATGAATAAGGAGCAGTCTGACTTCTTTGAAAAAAATTCCTATAAAACCAAAGAAAGAAAAATTTTAAAGTTTATATCTAACAATCACTGCAGCTAGAATAAAGAAAAGCTAAAGTTGGGGGGTAACGGGGTGGCAGCGAGAGACCCGAATCTACAACAAGCATAATCTAAGTTTGGTATCTAAAATTGACAGGCAATAAAGATACACAGATAAAAACCAAAAGTTATTCTCCAATAGATAGTGGTCTAGATAAGTGGTCAAAGTTCATTGGCTTGTATTTCTCTTATTAGTGATTAGGAACATTTTTTCATGTGGTTGTTGATAGGTCAAAGTATAGGAACTGTTTTCAAAAGACAAAATATGACCTAAAAGAGAAATACAAACCAATAAACTATGAATTTCCCTTCATACCTGAAACATCAATGCTTGAGAGGCTGACAGTAACAGGTGTATAATGTTATTGGAACTGTAAACTAGTCTAACTATTCTGGAAAACAATATAGAATTTGGTAAAAAATAAGCTATTCATATTCTGACCAGTCATCTCACTTCTGGGCATACACACCAAAGAGATTAATTACAGAAAGGAAAATCACATAAAAGACAAAATATTTACAGTAGCAGGTTTTTTAAAAATTGCAAAACAACAGCACTGAAACTAAAGCAGATGCCCATCAACTGGAGAATGGCTAAAGAAACTGGCATATGAATATTATGGAAGCCCCAGGAACAGATACAGAGTAAAGAAAGTTGAAGCATAACAACATACAAAATGATATTAAATAGTAAATGAAGAGAAGACTAAAAGGTAATAGAATTCAGACCAAATGAATTGACCAGGTACTTTCCAGAAGCCTGATTTTGGAACACAATTCCTTTTTCTTGGTAGAGCAGTAATAGCCCGAGTATAAAATATTACATACCGTCAATCATTATAACTTTATGAGGCAGTTTTAAATTTAAAAAAAAAAAGGAGGGCACTAGGTGGGGGGATGAGGGGGGTAGGGGTTATTAGTATGAAACTGTATTTTTTAAAAAGTGAATCAATAAAACATCTAAAATTAAATCAAAGGACCATTAAAAGCAGAAATTTATATTCTTTACAATAGTTATTTCTTAAATATCTAAGTTTTTAACTGACTTTTTTTTAATACCAGTAATTCTGGAATCTATCTATCTATCTAACAGCAATGCAATATTCCCTACACACCTACCTCCTCATTTCTCTAAGACCAAGATGTTATATCTCCTAAAAAGCTATTTACAGGAGACAGCAATATGACTCAGCAAGTTGAAAGCCAGGCCTAGAGTTAAGAGGTCGTGGATTCCAATGTGGCCTCAGACCCTTCCTAGCTGTGTGACCCTGAGCAAGTTATTTAACCTGTTTCCTAGTCTTTATGGCTCTTCTGCCTTAGAACCAGTTTCAAGATTTTATAAGACAAAAGGCAAGGGCTTAAAAAAAAAGTCAGTAACACAAGTGCCACTTTCAGAGGGGAACAGAAGAATCACTTCTTCCATCCCTCCCTGGAGTCCCAACAACTATTTAAGCAGGACAAAAATCATTTCTGGAGGGCTACTCATAGGAAACTAGTGGCTTTTTCGTTCCCCTAATGGGGTTCTCAGCATGGGTTATTTTATTTTTTTTGTCTTTAATTTTAAACATACAGACACAGAGACACAGACAGACACACCCCCTCCCTCATTAAATGGAAGGAATTTAACCTACTGGTGTTCCATTGTTTGTCTCCTAATTAGGAATATCACCGTTTTCCTACTGGGACATACAATGTGCATTTGTGTTTCTAAGGTTCATCCCATGTTTTCTTCCTGTCTCATGGGCTTCTTTTGCCTTATTGCTGCTAGATCCCTTTCTGCCTCATTTTCCATCATGCTTTCCATCTCCTCCATGGCAATGAAGTTCACTGGCCTCTACATCAAGAACCATTTGCACTTGGACACTCAGCTATCCCACTATTTGTTTTGGGATGTGTCTTCTGTTAGTTTATGATTGATTTCCTTTTTTAAATGTATGGCAAAAATAATCATAAATACTATATAAAGCACCTCCCAGGTCAAGTATTTCTCATGAACCCCCCCTCCAGTGCCTTACTGGGATATGATCTCTTGAAGGCTAATCCAGCAGAGCACAAGGTCTGGTAGTTCCCATCAAGATGAAAAGGGTTTCTTCCCTTAGAGTCTTGGTGATATACTATATCTGTCACCTGTACACCAGTTTTGTGGTGTCTGATAAGACTTATGGTAGCTGCATGGTAATGGATTTTTTAGCCACAGAAACTATAAAGAACTGTAAGTTACAAAGAGTTGGAATCTGCATCAGTGGAGGGAGTACCTAGAGCAGAAGTATCAAATACTTGGCCCATAAAGTCCACAACACTCTTCAATGTGGGCTGTACCAGATTAAAATGTTAAATTAAATTAAAATTAAAATTGGAAAGTATTTAACTAACAAAATAAAATTTTAAAAAATAGAAAATAGACAATGTCAATATGTGATTTATTAAGTTAATGCCCACAGGGATCCTTAAGTACAGTTTGGTAGCCCCCATCTCTGTGTATGACATCACTGGTCTAGAGTGATAAACTCACAGATCATTTAAGCCAATGATGGAAATGGTTTTGTCCAAAATAGATTGTTTCATTCATTCCATATATTTCATATATAGCATGATTTATTTTTCGTATTTAGCAAGATTTGTAATTCCCCTCACTGCAAATTCTGGCACTTGGCTATCTCAAAGATTGTAAATCAAGTCTTAATATCTTAGAGAGGTTGCTTTATACTTACCAGTGATGTCTGATCCTCAAAAGGTCTTGTAATATTTTTTCTAAGGATATAAACATAAATGTAAGCAAATTCAAATAAGCATATACCACTGACACTTAAAAATATTTTATCCAGACCACATATCCATAATGGCTTCCTATTCCACTATATCCTTTGGAATCTCCATTTCAACAAACTCCTCTTCATCTTGGACCTCTCTTACAATCCATTTTATCTATTAATCCTCACTAAAATCTAAAGTTCCCCTCCAAATACAGCCATTACTATACTTTTTCTCTCAAAACATTAGTATATACTGGAGATTAAGTCTTTACTTTACTTACTCAATAAAAATTTTCTGCCCAATCCAAATTACAGTGATTGTAACCCACCTACCTGCAGGTCATTTTCCCTCTGACTCACTAACTTTCTCTCCTCCCCAACTCTTGCCCTTTAATATCCACACAAATGCTACCTCACCCCCCTAATTTCCCAATTCCTTAGCCATTGTAAATCCTATCATCCACTCCCTTTACTTCACCTCACATACAAATGGGATAAACACACTCTGGATCTAAGCATTACCTACAAGTTTTCTACTTCCTTAATTATAAATTCTGATCATAACAATTCTCATTCCACCTCTCCTTATGCCTCACTCCTAATTTTTTCTTTACTTATCATACCACCAATCTCTTCTAGCCCACCCAACCCCCAGCCAAGTATATTCTCAGATCATTACTCATTAGGCAACTAGATGACTTGATAGAGAAAGCACTGGGCTTCATGTCATTAGAGCTGTGTTCTAATCCAGCCTCAGATATTAGCTATGTGATTTTTGCAAATGTTAAACATCACTATTGTACCAGTTGGTTCTTAAATTGGGCATTAGGCTTTACCCCCTAAACACTATTTATTACTTTACTTTGAGGTTTATATGATTAGATAAAATGTCCGCACATGGACAAAGTTTGTTTTGTTTTGGTAATTTGAAGTGAAGAATATTAGTTACAAAAATTGAACTCATTATTTTCCTCCCCAAACCCAACTTGCCTCCAGATTCCCCTATTTAAAGACACAGCATCCTTACAATCTTTCCAAGTTCAAAACTCTGACAATAATCTTTATCTTCATAGCACTTTTTGCATCTAAACCCATTGCTTCACTTGCATATCAACCACCCTAGTTCAGGACCTCATTACTTCTTGTCTAGATTATTGCAAAAAATTCCTAATTGGTCTATCTGTCTCATGAATCTTACTAGTCCAATCTACCCTACACATTGCTGCCACAGTAATTTCCCCTGAATCCCCTATCCCTGTATTGGCGAACCTATGGCACGTGTGCCAGAGGGGGCTGTTCTCTGCCTCTCCAATGAGAGACATTTCTCTCATCACCTGCCCCTCTGCCCAGCAACCCAATGGAAGTTGTTCCTCCCCCCTCTCTCATCTGGGGGAAGGAGGGGTCAGGGGAGGACTCAACTGTGGTGTGAGGGTTACAGTTTGAGCACCTGCTCTATCCCATCAAATTCTTCCTCATGCCCTTAGGATAAAATAAATATGAACTCTTCTCTTTATCTTTTAAAGCCCTTTAAGACTTGGCCCCAATATATCTTTCTAGCCTCAATGGACAGCCTCCTCATGAGGCTACTGCACAATATTATATCAGATTCCAAAGTGTATACTTGATTTTGAAAAACATTAAAATGTTACTTACTTTTTATATAAAACACTATAAGGTTTCTTCAAAGCATACTGCAAAAAAGAATTTAGAGTCATGAAAACATCAAAATGACCTGAAAACTCGGTAAAAACTAAATTATTATACTATTTATTACTCGAGATTATTCCAATCCTTAAAGTCAAAAGCCCTTTCTTATCAGTCAAGAGCCCTTTCTTATCTGGATTATCCCCAGATTTGTCTGCCATGAAGACTGGCCAAACAATGCTTAAATATTTTTCTCACCTATCATTTTTACGGTGTCATAATTTTTCAAACATCATCTTTCTTGACATCACTTTGAATTTCCTTTAAAACAAAACTTCAGTACTCTTCAATTGTCCCTCCAGTATAAATAAGTTTTTTCCATTTCTCGAAAGTAGGGCCTTACTCCAATAGATGAGTAAACTAAATTAAAGAGTCTTCCTGAAAACTTTCTTGGTTACTTTCATTAACTACAGAAATAAAGTTTTAGGTTTTTTTAAACATACTCACCACATCCCTAAGTACTTGAGTAACTATTGCATTTGCATTTCCCCCTTTAATAAGCATAGCATTTTTAACATTTTCATTGAGTTTAGGCTCTCTCTTCTCAAGGAATCGCTTCGCCCGTTTTGTTTTTGGCTTTCTGTACAAAGAAATTGACAGGTTAGAAATCACATTAATAATAAAGCATGAACACTTAGGTCAAAATAATCATTTGACTAATCTTGCAAAAATAATATGATTTTTGTTTTTACATATAGATTCTTAGGTTACATATGCTTACATTAAAATATTTACCAATCGCAAACCACATTAATGTAAAAGAAAAAATTTTTAAGAGATCAACTCATAAAATAGTGAAGGAGATAAATTCTCCACTAAAATTCTATACTGATGATACATATGGAGTGGATATGCTTCAAACCATCAAAGACTATAAGGCAGAAGTCAGGAGGCAATGCATTCCAGATAAGGGAAACAGCTGGAGCAAAGACAAAGAAACCTAAGATGAAGTGAAATGTGTGAAAAACAGCAAAACGACCACTTTGGCAGGTTTTTAAGAGTTTGGGAAGAGGAATAATGTATAATGAAGCTGGAAAGATAAGCTAGGAACAGGTTCTCACACTCCAAATACAGTGCTCTTCCCAATGTACCACATGCTATCTTTTTTTTAATAGACACAAGTTGAGTAAGAGAATGAAGTAAGTATAGCTTGCCTAGATTTTGGAAATGACAAACTTTTTGAGGCTATTCTTGTGGACAAGATGGAAAGGTATGGGCTATGCATGAGTACTTAGGTGGATTCAGAATTAAGTTGAATGACCTGTAGTAATAAATCTTTGGATAATAAGAGACTAAGGCACAAAAAGTCCAAGCTTATCCACTTATTGGTAAGGCTAGAAGTTACCAATAATAGAGATCAATGATCCATCGGTAACCCAAGACCCCTGACACAGATAGAACAGCTCTTTTATACTGATTAGTGGTTAGATTAGGACCAGATATAACACCCCCCCACCCCCATGAAGATTCTGATTGGTTCTTAATTATGCTTTCTGACTACTTGATTATGAGTCTTCACTCATCAGGGTGACCAGAAAACCCAAATTAGGTCAGCACCCTATTGTAAGAAGAACCAACCCTGAGTGCCCTCTCAGACCAGGTACCTTACAAGGGGCATAGATTTAGTCAACCTTCTTTAACATTCTCCAAAAGGTTCCTTATCTACCACTCTCTGTATCAATGCAGCCCAGTAGTAGGTGAACATCTTGAGATCAGGTTAATTCACCTTCTATCTTATCTTCCTCAACTGATACTTGGCTTTGCTCCCTAAATGAGGGTGGAGAATTCGACTTATACAGTAATAGTTTAAGCCTGAAAGTCTTAAGACCTGGTTACAATGTTAAAGTTTGGTTGTAATGACTACTATTAATGATTACTATTACAATCAACAAAACTCAACTAATTTATAATCTTTAATTTATAATCAACTGCACAGCCAGACCCAGAGTAGTAGTTAATGATTCAACTTGACAATATCTATTCATTGTGAAAATGGACTATGAAAGACAAAAATGATAGTCTTTGCATTCTTGGAGATTATATTGAGGATTAGAGGAGGATCATATATACAACATGTATGTGGAAAAGTAAATAGAAAATAATTTCAAGAAATAAAGCTTTAACAGCTATGGGGATTTTAGTGTTATTTCATTATAACTTCTTTAATCTAATCAAATTCAAACAGAATATCCCCAACTAAATGCTTAATGTCAGTCAGACAAACTGCTAAGACTCAGATCTTGTGAGGTTTCTGCTAGTCATATATATTGTCATAGCTTCCATTAGCACCTTAAACAGATAATTCATCTAGATCTATGTCTATTTAGCCTTAATTACCTGAATTCCAGAGTTTCATTTTCAAACAGTAGCTAAATATCTCTTCTAATTTAGATTTTCCCCAATATGACTCAAATTGTATCTATTTAAGAATCAAATCTACCCTCCCAAAACTGAACTCCCCCTTGACTTTTCCATTTTCTCATGGCCCTCAGTTATACAGACTTGTAATGCAACTTCTAAGAAAATGGGGATGTCTTATTTATCTTCCCATCTCCTCATCAACAAGCTCATATTAGGTACTAAACAGATGTTTGTTGAATTAAAATGAAAAATTAAGGCATTTTCTACTATCAATAGGTCAGAAACATAATTTCCATATATGATCGTCATACCAACAAATTTAAAGCTACAAATATACCTAGAGGTCACCTGGCATAATAAATTCCTCATTTTACAGATGAGGAAATGAAGCCTAGAATATCTTTTCCATCTAATACAGGTAATAAATGGCAAGGACTCCAATCCTACCACTCTATCTACACTGAGAGGATATTATAGTTTTAATCATACTGACAGATTGATGACATTGTAATGAAGACATTAATTACTTAATTACTGTAACTACTAAAAGTTAAGGTTCAACTAAAGGGTGCCTCTATTCCTTAATTTAATGAGAGTTCCCCACTACATCCTGAAAAAAAAATGTTTCCCCCCCAACTGTCGGAAATGCAGTCAAAATTGTAGTCAAAACACCAGTGCCAATTACTACCTTAAACATTATTACTTAACCTATTTAAGCCGTTTTCTCATAAAAACAGATCATAACTAGACTCATAGAGTGCAAATTCAAGAATATATGAGACATTATTGGGGCGGGGGTGGTACAAGGCCAAACAGGAATTTATTTGACTGTAAATGTCTGTAATAGATTTTTTTGTTCTTGTCTTATTAATGTGGGGGGGAGAGGGAAGAAGCAAAGAGGAAGCAAAGCAGAGAAATGGAAAGGGGGAGAAGGAGAGAGAGACAGATGGAGGAAGGAAAGAGGAGCAAGAGAGGGAGAGATGGGGAAAAGAAGGTAGAGAAGGAAAAGAAAGGAGAGAGGAAGAAGGAAGGAGGAGAGAAGTAAGAAAGGGGGACAAAGAAAGGGAAGAAGAGGGAGAGAAGGAAAAAGAGAGGGGAGGGGAGAAGGGAAGGAGGAAGGGAGGAGAGAAAAGTGAGGGAGAAGGAGAGAGAAAAAGATGAAGGAGAGAGGGGAGGGAGGAGAGGAAGGAAAGGAGAGAAAAGTAAGGGAGAAGGTAGAGAGAAAGAGATGAAGGAGGAGAGAGGGAGAGGGAGGAGAGGGAAAGGAAGAGAGTCAGCAAAACGTGTTTTTAAAAGGATTGTAACACTTGCATTATCTACCGGAATAAATTGATTTTAGGGAAAGGTTAAGCAGGGACAGCAATTCAAAGAAAAGGGATTGGGGAGAAGTTTTATTCCGCATCTCTCACCAGTGACGGAGTAACAAAGAGTAAAGAACCCATTCACTTATTCATTCATTCAACAAGAACAGACACGCCTACGTCACAGCAGCCCAGAGGAGAGTGGGAAGCAGGACCTGGAAATAGAAAAACAAATACTGGGCCGTCAAACACCACCAGATCAGGCTCGAGAGGTCTCCCCAGTTAAGGATCGGACACTCTGCATAACTGAGCAGATAGGGGAGGACTGGGCTGTTTTCCTTCCGGGAAGCTGCATGGGGGGAAAAGAATGGGGTAAGAACGCAGGGAGTAGTAAAAAGAAGCCAACATCTCTGGTGGCCGCAGCTCATTTCTCTAACTGTTGGCCTCGATCCTCCACCAGAAACCTCAGATACAAGGGACCGCGTCGCCTGCAGGTTCCCTCGGACTGGACACAGCCATTCTCCTGGGGTTAGAGCAAGAAAAAGGACGGGGAGAGGCACGGAAGGCCGCTCTACTATCTCGAACAGCAGCACCAGGGCTAACGATAAAAACTTCACCATCACTTCCCACTTACACTATTCGGTCCAAGTCGGCCATCGTTCCAGCAACCAGGACACCTAGACCCACGTGCGCTGCGACAGTAAGGATGAAACCAGCGTAGCTCTCTCAGTCCTGATTTCCACACACGGAACCGGAAGTTTCTTGATGATGTCACATCCGCCTACTAAATACCAGACTTGGGTTGTATTGTCCAATAGGGAAATCCAAAGCCCTGTGGGAGTGAAATAGACTTGCTGGCGGCCATTTCTTAAAGCGTGAAAAGCTGCCCCTGGTTGCCATGGATACTAATAGCCTTCCTCCTTGCAACTGTGCTAGCATTTGTGTTGGCTCAAGAAATGTCACCATGCTTTATGTAGGTTGTATTTTAACATAGGATGTCCTATAGAGGAAAGGAATGAGCTTCTATACGGCACCTACTATGTGTAGACACTTTAAAAAATATTTTCTAACTTGATCTCATCTTGACCCTGAGAGGTGTTATTATATAACACCTACTCTGTGTTAGGTACAGTACAAAGCAATTTTTAAAAATCTGATTTGATATTTCTTCAAAATGTTTTAAACTTATTTATTAAATCTTACCCAATTACATTTTTAAAAATTTTAAGCTTTCATTTATTCGGATTTGATTCTCACAACAACCCTGCTAGGTGAGTGCTATTATTACCCTCATTTTGTTAGCACCTATGTGGATAAAATATTAAATACTTTTTAAAGTGTTTTCTGATTTTATCTTTTAAATATATATTTGTTTATTTCATTAAATATTTATAATTACATTAAACTTTTTTAACATTTATTTTTTAATAAATTGAGCTTCACAACCCTGGAAGTAAAGTACTATTATTTATCTCCATTTTGTATAGTATCTACTAGGTGCTAGTACTGTTTAGTATAGCACTTTAAATATATATTATCTGATTTTATCTTAATAACTCTTGGAAGTAAGTGCTATTATTATTCCCATTAAGAAGTTAAGGAAATTGAGTCAGAGGTTAAGTGACTTGCCTGGAATAGGCTTCTAATGTCTGAGGCTGAATTTGAACTCAGGTCTTCCTGACTCCAAGCCAAGTTCTACTCACTATCTCACCAGCTGCTACCTGTGCCATCTTAAACAGTATGTTTAAAACTGAACTCATTATCTATACCCCAATTCTCTCCCTTTCTAAAATTCTCTATTATTTCAAAGACATCACCATTCTCTCTATCCCTCAGGCTCAAACCCAGAAGTCATTCAGGATTCCTCACTATTTCCCACCCCTCTATATCCAAGCTGTTGCCAAGGCCTGCTAATTTCTCCTTTGCAACAACTCCTGATTACAGCCCCTACTCTCTTCTGACACTGTCACACTCTCCAGTAGACAGTCCCTCATCATCACACACCTGAACTATTCGGGTAGATCTCCCTCCCTCAAGCCTCTCCAGCACTCCAATCTATTGTCCTTCAATCACCAAAGTGATTTTCCTGAACCATGTCAACCCTCAATTAACTCCAATGGCTCCCAATTGCCTCCAGAATCCAAAACAAAATTCTCTGTTTGGCATTCAAAGCTGTTCATAACCTATCTCCCTTCCACCTTCCCAGTCTTCTTATACTTTACTTTCTACCATCTACTCTCTTCAGTCTAGTAACATTGGCTGTTCCAAACTCTGGGCATTTTCTCTGGTTGCCTCCATGCTTTCCCTTCTCATCTCTACCTACTGTCTTCCTTGGCTTTTTTTTTCAAAGTTTCAACTAAAATCTCAACCCTGTGTTGTTCAGTTGTGTCCTATTCTTTGTTACTCTGTGGACTATACCATCCATGGAGTTTTCTTTGCTAAGTTATTGGAGTGATTAGCCATTTCCTTCTTTCTTATATAAGGCAAACAGATGCCCAGGGTCACACAGCTAAAGAGCGTCTGAGGTCAGATCATTTGAATTCAGATCTTACTGACTTCAGGCCCAGCACTCTACCCACTGAGCCATCTAGCTGCCCAACTACTCTTAATGCTAGTGCCTTTCTTCTCTTAATTATTTCCTACTTATATATTTGCATTTCCTGCTATAACTTGCTTTTACATATGTGTTTGTCATCTACCCCATTCGATAATAAGCTCGTTGAAAGCAGGGACTATCTTTTTCCTATTTTTGTATCTGCAGGGCTTATCATAGTGCCAGGCATATAGTAGGCACTTAATGTTTGTTGACTGACCCAGTCATATATTTAAAATGTTAAATTCATCTTAATGTATAAAAATCAGGAAGTATTTATTAAAAGCCCACTATGTGTCATGCAACAGTGATATGAAAAAAAATATTCTGCCTTTAGCTGCTTACTTTTTCAAGAAATAGACATCACATGCACAATAAATCAGAAATACCAATGCAGGTCAGCATGTAGGAGCCCTACAGTCCCTCGCATGTGGTAAACCAAGACAGAGGGTTCTCACAAAAGAACCTAAATCAAAGGAAATAGAAAATGGTCATATATTTACGGTTAATGATCAGTTCACATCCAAACTGCACAGAGTCAAGATTCAAACAGTTGCTGCCAAACAAGGGGAATCGGACCCAGAAAGAAGCAAGGCAGAAAGTAGATGACGACAGGACCCAGGACAACTGAACCAAACCTGAACTGAACCAAATTAAAATGTAATTTGGAAATTTTAACAAAAAAATATATAATACAATATAGATAATTTTAATTTGTGGTTTTCTAAGTCAACATATAGTCCCCAGCATTTGAGTTTGATGTCACTGCTCTAGGCAGTCATATAAAACTAAATTTCAGAGGTGGCAGTGACATCAAACTCAAATGCTATATTGTATTATATATTGCTTTTGTTAAAAATTTCCAAATTTACATTTTAATTTGGTTCAGCTGTCCTGGGAATTTTGTGAGGCCCTATAGTACTTAGATGTCATATAATTTATAAGGGTAATGGGGGCTTGAACCTGATTCTATCTGTTTTGCTCAGAGACCAGCTCTAATATCAATAGATCATGCTGCTTCCCTTTATATATACAGAATATATATATAAAATAAACACATGGTAATTCTCAGTATCTGCCAGTCCCTGTGGAATTATTTTGAGAATGAAAAATCTTTCTTCTAAAATGTTTCTTCCCAAGCTAAGCACTCAGTGGATTTTTTCCCAAAAAATGGGGTATTATGAGAGGAGAATCTTCTAGGTCATAAAAATAAAATCTGTACAAAACAGGATACAAGTTTTTGATAGGGGATGTTAAGCACTTTTTAAAAAATTATTTTTTTATTTTAATCTTAACAAATACTAAATAAAATGAACATTTCCATATACATACTAGAATAGACAAAGAGGATTATATAAGAAACTAAAAATTTCTATTACATACATCTTGCTTTTCTTTAGAAATAGATAACAAATTTAATCCTTAACTTTCAAAGTTGTCCTGCTTGTATTTTTTTCTAATCTTCCTTCTGTTCTCTTCTGTACACTAAAAAAAAAAGGCCTCATTGACTCTCTTTTCTTTTCTTTTTCTTTCTCTTAGCTATATTGTCTCTCTTCTTCATTTCGTCCCTTCTCTAGAGAAAGAGAAAAAGAAAGCCCTTGTAACAAATATACATAAGAGTCAAACAAATTCCCAAATTGGCTTTAAAAAGTGTCATACTTGAGTTCACTACTTCTCTGTCAAATAGTAACAAACAAGTTTTATCTCAGACTTTTAGAATCTTAATTGTTCATTGCATTAGTCATATTACCAATGCTTTCAAAGTTATTTTCTGTACAATGTTATTACTATATACTTTTTACTCCTGTTTCTGCTTACTTTACCCTGTATCAATTCATATAAATCTTCCCAAGTTTCTCTGAAATAGTTCCTTTATTATTTCTTACCACACAATACTTCATTACATTCATACACTATTGTTTGACCATTCCCTAATTGATTAAAAAAATCCCTTTTCAGTTTCTTTACCAATACAGAAGTATTTCTCCTATAATGTATTTCTTCTAGAAATATTTTTGCACATATGGATCCTTTTTCTTCTTTCTTTGAGGTATGGGCCTATCAGTGGTATTATTGGGTCAAAAGGTATGCACAATTTAGTGACTTTTTAGACATCGTCCCAGATTGCTTTCCAGAATGGTTGCAACAATTCATAACTCCACAAATTGTGGTTTACTATGCCTCCTTTCCCACACCTCCTCCAACATAAGGTAGAACCTCAGAGCTGCTTTAATTTAATTTGCATTTTTAACAATCATTAATGATTTGGGGCATCTTTCCATAAGGCTTTTGATATAAACCATTGATTGGGGAGTAGCTAAACATTATGGCACATGAATTAATAGAATATTACTGTGCTTTAAGAGATAGTGAATATATGATGAAAACAGAATCATGGGAAGACATATGAACTGATACAAAGTGAAGAAAGCAGAGACAAGATTATAAAGAATATTAAAAAGTTATAATGTAAATGGGAATTAAATTCTCTGCAGGCTGTATTTTTAGTTTGAAAATAATAATTTATTAATCTGCTCAAGAAAATCTAACTAGCTAATAGACTCCTCAAGAATCAGAATAGACACCACAGAATTCAAGCCAGACTGCCAGGCTGGGCAGGAGACAGAGAGACAGAGAGACAGAGACAGAGACAGAGAGAGACAGAGAGAAGAGGCCTAAATAGAAGCAAAATCAGAAGCTAGACAGGAAAACTAGGAGAGAGAGACAGCGTGGTCAGAAGATAGGGGCAAAAGAGCAAGTAAATAGGAAAAAAATCTCCAGTTGCACAACCAGTACATATTCCTTCGGATGTCATCTCTCAGTTCTTCCCCAGGACATCTCTGATTGGAAAACAGTTGTGCAGGGAATGGCTTTAGAGCCCTCAACCCTTAGGTTCTCTTCTTCCCTACTGTGTGATGGCAAGCTTCCCAACCTGGGGACTACCTAGTTGATTTCATCACCTAATTGAGTCCTAGTTTACCAATAAAGAGCAGGTCTCCACCCTGCCAGTTTATATATCTGGACAAAAGGAGGACCCAACCCAGTTTCATCCCTAGGAAGAGAAAGTTTTGTAGTTTTAAAAATCAAACTATTCTTGGAGGCAAAAAGGAAAATAACTTCTAAAAACAAAATCCCAATTCAACATTAATTTTCAATATCCTTTAATTTTCAATTTTTCACTTTTCTGTTTATTTCATTTTTTAAAATGTTGTCTCATCAATTATTCTATGATGTATACTTTGGTCCACTCACTGTTCAGTATGTCATCATTAAGTCTCTATTTAGGTCTCTATCTTCTGCTCTTGCTTCTTTGATTATTAATTTTATTGAGTTGTGGTCTGGAGAGCATTTGACTTTTTACATTTATTTACAATTTCTCTGCAACCTGGTACATGGTCTGTTTTTATAAGGTAACATGTAATGTTCCCATTCAGAAGACACTATGTCTTTTAGCTCTAAATTTTTAACATTTCATTTAGTTTGATAGTTCCCTTTTGATTACCTGTTAAATTTGTCTAGCTCTGATGGAAAGACCTACAGGAACTGATGCAGAGTGAAATAAGCAGAACCAGGAAAACACTGTACACCATAACAGCAATATTGTGGAATAATCAAATTAAGTGACAGACAACTACTATCAGCAATATAATGAATGGCCCAGGATAATTCTGAGGGACTTATAACATGTTATCTACCTCCAGAGAAAGAACTGTTGGAGTTGGAATGCAGATCAAAGCATATCATTTTTCACTTGTTTACATGGGTTTATATTTTGGGGTTTTGGTTTTATATGATTATTCACTTGGAAATATGCTTTGTATGATAATACAGGTATAACCAAATCAAATCCTTTGCCAGCTCCAGGAAAGGGAAGGGAAGAGGGAAGGAGACAAGTTCAATCATATAACTTCAGAAAACTTATGTGGAAATTTGTTATTACATGTAATTGGCAAAGAAAAATTAGTCCAGCTTTGAGAAAGGAACATTAGTCTCCTACTTTATTGTATTATTGTCTAAATATTTTTTGCAATTGTTACTTATGATTTTAGATATGATGACATTTACTAGTTGTGTAACCTTGGTCTGCCTCAGTTTCCTCAATTGTGAACAGAGATAATAAGAGTACCTACCTTGCAGAGTTGCTGCAAGGATCCAATGAGATATTTGTTTAAACAAAAATATTTAAGAGTTATTTTTAAAAAATATTTAATACAGCACATAACAGCTGTATAAACACTTATTCTTTTCCTTTACCTTCCCTTTTTGGTCAAAAGTATCAAGAGATTGATACGAGTTGGCTCCTCCAGGAATATGTCCACTTCATGGTCACTCAACAAGGATCTCAACTTTTTAAATAATAGTCAAATTAAAATTTATTGACAACCTAGAAACTGAGGGATTTTTAGCATCATCTGCCTCCTTTCTGCTATTCTTCCACTGTCACTGCAGAAATTGAAGAGAGCATCATAGAACTGAGACCCATTTTTTATCCGTCTGTTTTATGGGATATCCTGGGTATAAGTTTCATCACTCAGTTTCATCAGTCTACCAATGATGTCTTACTGTGACTAATTAGGCTGGTCCTTGGAAAATTAACTCAGTCTGCTTCCCAGGCCTTTACTCCAAGCCTTTCCATTATGAGCTTTCCCCCTAGACCTTGTGCTTGGCTGATATTCTCTCAACCACTCAGGGGGACCTCCACATCACAGGGAAATCATGGCATAAGACTCTTGTGAACAATGAAAAATATTCATAAACATTTTTGACACATAAGTTCCTGGATACATGCAGGCATGTTTTCCCGCATTTTGTGTAACCACATTGTTGATTCCAGGTATTTTAATCCCTGGCAATCTAGGTAAAGTGGAGGAAAGGGAAGAAAGCAGGTGAAATGGGTTAAGGAGTAGATAAGCAGACTCCAGTCAAAAAGTCTCCCACGATTATTCCAGGAAGGTTCATTTGAAAGTTGTTCAGTTGTTCTGTCATAGCTGGCTCTTTGTAACTCTTTACTTGGCAAAGATATTAGAATGGTTTATCATTTCCTTCTCCAGCATGTCCCCATTTTACAGATGAGGAACTATGAAAATAGAAGTTAAGTGACTTGTCCAGGGTAGCAAAGCCAGTGTCTGACCCAGGTCTGAATTCAGATCTTCCTGACTCCAGGTCCATACTCTATCCATTACACCATCAAATTGTCCATTCATTTGAATGACAGATCCTTTTTCAAAACCCATCAGCCTGAACAAATTATGGTATACAGTGGTGATGGAATGATGAACTGCTTGATTTCTATAAGAACTGGAAAGACCTCCATGAACTGACGCAGAATGAAATGAGCAGAATCAAATTGTACACAGACACCGAAACATAGAGGGACAATCAAATGTAATCAACGTTGCTACTAAAATCAATGCAATGATTCGGGACAACTGTGAGGGACTTATGAGAAAGAATGCTATTCACATATGGAGAAAGAACTGTGGATAGAACTCCAGAAATGATATGATTTATCACTTCTTTGGATGGGTATATGAGATGGAGTTTTGATTTTAAAAGATTATTCTATTACAAAAATGAATAGTATGGAAATGGATTTTGAGTGATAATACACATATAACCTGGTGGAATTGTGTGTCAACTCTGGGAGGGGGGAGGGAAGAGGGAAGGAGACAAGAATCATAGAATCAAGGAAAAAATTTTAAAAATAAAACTTAAAATCCATATGCCCAGTGAGCTAACCTCTTTCACAATCTAGTATCCATTACTTTAATCTGATAATAAAATTAGCATTTAAAAGAAAGTTGTTGCTTTCTAGTGTTTAGATTGGGAAGAGAAAAGAAAAAAGAGATGAGGCACTAAAATAACAGCTGTAGGGAGGGTAGAAATTCTGGAGAGTAGGACATGACAGAGGAGACACTCTAAATGAACACTCTAATGCAAATATTATCAACATAGCAATGGGTTCAAATCAAGAAAACATGTAATGCCCAGTGGATTTACGCGTCGGCTATGGGGGGTGGGGGGGGTAGGAAAAGAAAATGATCTATGTCTTTAATGAATAATGCTTGGAAATGATCAAATAAAATATATTTAAAAAAAAAGAAATTCTGGAGAGTATATCAAAGTGGGATAGATTACTTTGGATAGTCATAGATTTGCAGAAAGGGAGCAAAAAGGGAGGAAAGAAAAATGAGAGAGGAATTAAAATGGAGTTCCTTATTCTTTTTCTTTTCCCCTGCCACTTTTCCTAAGTCCCTAAAGGCAGACTATGCTCTAAGGGTTAAAATAAGGATTAATTTTGAAGACTGAAAAACCTCAATTTACATCTTTTTAATCTTCCTCCACTGGGAGAGGAAGACTTAAGGTAAAAAGAACAAGGAATATATGAAAGCGTTTCTCAATTCTCATAATTAGCATGGTATCTGAGGAATTTGTTCCTTGTTTTCACTCAGTATTTAATTGCCTGTCCCCATTTGATTATTGTGACTTTTGAAGGCAGTCATATCCACATTTGCATTCCCAAGCTCCATGAGCTGATGGGGGATGAACTATAAGACTCTTGGGAAATATTGGATAAGCTGGAGGAAACCACCAGAGAGTCAAGTTATGCAATGCATGCTTTTCCAATTAATATTCCATGATTCTATATAGAGGAACTTATAAGACAGAGATCTCAAGAACAAGTAAGAGAATACTTTCCAAGAAGCATACTATAACCAGCTATAATCTGGCTCTTTGAACCATCACTGCTACATTACATGTGAATAGAAAAGTTGAGAAGGAACTACTCAAAGTAGGCACTATGATAAAGGTGTGCCAGAATGCTAATGGCATAATATAGTTCCTTAAAATGGATTGTTTGCACATTAAATAGCAATCAGATGAAATATGGCTTAAATCACAGCATAAACCACTATTAGCCATTAAAAAGTTTCTCAAAAATAAGACTTTATTTTGCCATATACCAAATATTATTATAAAGAAAAGAGAAGCTAAAATGCACCTAGGTTCTCACAGTATCATTCCATTTTCATGTAAATAAGACTACTACCATATTATTTATCCAACCCTTGCTTATCTAGAATGGTTTGCCATATGACCTTACAAAATGATCTTCCATAGTTCCTTGGACTATAGCAGTGATGGTGAACCTTTTGGAACTTTTTAGGGACCGCATGCCAAGCCCCACTCACCTACCCAGACTGCATGCCCCTGTCCCTGGCTGTATGCAATGCCCCACTCATCCCTGCCCCTTCCACTCCCTGCATTCCCACATTCAGAGGCAGGGCCAGTCAGCAGACTGGCCAAGCCAGGGCTGAGCTCCCTAGGGAGATTCCAGTGCTCCATACCCTGCCCTTGCAGTGGGGGGGGTGGGGGGGGAAGAGGGGGAGGAGCACAGTACCAGGTTACTGGGCCTGGGCCAGCCATACTCTGTCCCTGCAACAGAGGAGGGAAGCCAAAATGCCTTATCCCCTGCATTCAGTGATGGGGCCAAACCAAGGGCCTGCACATGCCTATAAAGAAGTCTCTGTTTGCCATCATGACACTATTGGAATAAGGTAAGTAAACCCAATGTTATAGTGATAGTGAACCTTTTAGAGACCACATCTCTTTTATTCCAGACAGGAGGGAGAATGGGAGGGGAATGGCCTAGGAACTCCCTCCTCGAGGGAGTAAGCACTCCCACTGGCTGCTGGGCAGAGGGGCAGGGGAGCAGCTCCACCTGGTCCTTTTGCCTTTCTAGTAAGGAGCTCTGGGGCAATGGCACATGTGCCCACAGAGAGGTCTCTGCATGTTATCTTTGACATATATACCATTGATTCACCATCACGGTTATAGGATCAGAATAATTCTGAAAATTAAATTCTAGCCAGTCTTTCCAAGATAGAGCTTTGAAATCATGTTATCAGAGGAGAAAACCTTGAGCATCAAAAAGTCTCGGGTTCCTACCTGATATACTATCTACAGAACTCCTCTAAAATTAAGTTGAAGAATGGGGAAGAGATAAAGGATGGGAGTAGTATCCGCAATATGGAGGGGATCATTTAGTACAAAACAAAGTGTTCTAATTAATTAGCAGGATGAGATAGAATGCTCTCCAGTAAGTACTACAATTTCCTGGTTATCCTCTCAGAGGAAAGGTTTAGATATGTAATTATGTTATGCCTTGGATCCCTCTACTCAAGTTCCCATTAGTCCTTTAAGTCCTCAGGAAAATGTCTTTGCCTGCATATAATACTCATTTCAGCCAAACTCTAATTTAGAGAATCTGAAGGAGAGAAGTCCTTAAAAAAATTTTTTTTTTCCTGAAGAATCATCTGATTTTTGCTTTGGCCTGACTTATCCAAATCTATGCAGCTGAACTATTGTGTCTGGCCAATAGTTGTAGAATCCATGAAGAAATAAATCGATATACTCAATTCTCCAAAATCAGAACTCCAGTTATGCCCATGGTTAAAACCTATGGGAATGTTGTCACCTAGGAGTGGCTTCCAAGGTAGGCTCCTGAGTTTCCATAGAAATAGAATCTTCTGTCTCAGAAGAAGGGCTGTCAAGAAGAGGCCCAGCATCCTCCATTTCCAAGTGCTCTGATTTTTCCAGTTCATTGTCCAAGCCTGTGTTCTCTTTGGTTTGCATTTCCTGCTCTTCTATTTCCAAAGTTTTATCTGGGGCTTGAGCTGCAACTTCCTCATCTTCCTTTTGATGTGCAAAGCTACAAATCATGTTGGGTCTATATGAAAAATCATTGTCCTTGATCTGCAGCCATTCTACACCACCTGCTCCAAAAAAGAAATAATTATGCCAAGAAATAGAGGTAGGGAGGGGAAAACTGTTACAAGCCAACGTTTCCCTCAATTAATATAATTTTAGATTGATGTAAAAAGTAAAAACATGGCCAATAACACAATGAGATATACATCATTGATTACTGAGTATTCCCCTGCAAAACTTGGAAACATAAGGGTGACCTATAGTGAAAAACTATGTAAAGCCAAAAAGAAAAAGAAAATGTAGTTACCCTAAATTTTTTTTTAAAAAGGGAAGATGACATTTTACTTGCCTATCACAGTCCTTTCTCTAAAAACCGAATTCTAGATCTCCAAGTGATATCTTTAACTAGAGGTCTCCTGAAACTACCTCTGCCATCAATGATCTTCTAATCACTAAATCAAATGATCATCTTTAGAGCCTTCATCATATTTGACTTCTTTGGAATATGACACATTCTCCCATTCCCACATTTTTTGCATGCTCTCTCTGCCCTTGGCTTCTGAAATATAACATTATCTCTTGGTTTTCCTACTTCTCTTATTCATTCCTCCTCTCAATTATTAGTACTTCATCTTCTCTCCAATCTTTTTATGGGAATATTGCCCAACATTAGGTCCTAAACCCTCTTCTCTTTTCTCTCTGCATTTAATTCCATAGCTTCAGATGCCTTTATGTAGATCTAAATCTTCAGTTCTGGCTCTTCCCCCAAACACTAGATCCAGATACACAAGTAGCTACAGAACACAGGTCCATAAAATTATACAGTTTAGACCTGGAAGGACTAATCAAGATTGTCTAATCCAATTCCTTCATTTTACAGACAAAAACTTGGGCCTAGAGAAGAGAGATGATGACCAAAATCACAAAGGTAATAAATAACAGAACTGAGCTTTCCAAATTAATGTTCCACTAACAGACACTTCAAACTCAGCATGTTTAAAAAGTATATCTTTCTCTGCAAAACTGTTCCTTTTATTACTATGTCACCAACATTCACCTAAATTCTGAGATTCAAAACCTCAGTCTGATGCTTTAACTTTCTTTTTCCCTCAGCTTTCTATATCAATAGTTAAGATTAAAATTTTTCAATCCTACCTTTGCAATTATTCTCACATCTCTTTCTTTCTCTATATTACCACTTCCATTGTCTTAGTACACAGTTTCACAAGTTACCTGACAGGTTACAAGTTATTCCAATAGCTTCATAAAAGATTTCCTGCTTCAATTCTTTCTTTTTTCTTTTTTTACCATTGCCATATAAATCTTTATTTACAATTCTGGTTTTGTTATTCCTCTATTCAAAACCCTTTTAACAGCTCCCTATCTATCACTAAATAGTGATAGTGTCTAGTAATTAAGGCATTATCCTACCTTCCCAGTTTTCTCCCATTACTCTCTTTCATCTGCCACTCTAAACTCCAGTCAAACAAGACTACTTTACAGATGTTAGGCTTGCTCAATTCTATGCCTTTCCTCATTCTACTTCTTATCTATGCAATGTCCTTACCCCCTCTCTGCCCAATGAGTTCCTAACCTATTTTTTCAAACCCTTACTCTGTCTTAGTAACAACTCTAAGATAGAAAAGTGGCAAGGGATAGGCTATTGGGGTTAAAGGACTTGCCCAGAGTTACACAGCTAGGAAATGTCTGAGGCCACATTCAAACCCAGGTCCTCCCAACTGCAGGCCTGGTGCTCTATCCACAGTGCTACTTAGCTGTCCCCAATCTAGCCCAATTCAAATGCCCTTCTTTCATGTAGCAATTCTCTGGTTTCCTAGCAAAGTAATTTGTACTTCTCTGTTGCACATATATACATAGGTCTAAAAATAATATATTTCCTTTTAAACCATAAGTCCCATGAAGGCAGTGATTGTGTCTTATCCAAACACTTTATTTTCTCAAACACAGAACTCGGAAAACTAATTCAAATGTAATGTCTCAGAAGCACTAGCATAACTTGTATACTCTTAATGGGTTACCTTCTACTAAACTACCTAGCTGCCTCTTTGAATTAGTTTCTAAGTATTATCTGGACAGTAATATACTAGCTCCTTGAGGGCAGAGGCTGTTTGTGCTTTTTCTTTATATCCCCTGTTCTTAGAAAAGTTCTTGACACAGTAAACACTTAACAAATGTTTTCGGAATTGACTGATATAAGGCTTAAGTCCAAATCACCACTTTCTGAAAATAATGTATACCAACCTATGTTTTCTTCTCCCTCCTTCTTCTCTGTCAGAAGTGTTCTTGTCATACTCAGCTTCTTCATTGTGTGGCACTTATATTTCAGCTCTGTTTTATGGTTACCTTCTGCATCAACTATAAATAAAGTTATCTCAATTACTACAATGTTTAATTCCACACAAAAGATTTAGGCTCTGTGGCCCTGATCTCAACCTGGAAAATCAGGGTAATTATTTACCTTGGTCTGGATTCTCTTCAAATACAACACAAGTTCCAAGAGTATCTATAGGAAAAGTACAAACAGGACAACTTGTTGAAAAATGAAGTTCTTCTTAGAAAAATCACATAATTAAAAAGGAGTTTCAGCCAGTAAGCTCCTCTTACCTTCATATTCCCCAGCAAAGACATAGCTGTCCACTTGAAGAATAGGCCTCTCTGTGTCAATTCCCTATGAAATGAACAGTATAAAATGTAGTTGTAACTAGAAGAGACTTGAACAGGCTTCCTCAAGGAAACCTTTAACATATACATACTCCAAATAAGTACAATAAGAAATGTTAGTAGCCATAGTAATTGCAGTCCAAAGAGTACTTCTTTGGCAAATCTATCTATTCCATATAAAGTCAACTCTGAAAGATTAACTAAAGGAAGAACAGTTTAAAAAGATGTCAACAGTAGCAGTCAACTAAAATTTCAAAGGGAGAAGATACTAAGTGACAATTTACTTAGCAATAGACAATGTGCCAGACATTGTGGCAAGCACTAGGGAATCAAAAAAGAGGCAAAAGGCAGTCCCTGACTTCAAAGAGTTTACAGTCTAATGGGGGAGACAACAAGCAAACAAATATGTTCGCATACACTATAGTCATGAAAAATAGGGAAATAGTTAAGAGGGAAGAAACTAGAATTAAGAATTCCTGTAGAAGGTAAGATTAGTTGGGACCCAAAGGAATCCATGAAAGCCAGACAGACAGAGAGCATCCTAGGCATGAAGGACAACCAGAGAAAATTCTCACATCCTAGGGAATAACTAAGAGATATCTTTTCCTACACACCGTCTCCCCATTTTTCTCCATGCTTATCTTGTTTCTCACTTTCTCCACATGTATTGAACCTCCCCCAGACATACTCGCCTCTTTAAAAACAGTCCAAAGGTAATATTTATTTTATAATAATTTTCTAGTGTTAGAATAAATTATATTTCCTATTCTTAATGTAAAAAGGAAGACTGAATTATTCATATTTCTCTTAAATAAGGTCCTGATATATGGCTCTCAAATAATTTTAAGGAGAGTAACAATTGGAGAGAAGGGTTTACCTCAGATAAAAAAAAAAGGTCTCTAGCCCAATTTACATCATCTGATATAGAAGACTGTTAATTTTAAAGATCTGTACGAAGAGGAAGTCTATGACTTAGGTATTTAATCATGCTTTAAAGTCATTTATTGGGGGCAGCTAGGTAGCTCAGTGGATTGAGAGCCAGGCCTAGAGACGTGAGGTTCTAGGTTCAAATCCGGCCTCAGCCACTTCCTAGCTTTGTGACCCTGGGCAAGTCACTTGACCCCCATTGCCTACCCTTACCACTCTTCTGCCTTGGAGCCAATATACAGTATTGACTCCAAGACGGAAGGTAAGGGTTTAAAAAAATAAATAAAAATAAAGTCATTTATTATTTTAAAGATAATTACTATCGCCTACCACCTGTCTTTTTACATAGCAAATATCATACTTAATATAGAAATTCCCCACAAACAAAATTTAGCCACAAGTATAATTACTTAGGTGGCAAAAAAACGTGTGATAATTGCAGCTTACATTTTATGTAGTTCAAATCCAGCCTTAGACTATCTGTGTGATACTGGGCAAGTCACCTGACCTTTGTCTACTTCAGTTTCCCTATCTGTTAAAGAAGGATAATAACAGTACCTATCTCCCAGAGTTGTTGAAGATCCAATGAGACAATAATTATAAATCACTTTACAAACTTTAAATTGTTATATAAATGGGAGCTACTATCATAGTGCTTAATAGTTTACAAAATGCTTTCCTGACAAGAATTCTGTGATAAAGGCAGAACAAATATTAATTCCTACTCCCATTTCACCAAAGAGGAAACTATAGGTCAGACAAACCATGACGTTGTCCAAAGTCATACAACTATGACCTATCAGATTGTTCAAGACCTCATTTGCCTCTTGGCAAAGATATTAGGGTAATTTGCCATTTCCTTCTCCAACTCATTTTATAGATGAGGAAACTATGGTAACCAGAGTGAAACAACTTGCCCAGGGTCACGCTTCTTCTTTTTTTTAATTAAGTTTATTTGTTTAATTAATTAATTTAGAATATTTTCCCATGGTTATATGATTCATGTTCTTTCCCTCTCCTCCTTCCACCTCCCTACCACAGCCAAAGAGCAATTCCACTGGGTTTTACATGTGTCATTGATCAAGACCTATTCCCATATTTGCAGTAGGGTGATAATTTAGAGTCTACAATCCCAATCATATCCCCATCAATCCATGTGATCCAGCAATTATTTTTCTTCTGGATAGTGTTCTTTCTCATAAGTCCTTCAGAATTGTCCTGGATCATTGCATTGCTGCTAGTAGAGAAGTCCATTACATTTAATTGTGCCACGATGTATCATCAGTCTCTGTGTACAATGTTCTCCTGGTTCTGCTCCTTTCACTCTGCATCAGTTCCTGGAGGTGGTTCCAGTTCACGTGGAATTCCTCTAGTTCATTATTACTTCACCAACATACACCACATTTGTTCAGTCATTCCCCAACTGAGCATCCCCTCATTTCCCAATATTTTTGCCAAGTCTTTTTCCTTATTATATCTTTGGGGTATAAACCCAGCAGTGCTATGGCCAGATCAAAGGGCAAGCAGTCTCTTAAAGCCCTTTGGGCATAGTTCCAAAGTGCCTTCTGGATGGTTGGATCAATTCACAACTCCACCAGCAATGCATTAGGGTCCCAATTTTGCAGGGTCACACTTCTAGAAGACCTGTCAGAACTAGGACTCAAACCCAGATTTACTGAATTTAAGTTGTATTCTTTTTCCTTTCCCTAAATTATGCTGCTAATAAGAGTTTAAGCCCATTTCTAGATTAGGAATGGTTTAGACAAATCCCCAAAAGCTGGACACACTCACCAAAATCTTGCATTTGTTTCCACATCTTGTTAAAAACTCTGAATCTATAATTCCTGATAATTCTACCATGACCAATTGCTCCTGGAGAGGGAAAGAAAAAGGCATTAAAAGTTAGAAGCTAACAAAGTAGGTGCCCACTGTTTGGGGAATAACTAAATATACGATGTCACATGGATATGACAGAATATTACTGTGCTGTAAGAAATGATAAACATGATGAATAATATAGAGAAGACTAGAGTTTATGTGGAGATAATCAGAACCAATAAAACAATACCTACAATCACTACAAAAATGTAAATGGAAAGAACCACAAAACAATTCAAATGAATGCTGCAGAATTATAAAAAACAAGCATAGCTCCAAAGAAGAGATGAGAAGTTACTTTCAGTCACTCTCTTACAGAAGTAGGAGACACAGGGCTGTGGCATAATTACATATATTTTCATATTTCTTTGACGTATTGATTGATTTTGATAATTTTTCTCCTTATTCTTTATATTTTTTCCCTTTAAAAAATATTCTTTGTTATATGGGATGGCCCTCTGGGAAAGAGGAAGAGAAAGAATACTGGGAGAAATTTAGGTGATCTAAAAAACAAAAATATTAATAAAAAAATTTTAAGAGTTTGCCACAATGGTACAGTGAACGACTAGGTGGCACAGCAAATAGAATGCCAGATCTGATGTCCAGAAGACTCATCTTCCAGAGTTCAAATCTGGCCTTGGACACTTCCTAATTGTGTGACCCTGGGCAAGTCATTTAATCCCTGTTTTCCTGGCCCTTGCCCTTCTGTCTTAAAGAGTTCTTGCTAAGAGAGAAAATAAGGGTTAAAAAAAAACTCCAGGTACAAACAAGATATATAATAAATTCCAGATAACCTTAAAAGGAAAACAACACATAGAATTAAAGGGGATTGAGGCTTCTTGAAGAAGGCTAGATTTTAGCTGATAACTAAAGGAAGCCATGGAAGTCAGTAGTCACAGTCAAGGACTGTGGTATTTCCATTCACTAGGAAAAGCCACTGAAAATGCATGTGAGTTGGGAGGTATAGCAAAGAAACTAGTGTCATTGGATCTCAGAGTACCTGGGAGGAGAATGAGGAGTAAGATTGGAAAGGGAGGAAAGAGTGAGGTTATAAAGGACTTTAATGCCAAAGGATTTTATGTTTAATCTTGGAGTCAGATTTGTTCTTTAGAAGGATCATTTTGATAGACAAGGCAGGGAGATGAACCAGATGGCTACAGCAATAGTCTAAATATGAGGGGATGAAGGTCTGTCCCAAGAGGGAGGAAGGCTGTGTCACAGCAGAGCGGATATGTTCCAGAAATGTTGCAAAGTATAATCTATAAGATTTAGCATCAGACTGGACATGGGAGGTGAGAAACGTGAGGAGTCAAGGACAACACCTCAGGTCAGCATGGGTGACTGGGAGAATCAGTGGCATCTTCAAGAGTAATTTAGAATTTAAGAAGAAAAGGGGTTTGGGAAACATAATGAGTTCTGTTTGGGACACATTTAACTATAGGATATCTAGTCTGAGATGTCCAACAGGTAGCTGGAAAAGTCAGATCATTATGCTTGAAAGGCTTACTCTATTTAATTCTCCCCAATTAAATTCCTAGCTATTTTTAAGCTTCCAATCAGGTGATATCGCCCATAAGATGCTTTCCCTGATTCTTCCAGTTATTATTGCTCCCTACTACAGAAACTTCTAATTTTTTTGGAATATATCTCATATTTATTTTTTGACATGTTGTTTCTCCTTTATAGAATGTAACCTCTAGGGCTACGGTGCTCCCATTCCTCTTTTTATTCTTAAGCATCTAGGAGAGTGCCTACACATTGCTTTTACCAAGTAATATTGTTTATTGTCTTGAATTAACTGGAACTCAGTAACATTATGGTACAGTAGAAAAAGCATTGGATTTGAAGTCATAGCTCTGCAATTAAAATGCAGGATCTGTCACTTACAGTGCGAACTTTGGCAAGTCATTATCTACCCTTGCTAGCCCTCATCTGAAAATGAAGTCTTATGAAGGGATAATCCCTGAAGTTCCTTCTAGTTCTAATACTCTCTGTAATCTTTCAGCGCTCTTACTGGACAATTAAAGAAAAAGTCATAACACTGCATACCACATAGTTTCACCATAAATCAAATTCTGTTAAGTTAGGTTAAGCAGAATGACTTTAGATAACTTCACTATAACTTCCATTTTGGTTATAAATGTCCATCTAGGACAAAGTGCTAGGATCAGCATAATGGAAAGGATGCTGAGTGGAAGTCAGGAGACCTAGACTAAAGTCCTTCTATTAGCTAGTTGTATGACCTAGTCAAATCATAAAAAAATAAAAAATAAAAAAAGTTTAATTAATTTTACCTGTAAAAATAAGGGGGAGGGGGTGGAAGGAAGGGTAAGGAAGATTTTACTAAATTAGAATTTCTCAAAGCATGTTTTATAAAATCTGTTTCCAATAGCTGTGAATAGAAGGGACTCTTGAGAACACTCTCCTGATTATGTTTTCTCCAGCAAAAAAATAAAACTTCCATTCCTGAAAATGATCTTAAGCATCTAAAATACTATCTCGGATTGTAGTATTAGCTCTAGTGTAACTTCCCAAACAGAATATGAGTTGGTCCGAGGGTAAGAGGTAGCAATAATAACACTGGTACACAAGAATTTTAAGAAATAGAGAAAAAGCATCCAATCTCATGCTGATCTTCTAAGCAGAAGTGGATAATGACAAGAAATAGATGAACTGTGATCTCTATGACTGGAGAATTCACATGATTTCCGGCCATTTCAAGATATATTGGGGTGGAGGTGGGATGAAGCTGAACTTATTTTGCCCAAATATTCCTGACTTTGCCTCCAGAAAAGACCAGCATCTATGATTATTATCCTATGCCCTAAAATGGTCCATGTTAGTCAAGAGGAGAGAAACCAGTGTGGATTGGGAGTCTACCTCTTCTATCATCATCAGTAACAATTACTGAACAACCCTGCATAGGAACAATGGCAAAGGGCAATATCCTCTCCTCTAGAAAACACCAGTTCAGTTTTCAGCCCTCACAGATATCATCTGAGGATATCTCCTGTGGCAAAGGGTCTACTCATAGTAACTGCCATTTACTGGGAAAGTAAAGGCAGTCTAATCAAAGAAGCAAAGCACCAAGAGTCAAGAGAACACTTTGACCACTATCTCCCCTGATGGAGGCAACCCAGGACTTCTGAAACCAAGGGTCCTGGGAATTGCCTTGTTTCCAGCTCAGTGCTCTGAGCCATCAGCTTAGGAAGCAAAAATTATGGAGAAATAGTCTGGTCACTGCCACAACTGGTCACCTGCACTGCGGGTACTAGACATTCATAACTAACTGAAGCCCAGAAAAAAAAGTTCTTGTTACCAAAGATCTCAGCACTATCAAATGGTTCAGCATCAAAACTGATGTGATTTTATCAGCGGAAATGACATTAAAAAAAAGGCATTAAGATGTGACCCTAAGAACCACAGGCCCTTTCCAACTGACTCTCTCTTAAATAAAGCAGGAGCTCCTTGAGACCCAGGAATGGCTTTACTTTTATATTTGTATCCCCAGCACTGAGGACATTCTTTGGCATCTTGTTATAGTTTATTCCTGATCCTATAGGTTTGTCCATGGGGTTTTGTTGGCAAAGTCCTGGAGTGGTTCAATATTTCATTCTCCAATTCATTTTACAGATGAGGAAACTGAAGCAAATACGGATTAAGTGACTTGAGCAGAGTCACACAGCTATTAAGTGTCTGGAGCCGAATTTGAACTCAGATTTTCCAGACTCCAGGTTCAGTGATTTGCTGCCCAGTTTGACACCCAGTAAGCGTTTAAGGATTGTTTCCTTCCTCCATTCAAGCTCACGGCGAAAGAAACACTGAGCAAGTTCCGACCTCCACAGAGAAGCCATCCTGCTACTCTCACTGAGCGCCCGAGAAACGTGGGTGATCATTCTAACAAAGCAAAACCTCACAGGGAAGGAATTCCATCTTCTAGAGGCAAGCTCCACACCAAGGCCTGGGCCGGCGAGGCATCCGGCCCGCCCCGCCCCCTTACCCCTGCCCCTATCCCTGGGCCGAGCCAATCTGCGCTGGGTGCTTCTTTCCACCTCCTCTTACCTCCTCTTCTTCATCCTCTTCTTCCTCGAGCCGAGGAGCCAGTTCCTCCAAGGAAGCAACCGCCATAACCCGCAGGTTGAAGGGACAACTACTGGACTCTTCCCTAGCCCCGCCCCCTATAGTGTCACGTGAATTAGCAATTCTCTCATCTTCGGGAGGGCTTCTGAGAAGCGACTTCCTCGTTCTCCGGTTCCGGATCCGGATCCGGATCCGCCTCTTCCGCTCAGTAAACTCGCTCTGGCTCTTTCTGGCGGAGCGGAGGTACCGGCGCTCGCGGCGAGGGCGCTATTGAGCTCTCCTGCTCGAGGTTCTCTCTGTCTCACATGCTTTCCCAACCTTTCTGAGTCTGAGTTGTGGTCGCCTGAGAGAAGTGCCGGACCTAGGGCGGAGCCTACAGGTCAGGTGGGATCCACTGGCTGTTCTGACCTTCTGAGCCATTTCTAGATAGGCGGCACACCTGCAGGGAGTTAGTTAATAACTGATCACGCATTTATTAAACGACTACCCCTAGCCCTGTGAGCTACTGCATTTTGTTGGTTAAGCCATCATTTATTAAGCACCTTATGTGTGAGAAGCTCTATGCTAAATGCTGAGGACTCAAAGAAAAGCAAAAGCAGGGTCTAGTTCATAGCAGATTATATACCTATACCTAGGTGGAAGACTATGACGGCTGGTGGCCTCCCGCAGAAGTGGAGCCTTAGAAGAAGTTGGAGACAGGAAGGAAGAGGGGAAAGAAGAGAACACTTCTCCTCTATATGGGCCTTTGAAGAGAAGCCCAAAAGATGAAGGGATTGTCTTGGGGTTCCACAACTCTAGACCGGGTCAGTGATTCTGATCCTGAACTTTTAACTTTCCAGTCCAGCATTCTCTCAAAAAACCTTTAAGTGCCAGACACTTCTAAATGAAAGAACGAAAGAAAGAAGGAAGAAAGGACCCACAAACAATCGCTCCCCTCCCTTGCTCCGACTTTGATCAAGTGAGAAATCTGAAGAATGGAACGAGATAATAGAGTTGAAAAGAGAGAAAAGAAAGGAGCCTGGGTAACTTGTAGAAGATTGTTATCTTGTTCTGTAAAGCTTGTATTAATCACCTGTTTTGCACCAAGATCAAACGAGATACTGTATGTCAAGTGCTGTAAAGTGCCATATAAATGCTCATTTTAATTAGGGTTGTTACATTATGAATTACCATTAGGATTCAAAATGGGGAAAATGACAGGTTCTTGCCCTCAAGTAGTTTACAATCAAATAGGGGAATCCAGGAAGAATAATAGAGTGTAAGGTGATAAGGCCAAAGGAAAGGTACAGACTAAAAATTTTAAAGAGGGAGAGATCCCGTTAGGCTAAGGGATTAGAGAATGCTTCATGAAGAAGATGGTACCTGAAGTGGGCTACTAGCTTTCATATCGATTGAACAACTGAAAAGATGTTAGGGGAAAAAAATCTTTTTCCTCATCTGGCTAACGATTCAGAAATCCTCCAGATTTCCACTCTATTCGTGGCTACCCCAGTAGGATTTCAGATCCTGAGAATTGTTTAGACCTTATCAGTAAAGTAAGAAGAATGAACAAAATAACTTCATGTTTAACCAAAATTCTGATGTAATGTAATCTATATATGCTGTGGCGTGTAGGTGTACCCCTGGGATTTGGATACCTTCGGCAAGAATGCAAGACTCGGAAACTTAACTTAAAAGTAAAGAGAGATTTATTAATAACATTGAGTTTTTGGCAAGCAAGACAGCATGAGTGGAGGTTACTCCCAGAATGCCTCGATTCTGGGGTTTTTACATTCTTTTACACAGCTAGGAGGACGTGACTCTGGGGCAAGGGGTTGGGGAGGAGGTTCCCTGAAGGCATGGGGGTGGTTCTCAGATTTGGGAGTCAGATGGATTTGCTGTGTCTCTTTGTCCATCTCAAGTCCATGAGACAATCAAAGGAGGATAATCCTCTCAGAGTCAGATGAGTCAGAGGGTGTAAGGGAGCAAAGGAATTTCCCTGATAATAGTTTGCCTGAGTTTCTGGGGTACAATGCCCATGACATTTAGACATAATATCTAGAATTATAAAATGAAACAAATCAAAAAGGTAAACCACATTAAGATACAAGCAGAGATATATGCTAATGGAATAGATATGTAGGTTGATAAGGTATGGAGTATAATTAATTGTAATTAAATAATCACCTACTCAACCAAGGGTAATGCAATTCAGTATCTGCGAATTGGTATTTAAAACTTACTATTTTCAATTCTGCCACTAGGAGGAGACAAGTAAATTAAAAATCACTGTGATCATGCCTTTTAAGCACATAATAAGCTATAAGGCTACTTGAATCTTAATGTGGCTTACCTTTTTGATTTGAAAAAAGTTATTCTTTGTATCATTTATTTCTGTATGGTTTGTTCTGGTTTTCAGGAATTCTGTTACCTGCATAAGAGAAACACAAAAAGGTAAACCTGAGTAAGCTAGCATAAGAAACTTAACAAGAATAAACTATTTACCTTCTCCTTAGAACCCTAGCATTATCCATTTGGCATGGGAGTCTAATCAGAGGGCCCAAGAGTGGTCCTATTATTCTTTTAATGATCTTAAAAGAAGAATGAAAAAGTTTGGGGAAAAGAATATACTGAAGTGGGAGGGGAAGGTGGAGAGGAAGAATGGAAGAAATTATTTCATAATCAAAGTACATAAATAGAAGTCTACACAAAAAGGAGGAAGGATTGGGGGAAGTAGTTGATACTTGAGCCTCACTTTCATCTAAACTGGTCAAAAGAGAAAAATACACACGCACAATTGGGTTTAGAGATATAGTTTATCAAAGGGGAAATGGAAGGAAAGGAGAGAAGGAAAATGGAGAAGAATAAATTTAGAGAGGAACTATTCTTAAGTAAAACAAACTTGTGAAAAAGGTGGATTTCAAAGAGGGGCTTAAAAGAAAAAGAAATAAAGGATAAGAACCTATTATTGATATGATTGGGGGTGTAGACTCTAAATGATCACCCTAGTGCAAATATTAATATGGAAAAAGTTCTTGATCAATGATACATGTCAAACCCAGTGGAATTGCAGCCAGCTACCGAAGGGGGTTGGGGGAGAGGGGCGGGAAAGAAGATGAATCTTGTAACCATGGGAAAATATTCTAAATCAACTAATTAAATACAAATTTTTTTTTTTAAAAAGAACCTATTATTGGTCTCTGAGAGAAGGGAAAAGCAACAGAGGAATAGGAGGATCACAGCAAACCTAGAGTACTGGTAATGAATTCAATCCTTTCACACAATCCTTTTTCTTTATGAAGAAGTAGGGGAGGGGGAAGAAAAGGATACAAAAATAGGAAGGAGGAAAAAACATAATTAACAGTCATAAATGTAAATAGGAATAGGATGAATTCTTCCCCAAAAAGTAGAAGAGGCCAACAAAATGCATTAGAAACTAGAATTTGACATAAATTGCTTACAGGAAACACACAAAACAGAATGATGTACACAGTTAAAATAAGAGGCTATAGCAAAATCTATTATGCTTCAACTGAATTAAAAAAGGTAAGAGTAACAACCCTGATCTTGGAAAAATTATCAATTAAAATAGGCAATTAAAAGAGATAAATAGGGAAACTATGTTTTTCTAAAAGATACCATTGGTAATGAATTTATATCAGTACTAACCCTACATATATATATGGGAAAGTAGTTGATACTTGAACCTCACTCTCAGCTGAACTGTTCAAGGAAAAGAAAAATTTATAAATTCAGCTGCAGAAATACATTTCACTCAACAAAGAAATAGGAAGGAAAGGGAAGAAGAGAGGGAAATAACGAAGAATGTAGGTTAAGAGAGGGAGTAGTCCTGAGCAAAACAAACTACAAAAATATTTATAGCAGTTGTGGGGGGAGGGGTAATGGCAAAGAATTGGAAACTAAATAAAGAATGGTTGAACAAGTTATGGAATATGAATATGATAAAAGAGCATAATTCTATAAGAAATGATTAAGGGAATGGTTTTAGAAAACCTTGGGAGGACTTGTGTGAATTGATGTGGAATAAGGAAAATAGAACCAGAAAGATGTATACAATGACAGTAATATTATAAAAAAAAAAAAACCATTGAAAGATTTAGAAATTCTAATTGTGGAGAAAAAAGACCCCTACCCCCTTATACTTGATTGGATTTTAGTGATAGTGATAGGTTTAAGATAATGAGTATTTTCATTCTAAAGTGATTAGTATAAATTCCATTATAATCTTAATAAAATCAGTAAAATTCATAATTTTATAAGGATTTTTAACTAAAGCATAAAAACTTTTAATGGGATATCTAACCCCTTCCTAAAATTGTACTTCCCTTTATCATAAGATGCTAACTATCCAGATCTCATGTCCAAATATGGCACAAACATCACACCTCCTTTCCTCTTGGGAAATAGTCATCTCTTCCCCCATATCATATGAGAGGTAAGGGTCATTTGACTTGACTAAGTCATTAGTCAAAGGACTAATATGGGTTTTCCGAAATGAACTAACCAATCAGCTTTGTAATTGGGTGACTTTTTCTAAAATAAGGTCTACATGATGTTATGTCTTGTGATCTTGTATTCATTTTGTTATAAAAACCAGATCTCAACCTCTGAGTGTTATCTTTTGCCGGAGTCCAACAATGTAATACATGCAAGAGAACACTTTTATTGGAGAACTTGGCCCTCTTCCAATAAAATCTAACTTTCTACCTTGACCTAGAAAAATTTGGCTTTTTGACTTTATTTACCTAAATTGTCCACATGGAGTCTGTAGGTTTCTATTTCACAACATAATAAAGAGAAAGTAATTACACATAAATATAAAGGATTCACATGCTATCCACATCCTAAAGAAAAAGATGATGTATAGAAAGGTAATGAATTTCTAATAGAAAGGTAATAAATTCAGAGAGCAGATTGAGACATACAGCTAGGTCCCAATGAGTACAAGTAATAATGCCCTGAAGTGGTTATGTTATTAAGATGTTCACATTGATCATTTTTATTGAGTCAGTACCAATTACCATACAATTACATAATTATAACTGAATACTGTGAATTAGACTCCATCAGTCATTTCAGGGGATTCATTATTTGCACTAATGGGGACTTAAATGTATTTTGGTGGAAACAGTTAATGCATGAATTTGTTTTGTTTTGTAAAAATTAAACTTATATCTCCAATAATAAAAATTATTATGTTTTATGATGTTTATTAAAGATAATTAGAAATCAAGGAATAAAGAGGGAATAAAATAAAAACCAGTGACCATGGCTGGTTAGCCATTTTTAGCCATCCCCACTCACCACCATAACTACTGATTCTATATTCTGCAAGAAGAAAGAGCATGGGAGGCTTTACTGCCAGTTAAATACCAATAATGTGATATCACCAATGTGAAGGCACAGGAGAGATTATAGGAAATTCTGGGAAATACCAAAGACTTCTGGGGAATGAAGTCTAAGGTTCAAAATCTCCTACAGTTTGACTATCCAAGTTTATAACAAGTGTTTAATTTTTCTTAATGCAGGTAGGGTAGGGAGACAGGGAAGGAAAAAAGTCAAATTTTTATTTGTTGAAAAAAATTAAATCAGAAAAAAGGAAAGGAGTTTGTGAAGTTTAAGATTTTATTTAAACTATATTTAGGCTCTGAATGAGGACCATAAGAAATTCTTTAAAATTAAAATGAATGGACTTCATGGTTTCTATTTTAGAAAGGTCCCAGTTTTAGTTCTTTAGCTAAGTAAACTGACTAAAATAGGGAGATAAATTGTACTTGTGATCTTAAATATTTAAAAATTTTATCTACTTGAGATACTTGACACAATTTGTTTAGTGCATTCTTTTTTTTTAATTCAATTTTATTTTGTTTTCAGTTCCAAATTCTCTTTCTCTTTATCCCTCTTCCCTACTGTGAATTTCAAAATAACTCCACCCTATTCAGACCATCACTCCAGTGTAGCACAGCCTAAGCCAGAGTGGTTCTGAGTTAAACTTCTTTCCTTCTGTTCCTCTTTCCTTCTCTCTCTCTCTCTCTCTCTCTCTCTCTCTCTCTCTCTCTCTCTCTCTCTCTCTCTCTGTGTCTCTCTCTGTCTCTCTCACTCTCTCTCTGTCTCTCTGTCTCTATCTCTGTCTCTCTCTCTAATATTTTCTTCCTCCTGTTGTAATTAAAACACCATAAAAATTTGGCAGCTGACTTGGGTATTTTATTACTTGGGATTCCCCTTGGCAACTATTTAAATTTAGATTTTTCTCAGTCTCAACCATAATATTCACCCTTTATAGTTTGGCTGACCACGTTGCTGTGACAAAATACCCTCGATCTTCTTAAGTTTCCTAAACTTTTTTCTACTGTGACTATTTTTTAATAACTTATTTTGATCAGCTATACAGGTAAGTAAATTTGGATTTTTTTTTCTTTTCTCCCTCTCTCTTTAAATTAGATGGGACACAGCTGTTTTAAATCTTAGCAACAGGTCCTGCCTGGGAGAGCTGTTTCTAAATCTCCTTTCCCTTAGGGAACAACTGCCTAGATTAGGAGTGGAAAAAAACCTGTAGAAAGTTTTGGCTTTGTCCTGCTCCCCATGTATATTGTGAAGACCATTAGAAAAATAATTACAAAATATATGTATAAAAATGAATACTACATTCTTTGACATTTATATGGAGGTTGAAAAATTAGGGACATTGAGGAACACCTCCAATTTTTTATATTAATAGGTAATATCATTTTTGTACTCCTCAGCACTGTGCTTATAGATGCTAACATAAAAAAATTAATTGAAGCTGAAATTCAGAAAAACACTCCAAAAAATTGAGGACATAAAAAAAGATGTAAGAGAACATGCAAGCCCAATTTGAAAACTTAAAATGTTTCTTACAGGATCAATTGGCAAACATCCACCCTACCAGAATCAGACCTGTTTCAGAAACTTTTGATTGAGGAAATTTCCTTCCCTGAAATAAAGATGGAAAACACCTTCCCTATAGCTAAGTTACCAGACAGCTTCTCTTGTGTAGTGCAAATGTTGACTGAATTTAATCCTCAAAACCCTTCCCCTGCAATCCCAGTTTCTCATGTTCCCTCTCCTACAGAAAACCAAATTCCAGACCAAAGGAGATCTCATCCTCCTAGAGAAACTTGTCCTAGTCAAACTGACCCACAGGTACAAAATTCAACTAGAGGCCTGTTTCCTCTAAGAGAAGTACCTGAAATAGGATGGAATGGGGATATGGTGACTTTAAGACACAGGATACCATTTACTCCCAAAGAAATAAATGAATTTACATAAAATATCCCCACATATGAACAAGATCCCTTTCTAGTAACAAAAAAGATGGCAGACATGTTTTTTCAGTATAATCCGTCTTACAAGGACGTTGAGAACTTACTACAGGCTTTTTTTAACTGAACATGAGAAAAATAAAATAATTGCTCATGTCAACTGTTAC
Source organism: Monodelphis domestica (assembly GCF_027887165.1). Classification (NCBI taxonomy): domain Eukaryota; kingdom Metazoa; phylum Chordata; class Mammalia; order Didelphimorphia; family Didelphidae; genus Monodelphis; species Monodelphis domestica. The sequence goes on along the minus strand of NC_077228.1, from coordinate 376,490,745 downwards.
AAGGGAATCACTTTAAAAGACTGATATATATTAATTTAAGGTCGCCCAGGAATCAGCTATGTAATTCCTAAATGAAAAACTCAAGTCAGCCATCAGCCTTTTTTGGAGTTTAATTACAATAGGAGCAAGAAAGGAATTAGAGATATATATAGAGAGAGAAAGGGGAGAGAAGGGAATAGGGCTTAAATACCCCTTCTGTTTAGGCTGGGCCAAAAGGCCCAAGCCCTTAGATAGCTGGGGCAAAGAAAAGAGATCAGTCCCTATTACTCACGTGTCCAAAATGGAGAAACAGTCTCAGAGGCCCCCACCTTCAGCTTCCTTCAGAGCAAGCTTCCCCAGAGCCCAGGAACCACACCGACCAAAAACTCCACCTCCTCCTCTAGCCTTCAGACCCTCCTATCTTTAAGGAAACCATCCAAGTTGCCTCCCCTCAGTCCTCACATCTACCAATCACTCTTCATCAATTTCCCTGTCAATGGAGGCTCTCGCTTAACCCAGGACCGCCCAGAGGTTTCTGGCTTTTGCACATGTCTGTTGAAGGTCATATTTTTCAAATGATTAAATCTTTACTCCTTTGTTACAGCCCTTTTCTAAATCCTGTTAACTTGAGTATGGTAGAGATTGGAATAATTAAATTTTGATCTAGGCTGCAGCCCTTACTCAATCCTATTAGGACTGAATAGGGTGGAGTATCTCCATTGTATCAATTCTAAAATCAATCAAGACTCAAAGAAATTCCTGTTCTATGCTTAAGCATAGGTCAAAGTCCTTTCCATTGTTCAGCAAAGGGTTTCTGTCCTAAAGTAATCTTAAGAAGGGAAGAGAAGGAACCTCCCATGCCAATGGAGTTCCCATTCCAATAGACTATCAGTAAGAAATTTTCCAAGTATGAAATATCCCAATGGTGAAATTTTCAACAATTATAAGTCTAAGGAAATTTGAGGTTTACACAACAAAACCTGGGGGTGTAATGCAGCACATTGACCATCTCAGGATCCCGAATGGGAATATAACAACCCTGAGGATTATCTACAACTATACTGTTGTAGAGAGGCCATCCTAACAGCAATGAGGGAATATGCAAACAGTACAGATAAGTGGATGGAACTTGAAAAAATTATGCAAAATGAGGAAGAAATACCCTCCATATTCATGGAAAGAATAATTGAGTTTGGGGACAGATACCTGGATTTTAACCTAACTAAAGAGAAAAGCTTAAGACAAGTTAGAAGGATCTTTGTCAATAACTCTTACAAAGGGATTAAGGATTATTTTAGAACACATTGTCCAAGATGGTCAGAGATGGAACTTGAAGAATTGTGAAAAACAGCTATATATTTTTTAAAGGGAAACAAAGAAAAGGAAGAAGAAAATAATGATGCCATGGAGGAAATGAAGAAAGAAATGAGATGCTTAAAAGATAAGATAGTTAAACTAGAAAGTGGGCATGACAATGAACCAATGACACTTGCCCCTCTCCAGAAATCTAATTATCAATTCATTACCTGCCATTTCTGTGGGAAGAAGGGCCACAATATGTTAGAGTGTAGAGCTTTTCTCAAGATTATAGGAAGGAATACGCAGTTTAATAACAACTACAGAAGTGATAATTATAGAAATAACTATTATTATGACAATGCAAACCACAACTTTAGGAATGATGACTATAGGAATAGATATTGGGAAAATGATAAATCAAATGACTCCACAACAATATATAAAAAATGGTGCTCATCCAAAAAATACTCGAGGTGCTAATGCCCCTCAGGGGGGTGCCCAAGAAACTTCCCAAACACAATGAAGGTGTCCAGTGGGAGCTAGGGCACAGGAATCAGAGGATATAACCTTTGATTTTCCGGACCCTGATGTCCTACTACCCGTTGTCCCTATCTGCTACCCCCCCCCATACTAATGAACCCTATGTTACTTTAAAGGTGGGTAATACCTATTATGATTGTCTTTTGGACAGTGGAGCTTCCTGGTCTGTATTAAAGAGAACACCTGATTTACATTGTTATTCTGTTGGCTCAGAGAATGTAATGGGAGTATCAGGAATACCCCAAAGAGTTAAAAGACTTCCCCCTAGAATGGTGTCTGTAGGACCCCTAGAGGTACAACATTCCTTCCTTTTGATGCCTGACTCCCCTTTAAATTTGCTGGGGAGGGACCTTCTATGCAAACTCAGAGCCACAAATACTTGCTCCCCAGATGGTTCCTTATCATTGGAAGTACTGGAGGAATCTTTAAATTTAATCCCTGTAATTCTCTCAGTCAGGAGGAAAAAGAGCATCCCACCTTTGCAATACCTGAAGATATACTGGAGTCTCTTTGGGCCACATCTTTTTCTGATGTAGGCTTACTTAAGTCGGCTGTTCCTATGCAGATAAAAACTAAATCTAGCCCACCTCCTTCCATTCCTCAGTATCTGCTCTCAAAAGAGGCCATTGAGGGAATTACCCCAGTAATTAACTCTTTAATTGGACAGGGAATAATGATCCCTTGTAAATCTGAATACAACACGCCCATCCTGCCCATTAAAAAACCAAAAAGAGGGCTGATGGCAAATAGATTCATGCAGGATTTGGGGGCTGTGAACAATCACGTTATAAAGAAACACTCCGTAGTTTCCAACATCAATACTATTATTTTTTCTATTCCTAGTACAACTACATAAACTTTACAGTAGTAGACCTGTACTCAGCCTTTTTTTCCATACCCATACATGAGAACTCCAGGCATATTTTTGCTTTCACCTGGAAGGGCCATAAATAATCCTGGAGTAGTTTGCTACAAGGTTTCGTAGACAGTCCGAGCTTATTTGTGCAAATTATGAGCCAAGATACAGATTATATAAAATTTAAAAACAGCAAATTAATCAAATACATAGATGATCTACTCTTGGCTTCAACAGATGCTGAAGCATGCCAGGAAGATAGCAAACACCTTCTTTTGGAATTGCATAAAAGAGGGCATAAGATCTCAAAGGATAAGTTTCAATGTCGCCTCCCTAAAGTAGAATATTTGGGGTTCATTCTGACTGTGGGTGCCCACTTTATTTCTCCCAAACGAATTGAGAATATTCAAAATTTAAGTGCTCCTACCACTAAGAAACAGTTGAGAGCAATTTTGGGAGCAACAGGGTTTTGTAGACAATGGATTCCTTGCTATGGGGAAATTACTAAACCCCTTATAGCACTAACAAGGGATTCGGTCCCTGAACCCCTCAAATTAGAACCAAAACACCTATCAGCTCTATCATATCTTAAAAAGGCTATCCTGTCTGCCCCCACTCTAGGCATCCCAGATTACAACAAGCCATTTACTTCATATGTACATGAGCAAAGAGGGGTAGCTTCAGGTGTTTTAACTCAGACTTTGGGACCTTCTCAGCGTCCAATTGCTTATTATTCTGCCTAACTGGACCCAGTAGCATCAGGAGCACCACCATGTCTTAGAGGAATAGCTGCTACAGCCTTACTAGTGATAAAAACTGTTGATCTAGTATTAGGATGCCCATTAATAATTATGTTCCCACATGAGGTAGAAGCATTGTCGCTAAGACATAGAACACAGGCATTTTCTGATCAGCGAATTATAAGCTATGAAATAACCTTGTTAAACAATGAAAATGTTACCTTGAAGCTCTGTTCAACTCTTAACCCTGCCACCTTGCTTCCAGATTTACCAACTTCAGGAGAACCATTACATAGTTGTGAAACACTAGTGTCCATGGCAGAAAAGCCTCGAGATGATCTCTTGGACACTCCCTTAAACAACTCAGATCTGGTCTCATTTATTGATGGTTCTTCTTTTATGAGAGATGGCATATGCTACACTGGAGTTGCTGTAGTCACAGAATTTGCCACTGAGTGGTCAGCTTCACTGCACTCTAATATTAGCGCTCAAGGGGCAGAATTCATAGCTCTCAAACATGCCTGTATAATTGCCAAGGGTAAAAAGGCAACAATTTATATGGATTCTAGATATGCTTTTTGCATTTGTCACTCAGTTGGGATGCTATGGCTCCAGAGAGGATTTTTAACCTCAGCTGAAAAATCCATAGCTAATGCAGAAATTATTGATGAAGTGCTTTCTGCTCTCCAGCTGCCTGAAGCCCTAGCTGTAGTTCATTGCTCTGCTCATACAGGTGGCCTTGACCTTGTCTCTAGGGGAAATGACCAAGCAGATACTGCTGCAAAGCTAGCAGTCATGGAAGGGCCTGACTTCCATTTTAACATTAATAACCACTGATGATTTAAATTTATCACTTTCCTATAATGAAAAGGAAGTGGAAAAATGGAAACAAAAATTCAAAGCAAAACAGATCAATGGAGTATGGATGTCACCTGAAGGAAAACCCCTGCTCCCTAGAAATTTCTATCACCAAATTTGCCAATCTGTTCATAATAATGGCCACTTTGGTACCCAGGGCATTGTGGACTCTGTTAAGAGGGTATGGATAGCCCCTAGTATAACTACCGTAGCCTCTAAAGTGAGTTCAGCCTGCTCTACCTACCAGGCATATAACCAACACGCCTTTCGTAGAAAAGCCTTTGGTGGGCAACCTCTGGCTTACACAACTTTTGAGCACCTGAAGATAGATTTTATGCCAAAGGCTGGACAATACAAATTTTGTCTGGTCATAGTAGACCAACTGATCAGATGGCCAGAAGCATTTCCTACAGCCTGAACCACAATGGCTTTTATTGCTAAGATGCTTTTAAAAGAAATTATTCCTCGCTTTGGCTTGCCAGCACGTATTGATTCCAATAGAGGAAGTCATTTTACTGATTCTGTTCTAAATCAGATAGATTCTTGCTTGGAGATAACTCCAAAATTCCATGTTCCATATCATCCCCAGAGTTCAAGTCAAGTTGAAAGGATGAATAAAGAACTTAAAACGATGATTGGCAAATTATGCACTGAGACCCATTTAAAATGGCCTGAAATTCTCCCTCTGGCCCTATTTTATCTTAGAAACAGGCCTAGAGGAGACTTACACATCTCACTATTTGAGATGCTTTTTGGACATCTGCCTATACAGGCTAAGCCTTTCTCCCCGGCATATGCATCACTACACTATTAGGGGGAGATACTACTATTGCTTCCTATATATAGGAATTACAGCATAAACTGCATGAACTCCATGAATCTGGAACTGCAGTACAAGCCGGACCACTAGACTTTTCACTTTATGACCTGAACCCAGGAAACAAGGTGTATATTAAGAATTTCCAGCATATTGGAGCAACTCAACCTTCCTGGGAAGGACCATTCCAAATATTATTAACTACTCCAACATCTATAAAGGTTGGAGAGAAGAAATCTTGGATTCATTGCTCACATGTAAAGAGAGCATCTTCTGTTGAGACTGATTTACTGTATCCTATCACATGCATTGAAGATAATAATCCATTGACAAGTGGATGCTGTTTTTCAAAAACACATTGAATTCCTGATTTTTTCTTCTCTTTCCCTTATTTTTTATTATTGCTTTTTCTTTTGAATGTTTGATTTTTCCCCCTTTCCTCATTTCTTGTACAAAAGGTACATACAATTAATTTTTTTTCTCTTTCTCTGCAGTAACATAAGTTTAAATATACATGCTTGCTATATTATTAATACATACCCAAACAGCTTTAGGCTGTGGGAACCCACCATTTATTCATAAAATGTTATGGGATTATGATTAATGTTTGTGTCTGATTCCAGGAAATGGGATAAAAACAAGGAGCACAGACTTAACTTGAATAGTACCAAAAGAGCACACAGGAAATACCAATGTGGACTTGAGGTTGCGATGCTTGACATACTTTAAATCGTAGGACTTCCTTGTATCTACACTCTTCATGAAGTACTCATACAAGTACCAAAATTTCACTATCATGTTGGCTCCCTATATCCCTGAGAATGAAAAAAGTCATACCAGGGAATGACATTTCCCTATCAAAATAGAGTTCTAGTTCTTTTCCTTCTTATAGTATGGCAACTTCCTGTAGTCTTGGCTGCAAATGGGTAAGTGAAATATTACTGCATTCTGTCCTACAGACTTGTGGGATATAAATTACTTTAAATTGGACCTGTACAAGGGCCTATTATGAATTTATTCTTGCTTACTCAACATTTTATATACATAGATTTTGGTATTTTGATTCTGATTTTGAATTTTTTCTTCCCTTTCTCCAAAAAGTTTAACTTTCTTCCATATTTTTTCCCTTTATATATTTTTGTTTTGGTTTGGTTTTTGGTTTGGTTTTTATTGTTTTGAATTCTTTTAATAACTGACTCATATACCCCCATAACTCAACAATGTATCCTGAGCTGAACTGGATGTTTTTTTAACACCCACTTCAGGTGGGGGTTGTATTTTAATAAAAATCCAAGATTTTGAAAATTTTTTGTTAGAGAAAGATCTTCAAGGAAGAAGCTTGCTAACTCCTAAATCCAGAGAATGAACTGTTGCAGAAAGATGCCAGAAAACCTACATTACATCAAGATCAAGAATGAACCTTGGGGTGTGGTTGAATTGAAGGTTGGTGGAATTTATTTTGAATGTACACTCTTCTGCCTAAGGGGACTGCCCCCTAATTGGCTTTTGTAAATGCACCCAACAAAACATTGATTTTGTTTTCTCTCTCTCTCTCTATCTCTCCTATTTCCCCTTATCTCTAACTATTGTAATTTCATAGCTGGTATGTTTACAAGACCCATCAGAGAGATTAGTCTTCCTTGGGCCTCAGGGGGAATTGTGAATTTCAAAACTACTCCACTCTATTCATTCCATTCTTTAGAAGATCAGATTTAGCTATTTCCTGATCAATAACAATAATTATACTTGAAATAACAGAATCAGGTCTTGGAAACTACATTCTCCACCCTACTCAGTGTAACAAGATTAGGAAGGGCTGCAGCAAACTCAAGATTTAATTCCTTGAGAATATGGCCTTCAACAGACATGTGCAAAAAAAGGACAGACCTCTGGGAAGTCCTAGGTCAAGCTTAAGCCACCTTTGGCACATGTGAGATGCAGGAAGTGAGGTAGAGAACAGCCTCTGGAGTTCTCGGGACTTCCTGTGAGGAGAGATAGAGTGCAGTTCGAGGCTGGAGCTTGAGGTTGGAGGAGCCCTGCAGACTGCTTTCCTTCAGATTGGTCATGTGAGTGATAAGGACTGATCCCTTTCCCTGCCTCGGCTCTCCAAGGCCTTAACATCCACTTTCTCTCCCTCTTTACTTATCTCCCTTTTTCCTTCTCTCTCTCTCTCTCTCTCTCTCTCTCTCTCTCTCTCTCTCTCTCTCTCTCTCTCTCTCTCTCTCTCTCTCTCCCTCTAATATTTTCTTCCTCCTGTTGTAATTAAAACACCATAAAAATTTGGCAGCTGACTTGGGTATTGTATTATTTGGGATTTCCCTTGGCAACCATTTAAATTTAGATTTTTCTCAGTCTCAACCATAATATTCACCCTTTACAGTACTCATTAAGAAAGGTAGGGAGTAAATGGTGGAAATCTTTGCACATATTTATGCAAAACAAATTTCCACATTAGCCACATCCAAAAGGAAGGTACCAGCCAGTCCCTAGCATCATAACCGTGGAATTCTTTTCTTTTACTTTCTTCTCTCCATCTTCTACATTCAGTTTATTAAGTACTATTAATTTTGCCTCCAAAATATTTCTTATATTATTTTATCCTCTGTGTTTCTCTGACTACCATCCTTGTTCTGAATCTTTATCTCCTCATGCCTAGATTATTGCAATGATTTTTTTTAAACCCTTACCTTCCATCGTAGAAGAAATACTAAGTATTGGTTCCAAGTGTAAACCTCAAATTTCCTTAGACTTATAAATGTTGGTAATTTCACCATTGGGATATTTCATACTTGGAAAATTTCTTACTGATAGTCTATTGGAATGGGAACTCCATTGGCATGGGAGGTTCCTTCTCTTCCCTTCTTAAGATTACTTTAGGACAGAAACCCTTTGCTGAACAATGGAAAGGACTTTGACCTATGCTTGAGCATAGAACAGGAATTTCTTTGAGTCTTGATTGATTTTAGAATTGATACAATGGAGATACTCCACCCTATTCAGTCCTAATAGGATTGAGTAAGGGCTGCAGCCTAGATCAAAATTTAATTATTCCAATCTCTACCATACTCAAGTTAACAGGATTTAGAAAGGGCTGTAGCAAAGGAGTATAGATTTAATCATTTGAAAATATGACCTTCAACAGACATGTGCAAAAGCCATAAACCTCTGGGCGGTCCTGGGTTAAGCGAGAGCCTCCATTGACAGGGAAATTGATGAAGAGTGATTGGTAGATGTGAGGACTGAGGGGAGGCAACTTGGATGGTGTCCTTAAAGATAGGAGGGTCTGGAGACTCGAGGAGGTTGTTGAGTTTTCGGTCGGTGTAGTTCCTGGGGTCTAAGGAAGCTTGCTCTGAAGGAAGCTGAAGGTGGGGGCCTCTGAGACTGTTTCTCCATTTTGGACACGTGAGTAATAGGGACTGATCTCTTTTCTTTGCCCCAGCTATCTAAGGGCTTGGGCCTTTTGGCCCAGCCTAAACAGAAGGGGTATTTAAGCCCCTTCTTAAGTTTTAAGTTTTTGTGATTAATTTAACCTTCATAGTTACTTAATACCTTTTTGTATTAGATCTAAAAATACTTAGCTTAAAGTTCTAACTTCACTATAAGGTGAGAACTAAGTACCTTCATTGTTCAATCAGGAGATTACAACTTTATCTTTCCCTAAAGTACAGTCTAAGTAGGGTAGAGTATTTTTATTTAAGTTCACAGGACCAACTAACAGGATGGCCAGAAGCTTTTCCATCTATTAAAAACACATCAAGCTTTGTAGCCAAAATCTTGTTGAAAGAGATCATTCCAAGATATGGTATACTACTAAGAGTAGATTCTGACAAAGGGAACCATTTTACAGATTCAGTTCTAAAACAAGTTTATGAGAATCTGGGTTTCACACCAAAATTTCATGCCCCATATCACCCCCAAAGTTCTGGGCAGGTGGAGAGACTAAACAGAGAAACTAAAATTATGGTTGGGATATTATGCATGGAAACTCATTTAAAGTAGCCAGAGATTTTGCCTCTAGTGCTATGCTATCTGTGCACTAGTGTGAATCTTAAAATTTCTCAGACTCTACCTTAGAAGGTTAAGGATAAGGTTATTCCCCATTTAAACAATGGAGGTACTTGATCAGGAATGTATTGGGAACTTTACATTACTCCACCCATACTTAGGCATACTTTAGGGGAAGATAAAATTGTAAAGCTCCTTACTGAACAATGAAACAATACTTAACTCATACTTATAGTGAGGCAAAAGCCCTTAAGCTAGGTTTATTTTTAGATCTAATAAAAAGGGTGCTAAGTACCTATGAAGGTCAAATTAATCACTAAAAGGTCAAGAGGCAAGCTTAGCAAAGAGGTGTGAAGTTTTAGTCTACCCAGAGAAGTTGAGAACTAAAGAAGAGGTAAATTAAGAATGGTCAGTCCTGTGAAAACATCTACTGTGATTGGTAGATGTGAAAACTTAGGGGAGGTGACAGAGGAGAAAATTCTCTTTAAAAGGAGGTCAGAAGGCCTCTGACCTTAGTTCAGCTTTTGAAAGCTGAATTGGAGGGACTCTCTCTCGGTGGCTGAACTTAGGTCAACTTCCTGAGCTAAACTGGTGGGCCTCTCTGAACACTAGAGTTTTGCTTGGAAGGTTCTTGTGGTGAGTGATTAAAGACTGACTTAGTTTTCTCTCTTAAGGAGAAAGGCCTAGGCCATTGGCCTAGGCCCAAGCCCTTTTCCTATTATTTCCTATTACTCTGTCTCTTTCACTTTTTCTTAATTTCTTAATTTGTATTAATTAAAATCACCATAAAACCCAGCTGACTTGGGTATTTCATATTTGGGAATTTTCCCATGGTGACCACTTATTTTTTATATAAAATCAAGACTCTAAAATTATCTTTACAGTTTTGGCAATTCACAGTCGTGAAACCATATTTTCGTGGTCACAGTTTATGGCAACCACTCTTTTGTCTGTAACACTAAACCAAGAGAAGATGTGCATATCTCACCACATGAATGTTATTTGGACATTCACCATTGCTGACAAAAAGTTTTAAAACAGCTTATGTGTCTCTGCTTGGAGGGGATCTTGTACTTGCTGAATACATCGCGGTATTACAAAACAGTGTTGGAGAATTACAAGAAATGGGAATTTTAACTCAAGGGGGTCTGTTAGATTATGCACTCTATTTGATAAAACCTGAGGATTCAGTTTACATAAAAAAACTTTAATGGAACTACCTCAACACAACCATTATGGGTAAGACCTTTCCATGTTATTTTGACAACACCATCAGCTATTCATGTATTAGAGAAAGAATCGTGGCTGCATTGCTCACATATGAAAAAAGCAGCAGCAGAGATTACTTCAGACAGTTATCAGAAGTTATCAGAAGAAGAAGAAAATGAAGACAGAGATCAAGATAAAGACAAAGGAGAAGACAACATAGAAGAAACATAGATGACAGCAAAAAGAATAATTGAACTGTAACAAAGACATTGCAGAAAAAATCAACACAGAGAAGAACACAGACTGATTATGGACACGAACTGTAAGATTTTTGCGCCATCCTAACACTACACACTTTCACTATAGTTGCAAACAAAAACTACATAGTAACAACACAAAGACAGAAGACAGTAGCAGAGGAGGTAACTTTAAAAATTTAGTATTTGCAACAAAATAACATACACATATAGGACATATTTCTCACAAACTCTGCAACATTATAACAAGGTGATGAGTATCTATAGAAATACATAAATACAGATAAATCACCTTGGGAAAATAATAATAATTGTACACATTAAAATAGTAGTAGTGGTGGTAGTCTCTCGGTGATCGAGAATGACGATTGTCTTTGTGCAGTTTCATCTACAGTGTACCCTCATGTGGCTTTGGAGTCCAAAGACTGAGGCGCACAGTTTGTGGCACATGGGGCCTGGGACGCCAGTTGTTACGGGAGGTGCGGTTGTGGCCTGGTGTCGGCGTTCACGCACAGCGGCAAGACGTCGACGTCGCTCATCTTCAAAGGTGGTGGCGGCATGGTGAATGTGGGTTCGCCATCTGCTTCTGTCAGAGGCAGCGAGTTCTAGTTGCTTTGGTGTAATGCCAGCCCACTTCAAGTTGAACTTTAGCTGATCCTTGAATCTTTTCTTTGGTCGGCCTTGTTTCCTGAGTCCAGCTGACAGTTCACCATAGAATACCTGTCTTGGTATTCGCTGTGGGTCCATGCGGATGACGCGTCCAGACCATCGTAGCTGGGTTTTGAGGACCAGGACTTCGATGCTGGTGGAGTTGGCTCTGTCGAGGACTTCCTGGTTGGTGATTCGGTCCTGCCATTGGATCCTCATGATTGACTGGAGGGAGCGTTGGTGGAATTGCTCTGGCTGTTTCATGTGCTTCCAGTACAGTGTCCATGTCTCACAATGTACAGGAGCGAGCTGAGGACCACTGCATTGTACACTTTGAGCTTCGTCACAGTGCTTACACCTCTATGTTGGAGGACTTTGGAGCGCAGCCTCCCAAGTACCTGGCTGGCCTTTTGGATCCTGGCATTAATCTCGTGGCCTAGGGACCCGTCGTTGGCGATAGTGCTGCTCAGGTACTTGAAAGTGTTGACGTTAGAAAACTGCGTGCCATCGATTGTAATGCATGGCTGCTTAGTTGGCCTCCCTGGTGCAGGTTGGAACAGCACCTCTGTTTTGCTGAGGCTGATAGTTAGGCCAAACAGTTTTATTGCGGTGGAGAACCTGTCCACAATGGTTTGGAGATGAATTTCTTGGTGGGCCATGAGAGCACAGTCATCTGCAAAGAGAGCTTCCAGGATGAGTCTCTCTGTTGTCTTTGTTTTTGCAGTCAGGTGGCGAAGGTCAAATAGTGAGCCATCCAGCCGGTATTTGATATAGACGCCCAGGTCTAGATCCATCACAGCATGTCGTAATACTTGGGTGAAAAATAGGTTGAATAGTCCCGGAGCAAGGACACAGCCTTGTTTCATGCCACTGGAGATGTTGAAGCGATCTGAAGTCTCTCCAACAGATAGGACTTCCCCTATCATGTCGACATGAAAGAGCTGGATCCGTTTGACGAATTTTGCTGGGCAACTGAGCTTGCTGAGGATCACCCACAATGCATCCCTGTTCACTGTGTTGAGTGCCTTTGTCAGGTCTATGAAGACAATGTAGAGACTCAGGTTCTGCTCAAGGCATTTTTCCTGCATTTGCCTCACCATGAAGACCATGTCGATGGCGCTGCGATCTGGTCGGAAGCCACATTGTGATTCAGGCAGGTTCTGCTCTAAAACAGATGACAGGAGTCTGACTGTTGAGCATAACACGGGCGAGGATCTTTCCAGCAGTGGAGAGTAGTGAGATGCCTCTGTAGTTGTCACAGGCTGCTCGTGAGCCTTTGTTCTTGTATAGGGCTACGATGGAGGCATCTCTGAGTTCTGGGGGCATGTCTTCCTCTTCCCATATGCTGGTCAGTACTATGTGGAATGCCTGGAGCGCCTTTCCATTTAAGGCCTTGTACACCTTGGTTGGGATCCCATCTTTACTGGGTGCCTTGCCTGCACTCATTTGTTTAATGGCTTTTTGGACTTCCTATATTGAAGGAGGGACATCAAGTTGTTCAATGGAGCGGTTTTGGGGGATCTGGTCAAGGGCACTTTGGTCGACTGAAGAGGGTCAGTTGAGAAGCTGATTGAAGTGTTCTTTCCACCTGTTGCTGATGCCTTTTTTATCTTTTATGAGAGTGTCACCATCAGAGGATAGCAAGGGAGTGGTAGTGGGTTTTGATGGGCCATAGACAGTCTTGAGGGCACTGAAAAATTGTTTGTAGTTTTTCATATCAGTAAACCGCTGGATTTCTTCTGCCTTTTTTTCCCCACCATTGGTCTTGCATCTTCCTGATCTCATGCTGTGCCGTGGCTTGGAGAGACTTGAATCTGTCCTTTTTAGGAGCAGAGTTTGGGTTATTTTGTCACTTCATAAAGGCTTTGTTCTTCTTGCTCAATAGGTCTTCAATAGCAGTGTTGTTCTCGTTGAACCAGTCCTGGTGGTTGCATTGTTTTGGGCCTAGGACTGCCTTTGATGTTTCCTTCACTGTGTCTCTGAACTGGTTCCATTTCTCGGTTGAGCTTCCAGTGAGTGGTCCCTTGGCAGACAGCTTGTCGTCCAGGCAGGACTGGAATGTTTGCAAATAAGGTGGATCTCTAAGACGACTCACGTTGTAAAATGTGCGAACTGTCTGGGTGCGTTTTGGATGGCGAGGCTCAATGCACATTTGAAGAGTCGCTCTAACCAATTGGTGGTCTGTCCAGCATTCAGCTCCTCTCATGGCTCTGGTGATCTGTACATCCTGGATGTCTCGCCGGCATACAATGATGTAGTCAATGAGATGCCACTATTTTGATCTTGGGTGGATCTACGTTGTTTTATATTTGTTCGCCATTCTGAACACAGTGTTCGTGATGGTGAGTTCAAACTCTGAGCATTTGCTGAGTAACAGTAGGCCGTTGTTGTTCATTTTGCCCATGCCGTGTTTGCTGAGCACTCCTTTCCATCTTTCATGATCCTGGCCAACGTGAGCGTTGAAGTCTCCCAGTAGTATCAGCTTGTCATTTGTGGGCACTGAGTGCAGGACGGCACTCAGGTCAGAATAGAACTGCTCGATGGTCTCCTCTGTGCTGGTCAGTGTTGGGGCATATGCGCTGATGATTGTGGCATGCCGGTCTTTGCTGAGAGGCAAAAGGATCTTCATGAGCCTCTCGCTGATGCCCACAGGCAAGTCTGGCAGCTGTTTGAGCAAACTGGTCTTGATGGCCAGGCCAACACCGTGGATTCTGTCTTCATTTGTGGCTCTACCTTTCCAGAAGAAGGTGTATCCAGTGGTGGGTTCGCTGAGTGATCCCTCTTCTGGTAAGTGTGTTTTGCTTAAGGCTGCGATGTCGATGTTATATCGCGCCAGTTCTTTACCGATTAGAGCTGTTCTTCTCTCAGGTCTTGGGGTATTCTCTCTATCAAGTAATGTCCTGATGTTCCATGCTCCTAGTAGGAGTTTATTTGTATTTTTTCTTTGATTTCGACCACTTAAAGGGGATGACCTGCCAGCCGCGGTGTGCTGACCGGGTGTTTGTAGGGCAGGCAATGTTTGGGACACCTTTTCTAGTCCCCTCCCTTGATTAGGGTGAGCAGTGCTGTCCTAGAGAGGGCTGCTCAGTCGCCCAGGATGCTGCCGAACATCCCTGCTGCCCACAGGGCCGAGCGACCACTGGTCTGTGGGCCGCCTACATGCAGGATTGTGACTACAACTGCCAGTGGTCACCTCCACCTGTTGCATCGTCACTCCCCCATCGCCGCAGGTCTTGAAGAGGGTGGACGGGGTTAGGATAGATGAGTGTGCACAAAGATACTTGTGCATGAAAGAGATTTAAGTGGAAAAGTCGATGCACAGAGACAGTCCCACTCACTCGGCGTTGGAAGCCTGGGTCCATTGGCACGAAAAGTCGTTACACCTGGAGACTTCCTCAGCTGCATTGGATGGCCGTTTTGTCTTTTGTGCTCCATCACGCCCTAAGCACTCCACAGTGCCTTGCTGCATCGCCATCTCAGCCGTTGAACCTTCTTGTTGGTTTCTTCCGCCTGTTCCGCCGAAGCAGTCTTCACATGCTGGGTGAGCAAAGCCCTGGTTCACCATGGGTTGATGACCCGATGGCTACCCTCACAAGGTTTGACCGGCCTGTTGAAGCCGTTACCCGGGGTGTGGCCCCTGCCGCATGCTAGCAGCTACTGGGAGCCACAAGTGAGAGCTGGGTGTCAGGTGGGGATCAGAGGTTGGAGAGCTGCCCTAGGAGGGCATTACAAGCCCTCCGTACCAGAGATACTACCCCTCCTTGAGCACCCCATACACCCCTGATATCTTATCTCACAGGAAAACTTTATATGTTCCTTGAAGATGAAATCAAGAAAACATACATAACTTTCTAAAGAAAATCTTTAAGGTTTTCTCAAGACTATCTTAAGGGGGGAAGCTCCTACAACATGTAAATAGTTTATACATAACATATATATAGATGTAGAAATTGTACAGATCTGTATATGTATATAGATGTGCATATAGTTAAATTATTTTAAAAGTTTTGATGTTATTAGCATAGTAAGTTGATTTTGAGCTTTAATGTAATTAGTTTTGGTTTTCTGTATTAGAAATAGAATAAGATCTTAGCATAGTAAAAAGTTTCATTTGAATTGTTCAAATAGGATTTGTAAAATGAAGTTTGCATGAGTTTTATTTTAGATAGACTTTAGGTTTTTGTAAAACATAAGTTAGTTTGTAACTGTATTTTATTGTTTCTAAAGATTTTCAAAAGTTTGAATTTCGTATTTTACATTTTAAATCTCTGTAATTGTATGTTCTGCACTTGAATTAGTGCAAATATGTTTTCATTGATTATTTGTTTTATTGAAATTTTCTTTTCTTTCATTTATATCCCTAGTACAGGTTAGCATAAATAGATATGTGTGTAGCAATAAGTGTAGCATAAAGTGTAGCAATAAGAATAGGATAAGCATAAGATTAAGACTATTTTTAGGAAATAATAATACGGTTAGGTATCGCTTTAGAATTACATAGAATAGCAAGCATAGGGGAGAGATTTTTCATCTCTCCATATGCTCAAAGGGGGGAATTGCAAGGATGATATTAGAAAATAAGTGTTTTTTTTATTAGTTTCGAGATAAGAAGTAAAGTGGCTGGTTTGAGAAAAGAATTAAGAGTTTGAAGCAGAGCTGAGAGAGCATGTTAATTTCAAATGTGACAGTTATAACTGCTTTTCTATGTCAATTACTCTCTAGCAGTTGGGAGTTGGTCTCTGACAGTTGGCAGAGCCACACTCTCAGAGATTTTCTCAGGGCTGGAGGAGGTAACATCTTTGCCTCTCTCTCTGGCTGAGGGAAAGATCTAAAGGAGCTCAGTGTTTTCTTTTCCCAACTTGGGAAACACTAGTGACTATCTATTGCAGCTTTATAGATTGTTTAACTCTGAGAAGACCAAAGAAAAACCTGGTCTTTGGTTTTGGTCCTAACTGGATTCTTGTTGAGACTCAACCAGCTAGCCTTTGCTATTTTATAATTTGAAGGCAAAATTAAGATTTATAAGGATAATAGTGGTAGTTTTTATTTAGATAATATAAATTTGGGTTAGTCAGATCAGGCAGGATTAGTGTAGCCTGTGAAACACAGGAGAAGCAGTTCCTTGCAGAACCTGGGAGTTTATTTGGGTGGATTTTGAATCCCTTAGAATTAGAAATCTTTTATTTATCCTTATATATTTCAATAAACATTTTATTTTTATAATAAGAGTCTCTAGTATCCTTGAGTCTGTCCCTAAAGGGAAGTTCACATTAGAGCTTTACTTCATCACTGAGGATACTTTTGATTACATCTATCAAAAGTGTCTAAACAATTTGAACCTGATTGGTGAGTTAAACAGTTTTGAAAAGTTTTGAACCTATATTGGAAAAGTTTTTTCATCTAAATATTTTATTTTTTAACTCACCATTTCATTATTACAACTCTTTCCTGTGGGTTTCAAGGATCACATACTTGAAATGGCAAAAAGAGAAAGTAGATGTTGGTGTATATATGAGAAGCTCAAAATGATCAGGAAAGATATGTGCATATGTAACTATCTATAGAAGAAATATAAAGTAAATCTTCATAACTTGCTATATCTTTTTGGACCACCCACTTTAATTTTTCAAAATAATTTCTTCCTTATTTACAATATAGTCCTACTCTAGTCAAGAAAACCTATGGGCCACTGGCTACATCCTAATTTTTACCTTTGTTCCTTTGCACCATTTGCCCTCACCAGGAACAATTTCTACTAGTTCATATCCACTACTTCCTTCCAGATAGTATAGCAGTTTTACCTCTTCAAGAAGTCTTTCTTCTGGGGGCAGCTGGGTGACCCAGTGGATTGAGAGCCAGGCCCAGAGACTGGAGGTCCTAGGTTCAAATCTGGCCTCAGACACTTTTAGCTGTGTGGCCCTGGGTAAGGCACTTGACCCCCACTGACTAGCCCTTACCACTCTTCTGCCTTAGAATCAATACGGAAGGTAAGGGTTTTAAAAAAGTCTTCTTAGACATATAACCATAGATTGTGGTGTAAAGGACCTTATAATTCACTTAGACCAACCCCCTCATTTTACACAGTAAGAAACCTGAGAGAAGAGTTGAATAGAGGTGAAAAGACTGACAAGGTCAAACAAGTAATAAGAAGTGAAGGCAGCACTCAAACTAAAATCCTCTAGCTCCAAATCTAAAGCTCTTCCTACATGAGATATTTGTAAAGCACTTTGCACAGCACCTGGCACATAGTAGGTGCTAAATAAATGCTTGGTTTTTTTCCCTTATCACTTCTCTATTATGATGCATCTCTTGAATGTACAAGTAGAAGAGTTGACCTTGACAAGAAGCAATGCCACTTCTTCCTTAGAGATAAGTAAAAGAAGGCTCTTTACTCCCTTCTTGGGCATAGATGAGTCTTAAGTAAGGAGAAGGAAAAATGAGAGATGTCTTTTTTTGTTTGTTTTTTTAGAATTAAAAAATTTTATTTAATTAATTGATTTAGAATATTTTTCCATGGTTCCATGATCCATGTTCTTTTCCTCCCCTCCTCCCCTTCCACCCATAGCCAATGAGTAATTCCACTGGGTTTTACATATGTCTTTGATCAAGACCTATTTCCATATTATTAATATTTGCATTAAGGTGATCTCCTAAGAGTCTACATCCCCATTCATATCCCCATCTACCCATGTGATGGAGCAGTTGTTTTTCTTCTGTGTTTCTACTCCCACAGTTCTTGGCAATGATCAGCAGTCACCTGTAGAACTTGACAGAAACTTAGCCCTTCCATTTGCCCTTGTGACTGTATCAATAACCAATTTCCTCTATAGCATTTCTTTTCCCATTTATCTTCCCATACAATTCACCATTAGATGGCAATTCTCTCTAACCATGCTCCAGATTTAAAATAAATTTATCTTCTATTACTAACAATTATTTCTAGGCTCCGTCATTCTTTTCTAATTTCTTCTTGGACCACTGAGACAAACTAGCACTCTGGAATCTTTGCTGCAACTTCTCAAATTAACAGATGTTAGTTTCAAACCTCTTAGCCAGGTAAAATGCTCCAATTTAAACTTTCCTACTTCAACTAAATTTGGGGACTAGCTCTGTCCTTTCTAGGTTCTCTACTTAAAGGGACTTTGCTCAGGATGAATATAATTCTCAGGGGAAATAAAATGGTCATTTTTATGTCTGCTACAGAAATATTTCTAAAGTCAATAAAAATGATGAGAAACAATTCTCATCCAGATTCAGTATCTTGGGGGCCCCTTCAGATTTCTTGTAGACATGTCTGTTATGGGGTTTGGATGTGTACCCTTGGGGTTCAAGAAGGATACCTTTTGCAAGAATGCAAGACTCCAAAACTTAGCTTAAAAACTGTCAACTAGAAAAACATAGAACTATTAAATAGTCAAAAATCACTCTTTAATCAAGGGAAAAGGGGTCAGCACTACGACAACAGAGCTGCTTTCCAAGACTGCACAGAGTCAAGATGCCCTAGTCACCAGCCCCTGGGAGTGCCAGGGACTCAGGATGGACTCAGGAGGAACAAAAGAACTTGGGGAACTTATATACCACTCTAGGTGACCTGGGGGCTTTAGGATTAGAGGGACAGTTGATTGACTTTGCAATGGTAAGAAAGGAAAATGAGGAGTTCCAGACAGGAATAATAGTGAGGGGCTGGGGCCCTACAATGGACACAAAAGGGAAAGACTCAGCCTAGGGCTGGGTCACCTTAGTCATGGACCATAGCCTAGGGGGAAGAAACCATTGGGACAAAAGGGATGTTCAATATTGGATGGGATTAGCTGGTCCCACCCAAACTACCAGGAAGTTCACTGTCTGGTGAAGAGGGACCTTCCCTCAGGGGGAAACTCTCCTGTGACAAGGTCAAAACCTAGGGTTTCTATACTCAAACTAAATAAACTGGGGATCTCTAGATTTCCATGTTGACAAAACAAAAAGAGAAATGTATTAGTTTAGGGAATAATGTTGAGAATGGCCAGGAGGAGAGAAAGGTGGGACAGCAAGATGGGGAGCAGTTCCTGGGAGGACAGCATGAAAGGAAAGGCTGTTCCTCCATGGGGACAGCATGGATGGAAAGGCTGTCCCCCAGACAACATCAGTTCTGGGGTTTTTATACTCTTTAGATGCTATGTCCTGGTGTGGATGTGACCTAGAGTATTAGTCCCTCAGGCATTTGGTGGGGTGAGGTGGTCACCTGACTGGGGTCTGCCTGGAGGCATAAAGATTCATCTCTTTGTCCATCTTAAATCTAGAGGACAATCAAGAGGATAAACATCTCAGGACCCTGGGTGGGGTCATTGGGTGTTTCTAAATTCAGAGTCAGGAGGATGCAAAGGCAAGGGAGTTTCCCTGATAATAGTTCACCTGGGTTTCTGGGGGTACAGTGCCCATGTCAATATCTTCTTCAGGAATCCTTCAGATCCTAGGCTTCAGGAAAATCTTGTCCAGGCTTTTGACTCCTAAGAAGCATCTTGAAGTAAAACTTAACTTTAATAGGTTTTAATCACTTCACCCACACTTTAGAATTGGGGTGGTAAAATACAGGGCATTCCTAGAAATTTCTTAGGAGTTTCCCAGGTGGGAAATTCCTTTTCTCTATTAGCGGTCATATGCCAATGATCATCAGAAATAATGTTCACAACACCATTAGTTCTCTCCAATTAAAAAAGAAATTAATTATCAGTATTCACTGGTCTATTAAAACAAAAATCCTATCTATTGTGTCAACCTGGAAATATAGAAGTCCCCAGTTTACTTAGTTTAAAGGTAGAAACCCCAGGTTTTGACCTTGTCACAGGAGAGGTTTCTCCCAGAGGGAAGGTCCCTCTTCACCAGACAATAGACATCCACTTCAGGTGGGGAGGTAAATCCCATCTGAAGTCAAGTAGCTCTTTTGTCTCCAGAAGCTTCATCCCAGTATATCACACCCTCCTTTCCAGGATCAAACTTGGGACCTTCAGCTTGAAGCTACCTACTGTGCTGTGAGACTGACTTCATCTTGGGACCTTCAGCTTGCGCTACCTACTGTGCCAAAGTAAAAGTGTATGTCTATTGTCTGGGGAAGTGGGACCTTCCCTCAGGGGGAAACCTCTCCTGTGACAAGGTCAAAACCTGGGGTTTCTACACTCAAACTAAATAAACTGGGGACTTCTATATTTCCATGTTGACAATTGTAATGGTTGCACTCTGGAAATTTACCTTAAAAATTCAAAAAGCAGGCTATAGTTCATGATTCTTTTACTTTTTCAAAAACTAAAACCCATAACTATTTCCCTCCAAACACAAAACTTAGGGTTACTAAGAAAAGCTTAAAAATTACCTTCAAGTATGAATATCTCTACAATTCCTTTCCCTTTTTTACCTTAACTCTAATTTACTTTTGTCTCCAAATTTGCCTTTCTTTTAGAGCCTTGCCTCAAAAACCACTTTGGCCTAAGGCTAAAGCCGCTCCTTGAGCAATTTCTTTTTAAATATTTTATTTTCTTCCATCTTGTTTTTTTTTTAAAGTTTCATACAATGTAGTGAAAAGTAAATTCAGGAGAGAATAAGATCTCGATTTTAAACCTACTTTTTCCAAAGCTTCCTTACTAACATTTTCAATATGTTTTACAGAATGCGAATTATTTTGAAATGTAGCAGTATCTCAAGGTCTCCCTCATCTCTCCCTCTGAGAATAATTTTCTTCAAGGCTCAGCTGAGATGCAACTTTTTGGACAAAGCTATTCCTGATTACCTCAGTTGTTAGTGCTACTCCTTCATTCCTAATTATACTTTGCATTTACTTCATGTGGACTTTGTATTTATTTGTGTACAAGTTGTAACCTTGTGGCAAGTGGCAAGGAGACATCTCAAGAGCAGTTTGAAACGACTTCCCCTTTTGACTTTGTATCTTTAGTGCCATCACTATGCACTTTGTCCATAGCAGGGTTTAATAGATGCTTTCTGTCTTAAATGGAACTATTTCAATACTGGGCACTATCAACATGGAATCTAGAAACCCCCAACCTGGTAGCCTAGAAAGATTTAAACCTCAGGCTTTCACCTGTCACATGAGAGTTACTCCCAGAGGGAAAGTCCTACATCACCAGTGTCAGACTAACAATAGATTTTAAGGTAGTTTGAGTGGGAATAGCTAATCCCATTAGATGTTAAATATCTCTTTGGTCCCAATGGTTTCTCCCCTTAGGCCAAAATCCTTTACTTAGGTGGTCCAGTCCTTGGCTGGGTCCTTGGCTGGGTCCTTCCCATTTGTGTTCATTGTAAAGCATCAGCCCCTCACTGTTATTCCTGTCTGGAACTTCTCATTTTCCTTTCTTACCATTGTAAAGTCAATCAACTATCCCTCTCATCCTTAGCCCCCATGTTTCACCTAGAAAGGTATTTAAGCTTCCCAACTTTAATGGCTCCTTGGAGTTGTCAATCTAGTGCCATTGGCTTTCCCAAAGTTCAGCATCCAGAGTTCAATCCTCGGACTCTGTGTCGTTGTTAGCGCACAGCTCTGTGTAGAGGCCTACTATTGCATTGAAGCCCTTTCCCTTGATTAAAGAGTGGTTTTTCTGACTATTTAATCGTTCGGTGTTTTTCTAATTCAACAGCACACAGAAGATATACAGTATTTGTTAAATCAACAAATCACATCAAGGCAACAAGCATTAAGTTGTTACTATATGCCAAGTACTGTGCTAAACCACGATATTCAAAGAATGTCAACGTGAAAATCTAGAGATCCCCAGTTTATTTAGTTGGGAGGCAGAAACCCCAGGTTTTGACCCTGTCACAAGAGAGGTTTCCCCCTGAGGGAAGGTACCACTTCACCAGACATTGGACATCCACTTCAGGTGGGAGGCAGACCCCATCCGAAGTCAAGTAGCTCTTTTGTCTCCAGAAGCCTCTCCCACTACATCACACCCTCCTTCTGATCTCTAGATTTCCACGTTGACAAAAGCAAAATAAAAAAAAAGTCCCTGTTCTCAAGGAATTCATAGTTTAAAAGTAGAGACAACATGCAAATAACTGTACCAACAAGATGTGTGTGTAGTAGTCTCTCGGTAACCGAGGATGACAATTGTCTTTGTGCATTTTCATCTATGGTGTATAGATGAGTGTGCACAAAGACACTTGTGCGTGAAGATTTAAGTGGAAAAGCCGATGCACAGAGACAGTCCCACTCTCTGCATTGGAAGCCTGGGTCCAGTGGCATGAAAAGTCGTTACACCTGGAGACTTCCTCAGCTGCATTGGATGGCCCTGTGGTCCTTTGTGCTCCAACACACCCTAAGCACTCCACAGTGCTTTGCTGCGTCGCCATCTCAGCGGTTGAACCTTCTTGTTGATTTCTTCCTCCTGTTCCCTGGAAACAGTCTTCACATGCTGGGTGAGCAAAGCCCTGGTTCACCAGGAGTCCACGACGACCCAATGGCTACCCTCACAAGGTTTAGCCGGCCTGTGGAAGCTGTTGCCCGGGGTGTGGCCGCTGCCACATGCTAGCAGCTACTAGGAGCCACAAGTGAGAGCTGGGTGTCAGGTGAGGGTCAGAGGCTGGAGAGCTGCCCTAGAAGGGCACGACAAGCTCTCAATACCAAAGATATTACTCCTCCCTGAGCACCCCATACACCCTGACCAGCAAGATATGTAGAAGATAAATGAAAACGGCAAAGAAAAAATAGCTAATAGTGGTCTGTATCTTAAAGATACCCTCCCTTGATTCCAATCTGGTTCTTCTAAGTACAGTTCACTACCTAAAAGTGAACAAGTAGCTGGATTCTGATATTTTTCTACATTCTCAGAAACTCAAATCAGCAAATTTCTGCATCAGTTCTGCTAATTTCTCCCTTTTTTCTCTGCTCTTTCCCTTTACTCAAAGAGGGTCTTCTCTGTTTTTTAACATAGACTATCTTTTCCCCTTATCCCAAGTAAAGTGCACAGACAAATCTAGACTAATTTACTACATACTAAAAAAAGCACTAGAGTAGTTGCCAGTCATTGCTACTTATTCCAAAAACAAATTCTCATAATTAAATCATATAAAAAGGGCAGAGGTGCAAATGATTCTAACATGTTCTCTCTTTTAATCAAAAGTGCTCAGACCACTTAAATGGCACTCAAACAGAGAGCTTATTGTAGCAGCAAGTCAAACACCAAATTGTGTCTGCTTCCAAACATCCTGGAGAGATTGTTTACTCTAATTCCTTTTTTGTTGAAACCCTATCCCATGACAAGCTTTAGATGACTAGGACCAAAGCTGAAAGTAGGCCAAACTCCTCAAAGCATGGAGAAATAGAAGAAATAACCTGTGCTCTCCAGTGTCCTTGAGATAGGGATTATCTAGGGTGGTTCTGGCCTTGGGCAACTATCCAGTTTGATACAATTAGCTGCTTGTTGTTAGCTAAACTGTCAAATTAAATTAGGCTGTTGTTTTTTTTCAAACCAGCCTTCAGCTTTAACATATGACTTCTGAAAAGTTACTCAAGATCTGTGCTTCAGTTCCTCATTTGTAAAATGAAACATTTATTGTTTACACATATCAAATAGATACAGAAAAGAAAAAGAAAATTAATAACTAGTCATAGTCTCCCTTTGGCCAAAGATACTTTACATTAAAGCAAGAGCTAATAAATAGCTTCCATATCATAGGGAAACTCTTAGAAGGGAGGGTTTTCCTTTCTGTACTTTGCTTGAGATGACATTCAGAAATCCCAAAAATCTTGCTCAGAATTCCATAATATAAACTTTATTGAGATTCAGACCTTAGAGATGAATTATTTCTACAGGAGAGCATTAGGGTATTTTTCATCATAATTTGAGAGCTCTGGATTATCCTCAGTTATAAACTCTTGGCACTAAGCCCTAATATCTTTATCACCATAGAAAACTGGCAAAAACCATGTTAGTTGGTTTTGCTTCACTTTTTTCTTTTCAATTCTTTGTCATCAAGGAAGATTTTGCTATAAAAACAAAAAAGTCTCAACTTGAGAAAAGATAATGTAAACAGAACTAAAATGAATTGTATTTCGGTTGTGCTAACAATCAAAAGGCATTATAGTGTACATAATAGTGTAGTGTAATAAATGAAAAAGCTGACCATGTTTTGATGAGCTTGAGCTCTAATATGTAGGAGACAATTTCCAGGAAGGAGTACATGTTACATTCAGTTCAACAAAATGATTAAATGCTTACCATTTGAGAGACATCTAGATACTGAGAAAAAAAAAATGACAGGAGTCCTTGCCCTCAGGAGTCTTGCAATCTAATAGAATTCTGTTCATGGTAACTGGGCTGAATTTAATTCAAAGGAGGAAGACATGACACCTGTCTATAGAATTAAGAAAAGCTTCCAGGAAGAAGTGGCGCTTGAGTGAGGACATAAAAGTATAGAAAGAATATCAGTAAACAGAAATAAGATTTGGGGGCTGGGGTGGGAGGTGGCGATTTATACAGACTTTTTTTTTCATAGTTTGTGATCAGTGTTGTGATGGAACTCTGTATTTTTCCTTTTTTTCTTTTTGTAAACCCATATCTTCTGTCTTAGAATATTATCAATTCCCAGGCAGAAGCGTTTAAGGGCTCAGCAATTGGGGGTTAAGTTAAATAGGAAGTGTTTGAGGCCAAATGTGACTCTGGGACCTCCCACCTCTAGACCCAGCTCTCTATCCTCTGAACCACCTACCTTGCCCCACCTGTAGTCTTTAAGGACCTCAACACTCCGTTAATTAGAAATCAATAGTACCCAGTATTAAACCAAAATTCTCCACTAATTATAGAAATGGGAAGAACTAAAGGAATTAAGCAGTCTTCTTCCCCTCTGAGCCCCTTCCCCCCCTTTTTTTGTCAGACAGGATATAGCTGAGTAAGAGCCTAACTAGAGACTCTCCTGTTCAAGTCTTCTGGACTTGAACCACTTATCTGGAGCAAACCCGACAGGCAGTTTGTTTAGGAAGGGTGTGCCTGTTCCCAGTGCTACAATTGAACAAAACCAATACATTATGATACATCAGAGGACCTATCTGCCAAGGGAGAATAATGGAAACACAGGTGCTCCTAGAGAAAAAAGCAAAGATGTTGAACTCTGGTGCCTCATAATAGGAAGCTCAGCATCACTGATGTCATAATTATTATCATTAGACTCAGACCATAGATTCAGAGTTGAAAAGGGACCTTACTAGCCCAATCTCCTCTTTTCCAGATGAGGCCTGGAGAATGGCTTGCCTCTGGTCATTGGGTCACACAGCTACTAAGTGTAAGTGTAAGACCTAGGATTTGAATTTGAGTCTCCCGACTCAAGATCTAGTGTTCTTTTGATCATAATTAATAACTATTATAAGTCCTTTAAATATGTATTAAGAAAAACAATCCAGTGGTAATCACAGTAGTTTAAACTCTCTATTTTGGGGTTGTGTACTAAATTGACGTACATATGTTATTTTTATGTATAAAAAGGTGCCAGAATCCATTCAGTAGCTGCAGCAAGAAAGAATGAGGATTCCTGAATCATGCAAAATTTCAGTTTTGTTTGTTCACAACAGAGGAATAAAGCAACTAACAAACTTTCAAAATATATAAATTTCTATAAAGAAAAGCTCAAAGATGTATTTTTTAAATGTGTTTTTTTTATTCCTGGCATATTGTTGAATGAGATATTGTTACCAATCTGCTGGGAGTACTGATAAAGGCTATTTTTAAAAGTAGCACAGACAGGAAGTATTGCAGAATGATATTGTTATCATCTGGCACACTCCCTCATTGGTAGGAGCTGTGGCAGGCCAAGAGGAATAATATGCTAGATAAGGCATTTGATGACATCAGTTTTAACTTTCTACCACAGATGTGATAGTCTAGATTAGCTGTAAAACAGCAAGTCCCAAAATATTCTATAAACAATTAGAACAAATTTGAGTTAAAATACTCAAAACGTGGTTTTCTTGTTTGTTTTTTAAAAGGCTGTGTCATTCTGGGCAAATCTTGAACCATTCTAGGTTTCAATTTTCTCATCTTTAAAAAGGGAATGAAATTAGACAATCTCTAAGGTCCCTTCCAACTCCAATTTTTTTTTTATTATAGGAATTCTTTCTGGAGTTTCTCCACTGTAAGCTCATTAAGTGTGAAAAAACTTCCTGAGACAGAAACTTATTAGATATAATATTAAAGATGCTGATAGAAAAGTGTAGTAGCATCACTATATCAAGGACTTCCTTTTCTCCCCTTAATTTTATGCTTATTGATTATATTCAACCTCTGAATTAAAAAAAAAACTTTATTGTGTTGTTTAACACATTGCTAGTTTCATGTATTGGGAATGCCATTCTCCATAGGAATGGGAATAGTTTTAATACCATGTCTTGCAGTCAAGGATTTTAATATGGTTCACTATATAAGGTAGCTAGGGTATACAGTGGATAGCGAACTGGACCTGGAACCAAGAAGACTTGAGTTCAAATCCAGACTCTGACACTTATTAGCTATGTAACCTTGGGCAAGGCACTTAACTTGTTTACCACAGTTCCCTCACCTGTACAATGGGGATGATAATAGTATCTACCTCTCAGGGTTGTTGTGAGAATAAAATGATATAATTATTGCAAAGCACTTAGTGTTATATAAATGTTAGCTCTTATTTTGCAATTATTTTTCTGACAATATGCAATGCCTTTCTCCTTCTTGTGTATTTATGTCCCAATTTAATTCCCACCTCCTTTGTGCCTCAGCTTCTGAATACCTCTTTCATTTATCTGTTTTACCCCTTTGGCCTTTTGCCTATACTATCTTGTAGTGTTATTTATCTTTTTTATTCCCTATCGCTGCCATTAAATTAACAACTTTTTGAAAGGATAACCTATTTTATAATTCATTTTATTCCCAGTGCCTAGAATATTGCCCTATATATTCTAGGGTGGTCAGTGGAATATCCTGCCCAATGAAGAACAAATTTAAGAACAGAAAACAGACTTCAGACCCAAGGTTAAAGGGTTGTGCCAGTAGTGCATGTATGATTCTTACTAAGTTCTCTAGGATTAAAGTCCTAGATATGTAATAATTTTGTTCCTATATTTTAGGATCCTAAAATGGTGCAGCTCTCATATCTCCTTTGAGAAACAACTCCAGGTAGCTTCCTCTAAGAACAGAGATTGTTGATCAATCAATCATCTGACTGAAATCTCCTTTTATGTGTTATCTCTATTATAATGTGATCTCCTTGACAGCTGGGACTAACTTCAGTTCTATTTTTATTCCACAGTGCTTAGCACAGTGGTTTGAACATAGTAAGCACTTAATAAACACTTTTTCATTCATTCAGTCAGTTTCCTCACACAACCACTACCTTAGCTCAATCTTTCATCATCTCTTTCTGTATTGTTGGTGATTTTTATTCAATGAACAAAACTCTTATTTCTCTCCCACCCCATTAAAAAAGAAAATAAAAAGAAAATTTCATAATAAATGCATAGTCAAGCAAAAGATTTGTTCATGGACCATGTCCAAAAAATATTTTTCATTCTACACTGTGAGTTCATCATCTCTCAATCAGGAGATGAATAGCATGTTTCATCATCAGTCCTCTGGAATTATGGTTGGTCATAGCATTGATCAGAATTCTTAAGTTTTTCAAAGTTGTTTGTCTTTATAATAAAAGGCTATTGAATAAATTTGTTCTGGTTATACTTACTTCACTATGCATCATTTATTATAAGTCTTCTCAGGTTTCTGTGAAATTGTCCCCTTCACAATCTTTTATAGCACAATAGTATTCCATTATATTCATATGCCACAATTTTTTTGGCCATCTAATTGATGAATACTTTCTGCTACAAATATTTCTATATGTATTTGACACTTCCCACTTTCTTTTCTTTTTGGTGTATATGCCTAGTAATGGTTTGGTAGATCTCTTCAGTTTAATAATTATTTGAGCTTAGTTCCAAACTGCTTTTGGGAATGGCAAGAACAACGTACTATTGTGCCTATTTTCCTGAAACCCTTCCAAAATTTGTCACTTTCCCTCTTTTGCCAATTTTATCAATATAATGGGTAAGAGGAGGAACCTCAGCCTTTCTTTAATTTTTATTTATTATCAATGATTTGGAACATTTTTTCATATGCCTATTGATAATTTGATTTTTTTTTCTTAGAGGCCTTTATTATTTCTTGCCTGGACAATTGCATCATTGTCCTAACTGGTTTCTCAGGCTCGTCTCTATCCATTCTAATATATGTTACATAAAATTGCCAAAGTATTTTTTTAAATGCAAGTATGACCATATCACTCTCCTATTTACAAACCACAATAGCCCTCTATTGCCTTCTGATAAAATAATAGATTTCTCTGTGTGCTTTTTAAATCCCCTAAAAATCTGGCCCCAATCTATCTTTCTAGTCTTATTATACATTACTTTCTCTCCTATGTTAGAGGTAAAATTTTGGTTGGACTGAATATATTTGGGTTGGTCGCCAGGGATTTAATTACTAAATCCAAATGAATTACTCAAGTCAAAAATGGATCCTTATTTACAATAGAGGGAAGATATTATAGCTGCTCAGGCCTGGTCTGAACCAAGCAGGAATTCAGAGGCCCCAGAGGGCAGAGGATTAAATCTAAGGTGGCTTCTAGACAGGAGGCTTCCTCCAAGATGAGGAGGTCTCTTCAGAGGCTGGTGCCAACAGAAAAAGCCAAGGAAAAGAGAGTCAGCCTTTCACTCACCACGTGACAGTTCAAGGGAAGCAGTCTGAGGTCTCATGCCTAAGTTCCTCCACCTTTGTCAAAAGTTCCCTCACAGGAAGTGACCTCGAAATATAAAGGCAGTTCCTTGCATCACTTCCTGTGTCTTACATATACCAATGGTGACTTAAACTTGGCTTTGGACTGTCCAGGGGGTCAGTCAGCTGTTTTTGATTTGTCACTTGATAGCACAAGTGGTTCATAGACCTTCTTTCCCCACACTTAATCCTTAAGTGGGGGTGTATACATTCCTGGTGGCTAAAATTCTAAGGAATAAGTAGGGTGGAGTAAAATCCAAAATTCACACCTACACTCTATAGTCCAGCCAAACTGACCTCTTTGCCTCAGACATTGCACCCTTTCTTCCATCAAGGGACTTTTTACCGACTGTTCATCTTATGTTCTCTCATTCTTGTCTTCATTAACCTAATCCCTCTCATGTGTCAATGCAACTTCACCAACTCCCTTCACTGTGCCCTCTGAAATTCCTGTTCTGTATCAAACTCCTCTTCATTTTTGACCTTTCTCTCACATTCTTCCCATCTATTAGCTACCTTCCAGCTACACTGTGTCCCTGTCTAAACTGTCTAGCGTTGATTGTATCTTTTCTTACATTGGTCCTAGAGGAAGAATCAGAATATTCCTTGCTCCCCATTGTCATTTCCAGAATCTCACAGTGATTCTTTTAATAAGTAACTGTGTCTCTTTTGAAATCCACTCAATTAACATTTCATACCCAATTAAATTATGATTATTTTAACTTTACAACCATTAGGTTATTCTCCCTCTTTTTTCAAAAAGCTCAGTACTTGGATCATCATTTTTCCACTTGAAAATGGATCATAATATTCCACTTAATTTATTCTTCCATATGAATATAAATTTCACATAATTTAAAATGTATTTATACATATTTATATATAAATTTCACATATAACTAAATGAAGGGATATAGGGGGTTTATTTCCAATAAGGAAATTTTTTAAAAAGTGTGTCATATGTACATTTTTTTTCAGAGCCAGTTGTTAAACATTTACCACTATATTACTGCCCTCAAGGTTTTATTCTGAGTCTTGTCTTCTCCCTCTATACTCTCTTTCCTGGTTGTACAATCCTTTCCCATGGGTTTAACTATTATCTCTTTATAGATTACTCCAAGATCTATGTATCCACTCTCAGTTACTCCCTTGAGTTTTGTAAAGATTAAAATTTAGGGGAGAGGGGGAGACTGAGGCAGGTAGAAATTAGTTACTCTCTGCAAGGAGTACTATATTTTTTAGAGGTTTATTAAAGGTTAAAGATTAAGAATATACAAGTAAGAAACATGTGCCTAGGCCAGAGGCCTAGACAAAATAACCTCACATCATGGAAGAGACGCCTCTGCTCCAAACGGAAGTCCAAAAGGGCCCAAGCCCTTCAAAAGCCTTTGCTTAAATATCTTCTCGATCTCGGCCCAGGTGAGATTACAAGGCATTCTGGGGAAGTGGAGCAAAGGCTCATGGGGATTGTAGTCCTGTATTCGAGTCTATTTTTTACAGTTTCTTGAACATCTTAAACTCAGCTTATCTAAAGCTGAACTCATTTTCTTTCCCTTTAAACCCTACCCACTTCCAAGCTTTCCTGTTTCTTTTGAAAGTACCAACAGCCTACTAGTCTCCTAGGTTTGTAACCTTGGCATTGCCCTTGATGCCTCAATTTTCCTCACCCCACATACCTAATCACGTGACAAATCCTGCTGTTTTATTTTTACATCGCTTGCATTGGATCCCTTCTTTATCCTCATACAACTACCAACCTTAGGTCATCTTTTATGCAATAGAGTATTACAAAAGCAGCAGCTAAGGGGAGCAGCTGTGCAACTAGGTGGCATAGTGATAGAGCACTGGGCTTAGAATCAGGAAAACTCATCTACAAGAGTTCAAATCTGGCCTCAGACACTTATTAGCTATGAGACCTTGAGCAAGTCCCTTAATCTTGCTTGCCTCCATTTCCTGATCTGTAAAATGAACTGGAGAAGGAAATGGCAAACTGTTCCAGTATCTTTTTCAAGAAAACTCCAAATGGGGTCATGGAGAGTTGGAAATAACTGAACAATCACATTACAAAAGCCTCTTGATTGTACTTCCTGCCTCAAGTCTCTCACTACTCCAGGCCATCCTACAGAATGCTTCCAAAGTAATTTTTCATAAATGCAGATCTGACTATATGACTCCCTTATTTAATCACCTGCAGTTGCCCTGAAGATAAAATTCCTCTGATTAATTTCTAAAACCCTTCACAACCTAGCCCCAATTTATTTTCATCTTTGTGGGACAATACTGCCCCTCCTGTATTCCATAATCCAGCCAAACTGGCCTTCTCTCTTTTTCTCACTCACAATACTCCACTCTCTAGGCCAGGCCTTTTTATTCGCTGTCCCTCATGCTGGGAATGCACTTCCTACTTACCACTGCCTCATAGGTCCTTTTTCTTTCTTTAAAATGAAGGTCAAATGCCATCTTCTTCCTGATTCCCCCCAACTAACTTGGCATTTAACTACTTGGTATTCGTTAACTTTTTATACATGCTATGCATATTTTTATATGTATTTGTCTTACACTATTAGATCATATGCTCACTGTGAGTAGGGATTGCACTAAGTGAAATAGGCAGCTAGGTAGCACAGTGGATAGGGTTGGGCCAGCAGAGTCAGGAAGACTGAGTTCAAAGTTCCCCCCTCACACTTGCTAGGCTAGTCATATGACCAAGGGAAAAGTGCTTGTTTTCCTCATCTGCAAAATGGGGATAATAATAACCCCTATCTCTCAGGGTGGTTGTGAGAATAAATTATGAAAATATTTATGAACTGCTTTAT
The DNA here is from genome assembly GCF_027887165.1 of Monodelphis domestica. Taxonomy (NCBI): domain Eukaryota; kingdom Metazoa; phylum Chordata; class Mammalia; order Didelphimorphia; family Didelphidae; genus Monodelphis; species Monodelphis domestica. The sequence goes on along the minus strand of NC_077228.1, from coordinate 376,458,944 downwards.
GAACCTTTATGAAATAGCATTATCTAAATGCTATTTTTATTATCATTTATACATGTCATTGCCTAGCACAGTGCCTGGCAAAGAGCAGTCCTTAGTAAATGCTTGTGGCTTGTTGATTGATTGAACAAGATGTCTCCCATTCATATATTAAAAACAAGTGAGGAGGGACAGCTAGGTAGTACAGTGGATAGAGCACCAGGTCTGGAATCAGGAGGACCTGGGTTCAAATTTGACCTCAGACCAAATTCCTAGCTGTGTGACCCTGGGTAAGTCATTTAACCCCAGTTGCCTAGCCCTTGCTCTTTTGTCTTAGGGTTATTACTAAGACAGAAAGTAAGGGCTTTAAAGAAAAAAAGCAGATGAGTCAAAGATGCAGAAATAACTTTGCTCAATAACCTTATTTTTATTTATATCAAGTAAAGCATGAAAAAGTGAGATGTCTGGTCCCTTCATTCCATCTCCAAGCTCCACTCCTAACTTGCCAGACTTCTTCCTTCCCCTGAACCTTCCTGCCCCTGTCTCACTTCATCTTCTTTTTTATTTGCCTGTGAGCTCTTTGAGGGCAGGAGCTGTCATTCTTTTTGTGTTTATAATACCAGTGCTTAGCACAGTGCCTGGCACATAATAAGTACTTGTAAATGCCTATTGACTTGCTTGTTGATGCCTGTTTATCGAAAATGCTCCCTTTTGAGAACAAATGGAACAGGGATCCACTATAGATGAAGGTGAGATCTTCCAGATCTTCCTGTTTGCACATGTCATCATGATGATGAGTTTTGTCAAAGGAAAAAGGTGAAACTTCCTAAATAAGATCTAGTCAACCAAAGAATCCAACCTGACTAGACACTAAGAAAAAATGGATAGAGAATGCCTATTTTCTAAACCACAACTAGCTGTTGAAAGGAAACCTTAAGAGTCGTTCCATCTGTACCTATATCTTGGACAGATGGACAAATGGTCTAGATGTACCTAGAATTAAATAAGAAGTAAACTGAATTTCATTTGTGAAACTGGATAGTGATTCTAATAACTCCAAGATTCTCCTTGAAAGCTCTATCTATCTTTTGAAAAATTGATATTCTTGGGGTGGCTAAATGGCTCATATGGATAGAGTCAGGACTAGAGATGGGAGGTTCTGGGTTCAAATATGACCTCAGACACTTCCTAGCTGTGTGACGCTGGGCAAGTCACTTAACCCCAATTATCTAGCCCTTACCACTTGTACCAAGTATCTTGGAATTGATGCACAGTATTGATCCTAAGAGAAGACAAGAGTTTAAAAAATTATTTTAAAATAAAATCAATATTCTTTGATGATGTAATAGCATTCCACAGCCTCTGAAGAATTAAAGTTGCAAGTCATCCAATAGGAATGGAGAAGGAGGCATGAATAGGCTACTATAAATTGAAGAAGCAATATTAAAAATATCATCAGAGAGGCATATGTCTGGAAATGGATGTGGACCAGTCAATGTAGAAAGAGTAAGATATGACCACAGCAGCTTATATGTTTCTACAAGTCCTTTGTGGAAAAGTGAAAACAATGGCAGAAACTGGAGAGGTGAAAAATGTGTTTTTTGTATAGGATTTATGGGAGGATATGCATAAGAGGCATTCAGAATAAGAAGGTGTGAATGGATTACAATCTGTACTTTGGAGAAAGCTATCCACAACAGTGAAAGATCACATATTGTTGTTATTGTTTCATTTTTTCAGTCATATCCAACTTTTTTCTTTGCAAAGACCCTAGAGTGGTCTGTCATTTTCTTTCCTTCTCTAATTCATTTTTTAGATGAGAAAACTGAGACAGGCCTGGCACTATCCACTGAACTACCTAGCTGCTCATAATCAGTTAATTAGGAGATTAACTGTTAAAGGACCTTAAAGTCAATAGAAAATAATTTAAAACAAATATGAGACATTATTAGACTCTACTAGAGCCTTATAAAGAGAGACATGATCAAACCAACGCTTAAGGATTAAGACTCTGGCTGCTGCATTTAATACAGATGCAAAAGACAGGCTTCCTAGAAAGCTAAAGCTGTATTTGATGTGAATGAATGCATTAAAAAAGCATTTATTAGTTATGTACTATGTGCAAAGCATTAAGGATACAAACAGGAAAATAAGACAATCCCTATTTTCAAGAAACTCACATTCTAATGGGGAAGACATCACACATGGAAGGTTTTGGCTGGAAGTCAAATGGAAAGGTCCCATAGTCCTTAGCAAAGCAGAAAAGTAATGCTTCTTATTTAATGCTACTTCTACTAATAAAACTTTATCAATTTCTGATGTAGAACCATTTGACAGAATTTTTTTTCCCTGGAATTTTAATAGATGCCATTGTAACACTTTCAGGAGCACTTAAGTTTCTAGGCTATTTCTCTACAGGAATTTCTTTCCACAGTGATGTCTGCAAATATTGAACTGAACTCATTGCTATTCCTTAAAGCTCTTGGGTTCAGAGTACTAGGGAAGATGGCAGCTTGATTTGCCTGGTATATGAAGCCCTGATAAAAGGGTGTGGTTACAGAAATACAAGGATTACAATGATACTTCAATAGATCTGTGATCTCATTAACATGGCTACTCCCTTCAATGATGCAGCCTATATCCAAATCTTATCCTAGTTATCTCTTATTTTCCCTCTCTACTCCTACCCACACATCCTCCAGAAAGAATCTACCCTGGAGGATTTCCTTAAAGTCTTTCTAGCATGCTATTGAAATAAAATCCTTCTTCCAAAGGGAGGTGGATTGTTGGGAAGACCTAGATGGATGGGAGATGAGAAAAAACCCACCTAGGGACTTCCCCAGGGCCAGTAAAGCACAAACCTTGCAATTATTTAAAAAAAAAAACAAGTTTATTGAGGATATGGAAATGATAAATAAAGTCCTAAATCTATACAACTATAGCTCCTCCCACCAATCTACACTCTTGGGGTTTGCTCTTCTGGTCTTCTCAAGCACTTCCTACAGCTCCCTGCTCCTCTAAGACCCCAAAAGCTATCTGACTACCCTAACTAACCTTATTAGTATGGATTATCTAAAAAAAAAGGTTAAAGAGGGAGGACTCAGATGTACGTAGTCTTTACCTAAAGCCTGGGGTTGTTTCCTAGGTATACCCAGAGTCCCAGATGACCAAACCCTCGGTTTTACCTTTACCAAGTAGATTTCTGACAGGTGGATCTCAGGCAGGTGGTCTCTGTACTTCAGGGAAAGGCAGGTCTCCTCCACGGCAGATCTCCCACCCAAGAATATCCAAAACTTTCCACAAGATCAGGATTTCAAGGGATGCCAGAGAAAAAGCTCCTCTTTACCACCTCAGTAGACAGCTAGCTAGATCCAGAGTAGCAGTTAACACCAGTAAAAACTCCCAAGATCTTTTTCTCCTTGTCAGAATCTTTCCCTAGGGTTTATGTCTAAATTCTCCTTTCCTTTGAAAGCCAATCCATACTTTTCCCCTATCCCTTATTTACATTCCTACACTATGTACAATATACCAATGCAATCCTGGTTTCTAGCTCTTGTTCCATGAGTAGACTACATGTCTTCTGAATGATATTCCTTTTCCCCACTCCTCTTCACCCTTACCCCTGCCAAGAATAGATCTCCCTATTTTACCCAGGCAATTAGTGCAGCAGCCACTTAGAAGCCTTATCTCATTGCTGATTATTATGATTATGATAATGTAGCTTAGCCTGCTTTGTTAGCAGCTCTTTAGGTCTCTGGTGGTTCGTCGCTCCCAGGGCTTAGCACATTAATGCTGGACTTGGTACAGAAATCCAATTGACTTTAGCCCGACTTTAGCTCAGAATTCTCAAACTAAGAGTTGAATCTACCAGCCTCAGTCTACCCCAAGAGCAGGGATTAGAGGCATACACCACCAAGCCCAGACCTGGGTAGTATTTTTTATAAAATGTCTTACATGTGAAAAGCTGTATAGAAAGGTTCAGAGTGAAAAGGAAACTGAAAGTCAGAACCACTCCTCTTGTGCTCTCCCTGCTCCTTTCCAAAGCCAACAAACTATTGTAGAAGCCAGAAATGTACAGGGTAAATATAAAAGTTTGGACTGGATTATTTAAGAGTAAGTTCACCAGGAATTTTAATCAATTCCAAAATGATTTTTTTTTTAGCTATTTATTTTAAAAATATAGAAAGAGTGAAAGTAAGAAAATGAGAGATAGGATAGGGTAAGATATCTAGCCTACACACAAAGTATTTTGCTCCAGCCTTACTCAACCCAGGCTGGGCTAATTAGCCCTTAGCCTGAGGGGCCTCAGCCTTGAACTGAGGACCTGGTGACTCAGGAAGTCTCTCTCAAGAGGGTAGGTCTCTCCTAAGGCTAGTCCCTTCAGAAAATCCAGGAAAGGAGTCAGCCTTTTCACTCACCCCACATGGTAGTTCTAAGGGAAAAGTCGATAAGAGCATTCCAAGTTCCCAAGCTGGAGCTCCTTCAAGATCAAGTTCAAGGTGAAAGATCCCCTCACAGGAAGTTCTTGGCATTTTTAAAGACCATTCCTTTTTGTCACTTCCTGTGACTTCCTTCCATTTTACATGTACCAATTACAGCTAAAGCTTTGCTTAGGACTGCCCAGAGGGCAGTCAGTTGATTCTGATTCATCACCCACTATCACACATGTGGGTCACAGACCTCCCCCACTCAAGTGAAAGTGGGGTGTATATGCTTCTGGTGATTAAAAATAGGCAGGGGAGAGTTAATCTCATCTTCACCCTATGAGTCAAAAGTGAAAGTTAGGTTCTGTAGTCTTTGGGGAGTCAAAAATCTTATTTTATGAACTGGCTTGTGGAGCTTACAAAATTATAACAAAATACAGTATTAATGTCTCAAAATATTCCCCTGTTAGAGATTCTGTAATAATGGGCCAGGGATTGGGCCCGGAGGCATGAACTAGGAAGAAATGTTCCTACTCAAGGCTGCCCCACCAAAAACTCAAAACTGAAAACAAATGGACTTAAGGAAATGCACAGTTGGGTGGATAACAGATGCTTTTGAGAAGTAAAACTAGGTCAAGTAAAGAAAAAAAAACATCAATTTATAGCACAGAAACAAGCTCAGAAATGGATACGAGTCACATCCAACTGAAGCAGGACAAAGGGAAGGGATGAGAGCAGGTTTAATTTCTTCATATTCCTCTCATCTGCTTTTATCAGAGTTCCAACCACACCAGCAAGTCTCTCTAGTCACCTCCACTGTTTTTACTTCTTTGCCCCTTGGGTTTGTAAGAAGAAACTATCAGCTACTGTTCTTGGCTCTGCTGCTATTAAATTCTCCCAAGTCTTTCCTCTTCCTCTCTCCCCTGATGCCAGCAGTGGGAAAAAAGAAAGGGAGCTGTCTTTCTTTACCCTCTTTTTCTTTCCAAACTTTTCTATAGGCCTCTCCAAGTCTTGCCTCCATCCCCAAACCATGTGATTATTTTCTCAGTCAGGGAGATGAATGAAAACTCAAATTTCAGAAGTCTGTGAGGATCCAGGATGCTGTCCACCTGAGGGAGATCAGAATCTGCTCCCTTCTTCAAGAGGGCTGCTTTATGAGTCGGCCATAGCTGTTGGCAATATGTTGCAAACTACATTATGAATCTTTCCATTGAATTTTGAGTGGTCCATGTCTTTGAGTCCTTGGATATTATGGTGTCCCATAATTTACAACCATATAGAATCAACTGAAGAATATTAGTGTTAAAGGATAGGTCAAATATGTATAGCCTATATCAAATTGCTTGCCTTCTCAGTGAGGGAGGGGTGAGGAGGGGAGGTAGAGGTAGAATTTGTAACTCAAAGTTTTAAAAAATGAATATTAAAAAATTGTTTTTACATATAATTGGAAAAAATAAAATAAAAGGATCAGTGTTTATATTAGAGAAAATGTTGCTGAGACAGAGCAATCAGTAGAACCGCTTGCAATCTAATTAGTAGAACTTCTGAGATAGATTGGATATAAGTGTAAAGGAGATCAAAGAATCAAAAACTGTAAGCCTAGAGGGTACAGAAGGTAATTTATGTTCCTGTTGCTCATTAAGATTCTCATAGCAATTTCCTCACAAGACACTGAGTTATACTGTGTGAATGTCTGTGTTACTATCCTCACAGCTGAGGAGAGCTGAGAAAACTAAGGTTTGAAGCCCTTACCTGACTAGTCCAGTGTCATACAGCTAATTAATGTCAGAACTGGACTTTTAAACCTCATTTCCTGACTTAGAGGGAACATGGCATTGGCTCATAGCATGCCAGACTTAGAGTCAAGAACCTGGATTTAAATCTACCATTTATTAGTTAAAAACCTTCCCAATAAGATCAGAAGTGAAGCAAAGGTGCCCATTATCATCACTATTATTTAATATTGTATTAGAAATACTAACAGTAGCAATTAGAGAAGAAAAAGAAATGGAAGGAATTAAAGTGGGCAATAAGGAAACTAAACTATCACTCTTTGTGGATGATATGATAGTATATTTAGAAAATCCTAGAAAATCAACTAAACTACTTGAATTTTTATATGAATAACTATGATATAATAAAATGATATAAATATTCACATGAATAATTAATAACTTTAACAAAATTGCAGGATACAAAATAAACCTACATAAATCATTAGCATTTCTATATATTTCCAACAAAACCCAGCAGCAAGAATTAGAAAGAGAAATTCCATTTAAATCACCCTAGACAATAAAAAATACTTGAAAATCTATTCGCCAAGACAAACACAGGAATTATATGAACAAAATTACAAAACATTTTTCATACAAATAAAGTTAAATCTACAAAACTGGAAAAATATTAAGCATGGATAGGTTGAGCTAATATAATAAAAAAGACAATCCTACCTGAATCAATTTACCTATTTAGTACCATGCCAATCAAACAACTCCCTCAAACTTTATGGAACCAGAAAAAAATCATAAAATCAACCTGTTTATTTGGGTATGATTTGGGGTTTTGGTTTTATAAGATTATTCATTTACAAAAATGAATTTGGAAATGTTTTGGGTGATAATACATATAAAACCCAGATGGAAATGCTTGTCAGCTGGGCATGGGGGAGGAAGAAAGGAGGGAACCAACATGGATCATATAATTTGGAAAACTTATATGAAAATGTGTTATTAAAGGAAAAAAAGGAAAAAAAATCCTCCCATTTACTAGCTTTGTGACCATGGGCAAGTTACTTAACCCCTCTGAGCTTTAAATTCTTTAAATTGGAATCTTAACATTTTCTGTGTCCTGGACCTCTTTAACGACTTCTGGTGAAGCCTATGGGCCCTTTCTCAGAATAATGTTTTTAAGATGTACAAAATAAAATACATGAGGTTACAAAGGAAACAAGTTATATCAAAATATAATTATAAAAAAATTTTAATCGGGTTCATGGATCCTAGGTTTAGAACCCTTCCCAGCTCTGAATCTATCCTGAGGATTCCAAGTCCAACATTTCTTCTGCAATATCAGATGACTCTAAAATGGCACTTAGCAAGCATTTAAAAGTTCAATTGGATGGATGATGGCTTGTACAGAAAAAGTTAATTAAATCATATTTTTAACAGATTGTGTTAATTCCATCTTGGTTAGATAGGCCTTCAAAACTGAATTAGCATTCCAAAGAAAAAAATGAACTTTGGTCATTTGGGAAGGGAGCAGAAATACCATTTGAGACCTTTTCAGATGTAGAGAAAATGAGGTTCTCCTAAACTTTTCCAGAGAAGTTATCAGGACGAGCCTGAACCAATTTCAGGATGTGCAGTGAGATCTGTGCTGAAACATGTTTTTTGTTCCACCTATGAGCTGCAGGAGCTTCAAGCTCTCTTGTGGAATTTAAGTTTGGTTCTGTCCTGATAGTTTACTCTATTCTTTGCATCTCATTTCTTTTACATTGGCCCAAACCCTTGGATCACTTTATAAGATCATAAGGATTATATAGTTAGAAGGAGGAGACATCAGAGTTTATCTAGTTCACCTTTTTCATTTTGTTCACAAGGAAACTGTAACCCAGAGAGGTTAAGTGACTTCTCCAAAGTTACATAAGTATTAAGGAGAAGAGCTGGGATTTTAATCCAGCTTCTTTTACTCCAAGTCTAACACACCTTCCTGTTCTATTCCATGACTTTCTGTCAGAAGGGTGCTTCCAATTTGATAGAATTTAGCTCTCACTAACCAAAAAATTACTGTGAGACATTCAGGGTCTTAAATGCTTAAGGAATAAACAGAGTACTTTGAGAAATATCATTCAGTCAACAAGTATTTATTTAGCATTTGCGGTGTGCCAGGCACTGGGAATTCAAAGAAAAAAACAACTTCTGACTTCTAGAAGATTAAATTCAAAGGAGAAGACATATTCATAAATTGATTGGTACATGAAAGATAAGTAGGGAGTGGACAAAAGGTAATCTTAGAGTGGAAAACACTAGCACCTGGTGGAACTTGGTAATAGAAGTATAGAACTTGATCTGAGCCTTAAAGGAATCCAGAGATTCCAAGGAGGTAAGGGGAAGAGCATTCCCAGGCATTGGGGTACAGCTGATACAAAGGAATAGAGATGAGAGATGGATTATTTTGTCAGGAATAACAAACAAGGCATATAGGGGAATGATGTAGGAAATGATTGGAAAGATAGGAAGGGGCCAAGTGGTGAAGAATTTTAAATGCCAAAGCAATTAATATTTGCTCTTAGAGAAAATAGGGAGCCATGGGAAGCTTATCAAGTAGGGGTGACATGGTCAGATTATCCTGTAGGGTAGTCTTGCAGTATGGAGGATGGATTGAACTGAGGAGAGATGAGGCAGGGAGTTCAATTAGAAAGATATTGCAGGGGTAGCTAGATGTCTCAGTGGATAGAAAGCCAGACTAGAGACTAGATCCTAGGTTCAAAGTGTGACTGTGGGCAAATCACTTTAACCCCCATTGACTAACTCTTACCACTCTTTTGCCTTAAAACCAATTCCTAGTATTGATTCTTTAAAAAAAAAAAGTTGCATAGTGACAACACTAAAAACTTAAATGACCAATCATGAATCTAGGGTACAGATGACAAAGCATTCTACATGCCTCTTAACAGGGAAGTTATGAATTCAAGGAACAGAATTATATATATATATATATATTTTTTTTTTTTTGCATGTAACTCATGTGCATACTTTGATTATTCATATATTTATTACATTGCAAGTGCTTTCTTTTCTGTTTCCTTTTCTCAGCTGGGGAGAGGCTGTGATCAGCTGAGAAAAAACAATTATTAAGTGAAAATAATAAAACATTTAAAAGGCCATTGTAATAGTCCAAATGAGAGATGATGCTCAGGAGAAAGAAAGTCATCTGGGAGTCATTTGCATAGAAAAGATAATGAGAAATTACCAGGTGAGAAAAGAAAAGAAGGCCAAACACAGCCTTTTAGAGAGCATCCATGGTTAGTGGGCATGACATCAAGGAACCAACCTAGGAGAATGAGAAGTCAGTCAAGTAGGGGAGGGGGAAAGACAGAGAGAGAGAGACAGAGAGACAGAGACAGAGAGACAGAGAGACAAAGAGAGAGAGAGGAGAGAGAGAGGGGAAGAGAGAGGGGAAGAGAGAAGGGAGAGGAGACAGAGATAGAGTGAATGAGAGTCAGGAAAACTCTCCTTCTAGGAGAAGGTATTCAAAGTGTCAAATAATGTACAGAGGTTTAAAAAGAGTCAGAATTGAGAAAAGGTTGTTAGATTTGGCAATTAAAGGATTATACAGGTAACTTTAGAGAGAGCAATTTCAGTTGAATGAATGAATCAGATGGACAGATGATTTAGGAGAGAGAGATGATTCCAGTATACCAAAGTATGGACAGTTTTGTTTTTTTTCTCACTTGGGCAATTGCAGTAACCTTTTAATTAGCAGAGAAGGGAAGGTGAGAGTTGGCAGGCATGGTAGGATCATAATCTTATGTAATAAAAATAATTACATAATATTACACAATTATGTATAAAATAAAATAACAACTCACATTTATATAGCACTTTAGGGTTTGTTTACAAAGTATGGCATGTATTATTATTCTCATTTTACAGCAGGAAACTGAGGTTCAGAGGTTAAATGATTTGCCTAAGGTCTTATAACTAAGACTTAAATCATGGTTCAAACTTGGTTCTCCTGATTCAAATCCAGTGTTCTTTATAAATTATGTAATGAGAAAAGTAGGGCTGGCCCAAGGCAAAAGTGTTAAGGCATTTTGTCCTCCCTATTTAACAGGTGTTCCTTTCCCCTCTTTTAGTGTCCAGTCTCCCAAGAGTCACTGCTCCTGTTCAGGAGACATCTCCACCTAAGTATTACCAGTGAGGGAGAGTGGGGAAAGAGTCCCCAAATTTTCTAAGTATTATCAATGTGGGGGACATATTCTTGATCTTGTCCAGCTTTTTTTTTTAAACATCATCTTAGTAACACAACCTCCGTCGATGAATTAATTCTTCTACCTACTAAGATAATGAAAACAATTTTTAAGAGTTACAGCTATCATTTTCCACGTAAAAATATAATCAATTTAACCTTACTGAAGCCCTTAAAAAATTTCCCCCTCTTTCTTGTTTATCTTTTTATGGTTCTCTTGAATTTTATATTTGGACATCAAAATTTCCATTTAGTTCAGGTCTTTTCTTTAGGAATCTTTGGAAATCTTCTATTTTGTTAAATGCCCATACTTTCCCTAAAAGCATATAGTCAGTTTTGATGGGTAAGTGATTCTTGGTTGTAAACCAAATTTTCTTGCCTTCCTGAATATCATATTCCAAGCCTTGCAGTCCTTTAGTGTGGAGGCTGCCAGATCCTGTGCAATTCTGACTAGGGCTCCTTGATATCTGAATTGTCTCTTTCTGGCGGCTTACAATATTTTCTCCTTGCTTTCAAAGTTCTTGAATTTGACAGTTATATTCCTGGGGATTGTCTTTTGAGAATTTAATGTAGGGGGTGATCTATGGACTCTTTCAATGTCTATTTTGCCCTCCTGTTTAAGAGTAAGGGAAGTTTTTTTAGATAATTTCTTGTAATATGATGTCACAGCTTTTATTTTTTTCTAGGCTTTCAGGTAGACCAATAATTCTCAAATGGTTTCTCCTGGATTTGTTTTCTTGATCAGTTGTCTTTTCAACTAGATATTTTATGTTTCCTTCTATTTTGTCATTCTTTTGACTTTGCTTTATTAATTTTTGCTGTCTTGTGAGATCATTAGCTTCTACTTGCTCAATTCTAGTCTTTAAAGACTGGTTTTTAGCTATGATCTTTTGATTTTCCTTTTTGGTTTGGTCTATCCTGCTTTTCATGGCTTACAGCAGGTTAATTCTGGTCTCCAATTTGCTTATTTCTTCATTTGATTTTGGTGCCTCTTTTTCCATGTGGGCAATTTTGACTTCTAAGCGGTTATTTTCTTTTTGAATTATTTTCATTTTTTTCCATTTTTCTTCCCATTTTTCTTCTTTCTTGAACTCCTTTTTGATTTCCTCAAAAGCTTGTGACCAATTTCCATGGGGGAGGGAGGTAGTTTGGATATATTTGCTTGTTTGTCACTCTTTTCTGTTGCTTCTCCATAAAAATTATCCAGGTTCAAAAGCTATTTTTGCTGCTTACTTCTTTTGCTACTTTTGGATTATGGTTCTTGCATGTTGGTGGATATTGCTTTCTTAGCTTCTGTCTTATAGGGCTTTGCCTTGGTAGTATCTTCCAGGGAGTACCTTGTGTAGCCTACTTTAAAGTGTTTTGCCCTGAGGCTATTTTTCCAGACCCTGCTGTCTCTGCTGTGGTCAGCCTTATTTCTGCCCAGGCTCTGTGCTCTTCAGCCTCAGGTCCCAAGTCTCACTGCCAAAGCCTTGCACTGCTCTCAGGGGTCAGTCTCAGCCAGCCCTGGAGAATTTAGAAATTGTCCTAGCCCTTGCTCTGACTCTGGCATGGTAGGTGGTGTTGGGTATGGGTGATCAGTTCATGCTTTGATAAATGTTATTTTTCCCCCTTATAGCATGGAAATTTCCAAATACGTCCTACATTTAAGGCTGGGTCCTGTGGGAGAACCCTTTAATTCATCTGATTTTGATTTCTGTCCTTTTGAGACACTTTGTATTGATTGGTTGGAAGGAGATTTAGAAAGTTCCTGCTACTCCCAACCATCTTAGCTCTGCCCTCTCCAGATTTTTTTTATTTTTTTGGTTACAATACTCACTTTATTTCCCTCCCTCCCCTCCACCCACCCTTCCCATAGCCATGCAATTTTATTAGGTATTACTTCTGTCCTTGATCAGAAACTATTTCAATGATGTTTGCACTAGGATGTTCATTTAGAGTCTACATCCCCAACCATATCCCTTCGACCCATGTATTCAAGCAATTGTTTTTCTTCAGTGTTTTTACTCCCACTATGTTTCCTCTAGACGTGGATAGTGGTTTTTCTCATAGAATTCCTCCAAGTTGTTCAGGATCACTGCATTGCCATTAATGGAGAAGTCCATTACATTTGATTGTACCACAGTGTATTACTCTCTGTGTACAATGTTTTTCTGGTTCTGCTCCTCTCACTCTGCATCAATTCCTGGAGGTTGTTCCAGTCTCCATGGAATTCCTCCACTTTATTATTCTTTTGAGCACAATAGTATTCTATCACCAACAGATACCGCAATTTGTTCAGCCATTCCCTGATTGAAGGGCATCCCCTCATTTTCCAATTTTTTTTTGCCACCACAAAGAGTGCAGATATGAATATTTTTGCACATGTCTTTTTTCCTTATTAGCTCTTTGGGGTACAAACCCAGCAGTGCTATGGTTGGATCAAAGGGCGTCAGATAGTCTTTTAGCGCCCTTTGGGCATAGTTCCAAATTGCCCTCCAGAATGGTAGGATCAATTCACAACTCAACAGCAATGAATTAATGTCCCAACTTTGCCACATCCCCTCCAGCATTCATTACTTTTCGTTGCTGTCATGTTAGCCAATCTGCTAGTCCTGCTTTTTTAAAAACAATTTTTCATGCAATATCTCACTCCCTTTTTCATGCAATATCTCACTCCCTTTAACCCTGACCATTGCTAGGTGACAACTAGCTAATCTGATAAAAAACAACAAAAATTCAAGCTAATATTACTTGAAGTTAATATTGTGACCCAAATAAGGTTACTCCCAAAGGCATTTATTTGATTCTTCTTGAGTGCATGGCAGAGCCCTTAGGATATAGAAAGCACTCAATAGTTGTTGATTAATTTGAATACGATTCTCCTGGTGACAATGCCTAAACTCAAGGAAATTTTTTTAATGATGGAATTTTTAAACAAAATGACAGTCTGGTGGGGAAGGCATTTTTGGCCAAAATAAAGCAGTGTGAAAACTTAGATCACACCAAATGAAGAGTAAGCAAACATTACTAACTGGAATTCACAATTTTAGTCTTGTTAGAATACTGTTAAACTGAGATTCTTTCTATAATTTTAAGCCAAGCAATTGGCAAAAATGGAATCCTTCATATCTTACTCTACTTGTAATACTTAAAACCATAAATTTGTCTTTAAAAATAGAATAAAATAAAATTTGTTTTCAGGGATGATAAGCTTGAACTCATATAAGAAGCCATTTTATATATTTGTGACATGTCTTTGAAAGGAGAATCTTCAGTGTCCACTTTTAGCTCTATGACATGGAATAGAACTATAATATTTTATTTCCTTCAGGTAATGATATAATTAGTTAACAGATATGGAGAGGACTTCCTGTCCTCTGAGTCATTAAGGGTTACCAAGGAGAGGGCAGATGCTGAAACAATTGCTTCATTAGGTATTAGGATGTCTTTGAGACCATAACTATGATAAGCTGCCCCCTTTTTCCTAGAAACTGGACAATTAACTTTTCTAAGCTAGGAATTGAGAACATTTTGTTCTGAGAGAATATATGTGATCCATTCTTATAATATCATATTTTGCAAGTATTTATTTAAATAATATTTCCCCATCATCATCATCAAGAGTTTGATTGCTTTGGCAAAATCATTGGCAGCACCTCCATTGATTCACTTAATATGTGGCAACAGAATTACAGAATCTCCAAGTTGGAAGAGACTTCAGAGATCATCTAGTTAAACCTGTCAGGGGGGCAACAAGGGGGCACAGTGGATAGAGTATTGGGCTTAGAATCAAGAAGACTCATCTTCATTCGTTTAAACCTGGCCTCAGATACTTATTATCTGTGTGACCTTGGGCTAATCACTTAACCCTGTTTGCCTGAGTTTCCTCAAAATGAACAGGAGAAGGTAATAGGAGATCACTCCATTATCGATGCCAAGAAAACCTCATTGGAGTCATGAAGAGTTGGACACAATTGAACATCAAAATTCTGTAAGGAAGAGAAACCTGTTCTCCTTGTAAGCTGTAGTAGTGTTAGTTGCCCTCTTCACCCCCCCCCCCCAAGTCCCATATGTGGCTCAGGATCTTCTTTATGTTTATACATAAAGGAGACCAAGAAAATTCCCATGATGTCAGAGTGTAGAGCTAAATTTCCACACTTTATACCTTTAGTGGCATAGTAATTAGAGTGTTGAACTTGAAGACATAAAGGTCCAAATTTGAATCTGTCTCTTATTAAGGCATTTATTAGCTGTGTCACTCTGGGCAAGTCAATTAACTCTTTCAGTCTTGGTCTCCTCACCTGTAATAGGGGGTATATAATAATAATAATAGTGCCCAATTTACAGGTAACGATGTCTTGTGCCATTAAGTTATATGAAGTATTGTCATTATTACCTAGAGACATTTGGGTTGAAAATATTTGAGAGTGGAAAGATGTTCTTGCAGACCCTAAAATACTGCATCCCCAAATTGTTATCCTTAAAAACCAAAGATATACCTAGAATCTAAAAGGCAAAGCTTTACTGACAGGTAAGAGAATTGCAAACACCAAGCACAGAACAATATTGAATCCTGTGACTTTCAGGAAGAGGGTAGAAGGACCTGGGTCAAAAAAAGTCAGCTAGAGGGTAAAACCCTCTTTACGTGACGACAAAAATGAGAATACAACATATAGCAGAGGTATATTGATTACACTACTAGAAGCTAGTAAAATTAATTATGGGCAATTAGGTGGCACAATGCCAGGCCTGGAGTCAGGAAGACTCATCTTCCTGAGTTCAAATCTGGCTTCAAGACCCTGGGCAAGTCACTTAACCATGTTTGCTTTAATTTCCTAACCTGTAAAATGAGATGGAGAAGGAAATGGCAAATCACTCCAGTATCTTTGCCAAGAAAATCACAGAATTGAAACATTGATCAATCTTTATTTTTTTTAAACCAGTCCTGAATGGTTTTGATTATTTCTTATTAGCATAGATTTGAACTATTTGACTATTCTTGATCAATTAATACTTCAATAATTTAGTTCCACTAATAATTTTGTGGTGAATTAATGTAGTTCTTATATTTGCCTTGGTAGATAGACTCCCAAGTATTTTACATATTCTGTGGTTATTTTTAATAGAATTTCTTTATCTTTTATATGGAAATGCTAAAGATTTATGTATATTTATTTTATATACTTAAACTTTGCTGAAGTCATTATTTTAGGTGACTTTTAATGAATCTTAAGGGGTTCTCTAGATACATCATCATATCATGTTCAAAAGGCCATGTTTTTTATTTACTCTTTGCTTCACTTAATTATTGCCTTGATTTCTTTTTCTTATCTTACTACTGTAGTGATGACATTTTATTTCGCCTCCTTATTGGAAAGGCCTTGAACCTTTCTCCATTTTATATATATATTTGCTAAATTTAGATAAATACTATTCCTCATATTAGGGAAGAGTCCATTTATTCCTGTGTGTATAGAAACATGCCTCTATTAATATAATTGTGCAATTACTAATTTAGTATGGCCTATGAGGTTTATACTTTCCCTCAGATATTGAACCAACTCTGCATTCCTGGCATCAATCTAAACTGGTCACCTTATTATCATCTTTTTG
Source organism: Monodelphis domestica (assembly GCF_027887165.1). Lineage (NCBI taxonomy): Eukaryota > Metazoa > Chordata > Mammalia > Didelphimorphia > Didelphidae > Monodelphis > Monodelphis domestica. The sequence goes on along the minus strand of NC_077228.1, from coordinate 376,442,976 downwards.
ATATAGTTATAGCCTCTAACCTAAGATTTTATTTAATACTTTTGCATTGACGTTCATTAGGGATATTGATGTGCTTTTCTTCCTGTTGTCTTTTCCCTGGCTTTGTTATTTACCAAGACCATGTTTGTACCATAGACTGAAAAGATCTCTTAGTTTTGCCAGCATTTACTTGTCCTTTGAATGTTTGGTGGAATTCACTACTTATAAATACTGGTGTTGGGTTTTGTTTTTGTTTTTTTCTTTGGGTCATGATTTTCAGATAGTCTGGTGATTCTTAGATGATATCTCTTTACTGTTTTCTAGATAAGCTATTTTTGATAGTATATACACTTTTCTTTAAAAAACAACCAAATCCGTATCTTCTTAGAATTGATACTAAGTATTGGTTCCAAGGCAGAAGTTATAAGGACTAGACAATTGGATTTAAATTACTTGCTCAGGGTCACACAGCTAGGAAGTGTCCAAGGAAGGTCACATTTGAACCTAGAACCTCCTGATCTCTAGGTCTGGCTCTCTATCCAGTGAGTCACCTATAGCTGCCACTACATTTTTCAATATTTTGATTTTGTCTTGGTAGTTCTTGCTGCCTCATACCATTGTAGCTCTTTGTTGCCTATTATAATTTTTACAAAATTCCTAGGTAAAGTTTGCCACTATGTATTCTAAGTTATTTTTATTTACCATTCTTTCCTCCCTAGCTGTCATTTCCTTTAATGTTCCATTTTGTATCACTTTACCACTTGGGCTTCTCTCCATTCAAAGCACTTTTGTGTTAGGCATTTTTTCCTGCCTATCTCTTGCAAATTTCTGGAATGGTGGGGCTAGTGCCTGGGCAGCCTCTTCTCCTTCTCATACTCTTAGATGACAGGGACAGACCCTTGCTTGGCTGTATAAGCCCCACTTTCTGTAGGAATCCTCAGGTGTTAGTGATTGCTGTGGCTACTAGGGTCCTGGTTGTGGGCACCTAACTTTTTTTTCTAGAATTAGATGCTTCCTGGGCTGAAGATGGGAGGGAGCCCTGCTGGGCACTGGGTCAGGCTCTGCCTCCTGGTCTCTGGACAACTCTGTACTGAGTGCAAGTCTGTCCCTGTCAGCTGCTATGGGACTGGGCTCTTTTGCTTGCTTCACCTTCTACCTACCTCTACTGACTGCTTCCTCAGAATCCTCGCAGTCTAATCCTGTGCAGTCCTGGATGGAAGGAGTAATTTATAGCTGTTTTTTTGTTTTGTTTCTAACACATTTGGAGAACTTTACTGTGAAGGAACTGGACACTTCTAGGTCCTAATACACCTTTTATTCTCCCATAGTTAATTCAATAGATAGTAAAACCTGGTATAATCACTGATTGATATAAAGACAGATCCTAGATGAGAGAAAAGATACTAGGGACTGACAGTATTAAGGATGTATGACAAATTTTATATTAATAGAAGCTTTTCTTACAATATGACATCTGTTTACCATGGATGGAATGAATAATCTACAGGAAACTTCCTCCTCGGGGCTTCTCGATTCTCACCTTTCATGACAGGTGTTCCCTTTAGCTGGCTATTACTGACCAGTCTTTTTCAGGCAGCTGGTGGCAGAGTGGATAGTGCTATGTCTGGGGTTGGGAAGACCAGCGTTCAATTCCAGCCTTAGACACTAGGTGTGTGGGTCTAAGTCACTTAACTTTGCCTCAGTTTCCTCATCTGTAAAATGAGCTAGACAAGGAATTGGCAAACCACTCCCGTATCTTATCTCTTGCCCAGAAATATCACTAAGAGTAGGGCAATAACTGAAATGATTCAGTGATAACAAAGATCACTTTCATTCTGGATTCTCCTTCTTTGTTTCTCTTCCTATATATCTGACTGTTCCCTCTTGATCCGTCCTGGTATATAGCATCTTCTTCCCAACCCCAACAGGCCCCTCCCACCACCACCACCCAAAACTATGTCTTCAGTCTTTTTTCAGTCTCTACAAAATTACTCATATTTCTGTTATCTCCAGTTTTAGCCCTACTCGGCTTCCATTTCCCCCTAAACTGCTACTCTTCCTACCTTCTCTACTTGCCATTTATACCATCTCCCTTCTAACCTCAGAATTGGATTAACTCCTTCCTTTCTTTTTATCATCCAAATATAATTATATCCTATCAATTCTACCCTTCATAAAATCTTCCTCCTTTATTAATGCCAAAATTGATCAATTCCTGCTCAATAGTCTTGCTCATTTCCCAGAGGACAAACTATACCAATTCCTTAGCAATGACATTTAAGGCTCTTCACAATATGGATCCAATTCACCATTCCAGACTTATTTTGCTCTTCTGCCTTAGAACCAATACACAGTATTGATTCTAAGATGGAAGGTAAAGGAAAAAAAAAGATATGCAGCTCCCATCCCATCTGACATTCAAAAAGCTGTTTTCATCCCCATTTTACAGATGAGGAAACAGAGGCAAATAGAAGTGACTTGTCCAGGGTTGCCTGAAGTGGGATTTGAATTCAGTTCTTCCTGACTCCAGGTCAGGTAGTCTATTCATTGTATTGCTTAGCTTCCCGCAAGCAAGTCTAATTTGATAAAAGTGTTTTTCCAGATGGAAGTCATAGTTTGGATAACATGTCTTTCAATCTAGTTTGTTTTTATATAGATGATTTAATTAGTGGTGGGTCTGGAGTCAGGAAGACCCGAGTTCAAATTCATCCTCAGACACTAGTCCTTTGATTTCATTTTCAATTTCCTCAACTATAAAATGGGGATAATAAATTGTACCTCATAGGCTTGTGAGAATTAAATGAGATGAATTTTTTTTAAAAAGTACTTAGCAGTACATTTGTAGTACCACACAGAGCAAATGTGACATAACTGCTCCTCTTCCTCTTTCCTTTCTCATTGCAGTAAATTTCACTGAGTTGGCTTGTTTTCCGAGGCTTGAAGTGATACATACACACCTGACTAATAGGGAAACTGAACATGTGATGCTATATGGCTGTGGATCCTAGAATATCACCATTTTTTTTTCATTTTAAAGTTTTATTGATGTTTTGTTTTACATTACAATTACAGAGGACTCTCACTTCATGAGAGATTTCTTTGTAACAAAATAAAACAGTTAAATAAAACTAAAAATACAGTGACCTCATCTGAAAGTGCATGCAACATTTCACATTTGGAGCACTCCCCTATTAAAAAAAAATTAACAGAAAGCTTTATTTTCTTACCCACCACACCATTGGAAAATAAAAACTAATTTCTTGGGACAAATATGCATAGTCAAGCAAAACAAATTCCCTCAATGGCTGTATACAAAAATATTTGCCTCAGTTTGCACTCAATCTATTATTTCCATGTAATAGATAGCATGTTTTATATTGATTTTCTGGTATATTGAATGGTCATTATATTGATCACAGTTCTTACAGCTTTCAAAGTTGCTTTTTTGTTATTATATAAATTATTCTGATTCTGGTCATTTCATTCACCCGTTTATAAATAATTCTCAAAATTGTTCATTTTTTTAATATGTGAAAGTATAAATTATTTTGGTTGTGCTTACTTTACATCAGTTCATATAAATCTTTTCAAAGAAGAATTAAATTACGAATAACTCAAAGAGCAATGGAAAGATGGCTAACAGCGAAAAGATCTGCAGTACATAAACAAAGACAAAAGTTGTAGAATGAATATTAAAGGACTAGAAAAGGAGAGGGTAAATTAGGCCTTTCGGCAGTAAGAAAGAAGCTAAAAGGAAAACTGATCCATTTTTTCCTGTCCATTTAAAAATTCTCATTTGATAGCAAACTCCTTTCCAAAATAAATGCCTTTGTAAATATCCTCAACTGGGGAGGGGGAAAGAAAACCCACACATAAAGCTCATGTGTATAAAAGAGATTATAAAGACTTAGAAAGATTATATAGGTATTGCCATGAAACCACTGGTATAACCTATATCAGGCTAATTACCACTTTGGGGAATTGGGGGGAAGGGAGAGAACAAAAAATGGTTTCTACATGTCACTGAAAAAATAATGTTTAAAAAGGCTATTTATAACCAGCAATAAATTCAGTTCTGATTGGGGTGATGGCTCCTCCTTAGACTGTGGAGGTCTTCAAAGATGGCTTTCCAGATTTCCTTTGTACAGGGAAAGTCCCTTCTCTGACATGTTACAGATGGGAAACTACTCATTTGGGAGCAATGGAGAGGCTTAGTTTGGCTAGATTTCAAGCATGCAGGAGTGGTATATAAAGAGGCTGGAAAGATAGGTTAGGGCAAGTTATGAAGGGCTTTAAGGGCTAAGTAGAATAATTTCTCTTTTATCCTACAGGCAATAGAGCCCTGGGAATTAACTGAGTAGAGGACTGGCATGGACTAGAGTAGGGAGAGAGATTATGCCTGTGATGTCTAAGACATCTAGTTTGAAATGTCCCAGAGGCAGCTGACGAGACGAGGGCTGGAGGTTTATATTGCACTCACCTGCCTAGGAACATCATTAAATCCAGGAGCCCATTGAGGCCACCAAGAGAATGGTGAGAGGGTTAGGACAGAACTGTGGGGGACAGCTCCAGTGAAGGGGCATGTGGGTGACGAGGAGGAAGAAGAGGATACTAAGGAGTAGACCGGTAGGAAGGAGAGCCAAAATGATGACATGAAAACCCAGAAGAATTCTCTAATCATCTACATTAGAAAAACAAACTAGATTGAAAGACATGCTATCCAAACTATGACTTCCATCTGGAAAAGCACTTCAAATTGGACTATTGTTTGTGGGAAGCAAAGCAAAACAATGAACAGACTACCTGACCTGGAGAGAATGAGGTCAACAGTATCAAATTCACTCAAGAGATTAAGAAAAAGAGAAAAGCCCATCAAATTTGGTGATAAAGAGATCACAGATAAGTTGAGTGAAGAGATCAAGTCAGAAGGCTGACTGAAGGGGAGGGAGATTATAGTCTCTGGGAACTGGCTAAATGGACTCCTTGGAAATTGTCATTTCCTTCTCTCTAAGAGCAATCTTTCCGGTTCAGGAAGAGACAGTGTGGTTGGGACGAAGCGAGATCCCAACCTGAGAAGTTTTGTTTTAATCTGCAAGGAGTAGAGAGAGCCGAGACTACATACAGCAGCAGTTTCAGTAGCAGGACACGATTCCCAGCTCTCCCCTCACTGGCTACTGCTGGCCTAGAAAATCTAGTGGGTAGTGAGCTGATGGTCAATCTATTCTCTGCTTCAACTTATTGCTTTCTTGCTAACACACAGGTGGCATTTATTTATACCAACTATTTTTATCTCTAGCACCAGGTTGCTTTGAACAAGGGCACCTCGGGCTTTTTCCAAACCTCCCCCTTCCTCCCGAGATGGAAGGCCATACCATGAGTGACCCAGTGGGAGGAGATAGGTATGGTCAGGGAAGAATCCATTTGAAATGTGTCTCAGTCTTTGTAACTTCCACACTGACCTGGCTCTTGAGTTAAGAATCTAGCGAAAAAATAATAACTCTTTGAAGAACTGAAAAAACTGGGGTATGTCTGAAGGCAGCAGTGAAGGAACCGGTAAAGAAAGGGTAAAAAGAAGGAATTCACTGTAAATAATGGGAAATGGGATTCAGGGCCCATCAAAAAGCAGTTAGATTTAACCATAGAGACTAAAGTCAGTGAGATTATAGCTATAGTCACTGTTCACTAATGACTCATGACCCCATACAAATTCTATATTGGTTTGCCATTTTCTTCTCCTACTAATTTTCCAGATGAGTAAACTGAGGCAAATTTAAATGACTTGCCCAGTGTCCAGAGCCTAGGTCAGAACTCAGATGCCTTCCTGACTGTGGCCCTCTGCTCTGTCCACCGGTGTTGTATGGCCCCCAAATCTGACCTCAACTTGGCTGTGCGACTGTAGGCAAGTCAGTTAGGATAAAAGGGAATGCCCAGGGAATCACTGTTTTCTGAGGGAAGCCGAGTCTTCGTACAAACAAGTGGACGAAAGTTTATTCAGCATGGAACAAGAGTAAGAGAGGGCAGGCACAAGTGCAGTGAGAATGAGACTCAGAGAACAGGGGTGCCCAGTGATACAGGCAGGGATGGGTAAAGTAAAAGGGAGTAGGAATCTGCTAGGTATAGAGTGAATGGCAAATGAAATGTTTACAGTCTCAATAGGGTCAAGAGGCCAGGAGCACAGGGCTTGGGTGCAAAGGGGACACGGCTACCACTGGTTCCCATTCATACCTATTGACCAGATAAAAAACGTCAATGGACAAGATCATAAGAATTATACTGCTTCATGAGGCCAATTGTAAGCCATTAAGTCTAATCATCACAAAGTCTATAACATGCCGTGATACCTGATTGATGAGGTAACTGATAATATACAGACCAACAAGTTCAGAAACTAGGGCTGTTGGCCACCTTCAGTATAAGTTACTGAAGTTACTATTAAGTTACTGAGCTTCTGGATCCAACATTAGCTGTTGCTTTTATGGTACACCAAGTTATCTTTTTGTATTACATTATTAGTCATTGTGCTTATTTCTAGATTTGGCTTATTTAATGGCCACAATTCATACATCTGAGCATTTCTCTTTAAGTTCTTATATTTTTTAAGAACTTAATATTCCACTTTACTGATATCATTTGTTCAACTATTCCAATTGATGAGCATTCATCTGTTACCAATTTTTGCTATAAGAAGTGCCATTTGAAATCTTGGTATACACAGGACATCTCTTTTGACTTTCTTGGGATGAATGGATGTATCAAGTCAAAGAGTAATTTTGGGGGGAGGACAATTCCAAAACAAGTAGACAAATGGCCAATTTACAATTAGTAGTTTTCCTGTCTCCCAAGAGAACTTCCAGACTACTTGCATCTTTTATCAACTTTGTCAATTTGGGGGATATGAAGCCAATTCTTTTTTTTTTACTTTTATTACTTTTATTTTTTACTGTTTTTCTATAATCACCAAGCAAAGTCTCACTTGTAACATTCCACCTGTCCTTAAACTCGATCCAAAATCATCTGCCCTGGGGTTTTCCATCTTCCTTCTTAACTGCCTTAATTCTTATAACCTCTATTGCAAATTTGCCATTTTGCTCTGTTAAGATAGACCTTTCTTTTTCCAATGTACCTTCATTCTTTGACTGTGCAGCACACCATTCTAAAGAAATAAAACCTCTATTATCAAATAGACCCATGAAGTCATATCTACCCAGGACTGATTTGCCATCCTTGTTTCTAGACTAAAATAACCCTAAATACTTAAGACCAATGTTTAACCATTGCAACAGTATAATAAAAATGTTAAAAATCAAAAAACCCTAAACTTTTCCCCTAAGCCCCAAAAGTGTAGAATCAGTATAGCCTAACTGGCACTGGAGAACAGATCATCTGATTCATAGCTGGGAACAGATGTCAGGAAACAAGCTTTGATCTATAAAGTATACAAATGTATATATTAAACTGTTATGAGGGGAATCCTGGGGTCAAAGATTCCCTGATTTTAGTTTGCAGAATACAACATATTAACAACAAAAACAAAATATTTATTGAGCACCTAATATTTGTAAGGCACTGTTTAAATACAAAGATGAATACAACATTGTTCCTGCCCTCCAAGAGACCACAATGCATTTAGTGAAACAAAACACAAGAAAAACACCAATCAATGCAAGAACTCATGTGAATTCAAGTTCAAGACAGTATAGACAATATCACATTTAGCAGCACATGATTAACTGCCAAGTGAATGATAGTTTAACATTACTGAAGTAGGAAAGATTACTTCAAAATTTAAGAGACCTTGCTCCAAAGGTTCTTTGGTGCCAAGACCCTGAAACCAGCCAGTAGAAAGGTGTTACTTCCATCTCCACTCTTAAGACATATATTTTCTTTTTATTCTTTATCTATTTCCACTAATTCCACAATGGACTTCTTTATTCAAACATTCAACTTTAGAATAAAGCAGGGTGTTCTTTGGTATCAACAGGACTTTGTTTTGAGATCTCAAGCAATATGATCTTAGGACTAAACCAAATATTTGCAATGAACAAACAAATCGGGGTTTGTCCTTGTGATCACCAATTTGTGATAGAGAAGCCTCTTTAGATTCCAAACCTTCCAGAGTAAAAGACATATAAATCCAACAAGGTTACGTTCATTTACTAAAACTATGCAATTAAAAAAAAATGTAGCTAGAATAGTAACCCAGTGGCCTTATCTGCCTGTGACTTCTTAAGAGTTTTTAACTTTTCTTTCAAGTAGAAAAAAAAAATCATTTGACCTAATTTAGTAGAAAGAATAGTAAGTTCTTACTAATGACCTTCTTTTTGACCCAAATGATGAACATCCCAGATCAAATTCCTCCAAATCCAGATTAAGTTCCTCTCCTACATAAGCACAAGCATTTCCAAACTACTCTAATCCTCATTGACTTCCTCTTCCCTGAACATTCACTCATCTTTGTCAAGTAATTTAGGACTTAAAATTTCAGTCTTCTCTTGTGTATTTTCTGAATCTCATGAGATGAACTCTAAACATTCAAAGGTAAATTAGGCTTTAAGACAGTGATATATATATATATGATTTTAGGTATCAAATTAAGAACCCCCCCCCAATTCCAATGAAATGAGGAGTAAAGGGCTAGAAATTCAATTTCTACTGAATACAATATAATACTATCTCACTAACTAAACCAGGATTAAGACATAGAAAACACTTGAATTGACAATAGTATAAAAGGATAAAACGAAGAGAACTGTATTTTTTTTTAGAAGAGTCCCAGGTGGCCTTGGAAGTTTTATCAGTAAGAGCCATAGAAAAAAAACTAAGGATTAGTTTCAGAAGGTCAGATTCCCAAGTGGAATGTTACTGTAACAAGGCTCAGATTGTGCTATTATTTGATGTTTTGTTTCTTCTAAAGCCCATTAATAATCATAAATTTGCAAAGTGCAAATTTGTTTCTCTGGTAGGGAAAATGAAAAGGCTGAAGGAATGTTCTCCTTGATAAAACCAGCATAGAAAGGTTTTAGTTCCATCGAGAAAAATGGAAGAAATGCTTCAAGGGGAAAATCGAGAGGAAAAGATAATCCCAGGAGGCAAAAGAAGTTAGTTGGAGGGTCAAATAAGGAATGTGGCAGAAGAGATTAAGGAAAACTGTATCAAAGCAGTTAGTTATATGATAAATGTTTAATTTATATGGTGTTTAAGAAGTCTACAAAACACTTTTGCATATTCTATTTAATCATTGTAAGATAGGTATGATTAACAAATGAGGCACCAGAGGCTCAGAAGGGTTTTAAGGGACTACTCAATTTTCTGGGGAAGTAGCTATTTCTGGGGCTCCATGATAATGAAGACACACAGATACTAGCATTTGAGTAACCAGCCCTGTAAGTAACTGTCCTTGCTAGTTCTGATGAAGGTGGCTCTACCAGGGTAGTCACAATGCCCTGCCCAAAGCTTTCCTACAAGTGTAGGATTTGAAGGAGAGGTTTTGGACACTTTTCAAGACCTGACAAACCAGAACCCACTTGTTAGTAAACCAAGGCTTCAGATACTGCTAAAAATATATCTGGCTTTAGATTTGGTGAAATATTTTTTTTTTAATTTAAAACAAAATGGTGAGGGGAGGGAAACAAAATAGTCATAGACAACCACCAAACCAAATAATATAGTAACTGGTATGATGCAGGAAAAAAATAGAATCATTCAACATACTCAGAAGTTCACAGAAAACTTTTATGATCTAAAGACATTATACAACAAAGCAAATTATTGATCGTAAAGGAAGTGGAATGACTTGAGTATGATAATAGGATAAAATTTATGAGATCCAAAATGAAGCCCAGAAATGGCACAAAATCTGTTCAGGTTCACACAGGTAATAAACAGCAGATTACATAGGGCTGGTTGCCAAAATTCCTAATAGACAGGTTTAACTACATAGTCTAAAACTCCTCCCAGTCCAGGTTTCTTTCCACTAAAAGATTAATAAAAAGAAAACTGGATTTGGAATTAAGAGAAATCTACATTTAAAGTTTGCCTTCAAAAGCCTACTTACTGCATGATCATGGGACAAGTACCTTCCTCTCCTGGTGCTAAGTTATGATTGGGAGGCAGTTGGGTGGCTCAGTGGAGAGCCAGCCTAGAGACAGGAGGTCCTAGGTTCAAATCTGACCTCAGATATTGTCTAGTTGTGTGACCCTGGGCAAGTCACTTAGCCCCTTACTGCCTAGCCCTTACTGCTCCTTCTGCCTTAGAACCAATGTATAGTATTAATCCTGATATAGAAGGGTTAAAAAAAAGTGTGATTGCCTAGTGTACTTACCCCAACATGGCTGTTGTGATGACTAAGATAGTATAGGCAAAACATGTTTTAAATTTTAAAACATTATATATAAATTTCAGCTATTATGACCCTGAAGCATAGAGGGTACACAAAGATGTTCTATTGTCTTGATTCCAAGTCCTGTGGGGTACTCTTGGCCACCTTTTCTGCTTTGCACCAATAGAAAAGGAAAAGAGAAATGATATCTCTACAGTGTTATAGCCCTTTAGGCCAGGAGGAAATAAATAAATCTGGCAATGTTGATATAGTTATGATAGGGAGGATACTCAACTACAACAGGCCATTTGCTAAAAGTAAACCAGTTATAACTTTTGAAGTAGAAACGATCAACAGGAACCCTGGGAAAGAGTAGAAAGTAGGTGCAGTCTACCTACAATTCTGGATTCAGAGTAAATTGTTACCCAATGCTCCAAAAGGAAGTTGGCCTAAAAGGTACAGCCCTGACAGGGACATGAATGAACTTGATAAGAAAAAAAGGGAACCTATTTAAAGACATGTGTAGCTATGTAGGGAATGCATTGATAACTTTTGAAATGACTTGTAGATTCAGTGGGAGGGACATTAAAGGGACAGAAAAAGTAGTCCTGTATAGGAGACAAAGACAACAGAAATGAGAATTACTTCCCATTTTATTTTTCCTCTGCAAAGGAAAATAACTTCAAACTATTAATTTTACCCCTAGCACTTAGCTTAAGCTGATAATAAATGCTTGTTGCTTATCAGCAAGAAGACTGAAATCCAAGATAATAAAGAAAACACCTCATTTCCTAAATGAAAGAAATGTATATGTTAGTAGCATTTCTATAGCATCACTATATCCCATGGTAACTTTACTGGCTCTGGCAGACCTCAGTGTAGTAAGAATTTAGGTTAAATGATTTGTCCATGGTTCTAACAACCTTTATAATCTCTGGTAAATCACTTAAAAACTAACCACTCCCCCTTTTAAGATTTATAGGTAGAGACTACAAGGTCCCCTGGAGTTCTAGGTCTATGATCTTAACAGAAGCTGGAAAGGCTCAAATCTGTACAGGTGAGGTACCAGGTAAAGAAAATAGTAAACACTAAAGAAACCCTATGTGCTTGAAATATTAAAAACCAAAAAGCTATCATAGCTTGTTCACCTAGCAGCTGTCTAAAAATGAACCCAGAAGTTAATAAGCAATGGGCATAGTCAAAACAAGAGATCAGACATATATATAAAAGGATTGTGTATACTATTTCAATTTAAGCAAACATTAAATACCCACAAGCAAAGTACTGAAGTAGATGCTAATGATACAAAGATGAAGGTCCTGCTTTTGAGCTTACATTCAAACTGGGGAGAGAGAGAGAAAGACACACACAAGAAATAACTGACACAAGGGAAAAGTATAATAGGCAAATGTAAAGGAAACATTTGTCCACATGAAATGAGCTGACCTTCCCCTTGAGGGGGAAGGATTACAAAAGGTATAGGGAGGCATAGGGTTCAAAAAAAAAAAAAGAAATCCCTCCCAAGAGAAAGTGAAGAGATGAATAAAGGCACTGATATGGAAAGAGGCTGGAGAAAACCATTGGCGGAATCTGGATGAAACAGTTATGTAAAGGGAGCACTAGAATAAGCTAGAGCTAAAATGCTTGAAATCAGGATTGTCTTCTTCATAGGGCAATGGGACCTAGGAATAAGTATCAGTTTAAAGGTAGAATTAAAAGTTAAGATAATTACAGTAGTCGGAATGAAAAGGAGAGAACAGATATGTCCAAGATGTTTCAGGGGCAGAATAGCACCATTTCGGGGATCAACTCTGAAAATTAAGATGCCAAAGAATTTGGTTAACAGGATCCTAATTATTCTTAGGATAGGTTGACATAAAATAATTTACATCAAAAAAAAAATCTCTGAATGTCACTAAAAATTAATTAAGCAAACTTTTATTGAAGCATTAAGTTTTGTGGTACAGATTTTGAAAATACATTTTAACTGATTAAAGTCCAACACCATGAAGAGAGAAATTATGACACCAAACTTCCCCTCTTCTGATCATCCTAGATTAATTTAGATTAATATCCATTCGACAGCTTTCACTTAAGAGGCTTGTGTTTTCATACTTATATAAATCTGTGCATTTTTCAACTAGTTAGAAAGGGATCTTCAGTATATTAAAAAAAAAATCAGACCTCAAGCCAACAAATGTCATCATCAAATCTCTTGGGACACTGTTCAAGAACAAAATCCACTTGAATTATTGGTCCTCAAAAATATCAAGCACCAAAAAGTATCAGGTGCCACATTACTTACAAATTACAGAATCAAATTGACCTCGTTGGTAGAATGCTTCTTCAATGAAGCTGTTAGTCAACAACATGCTTAAAATAAAAGTCAAAACAGTGTTCCAACCACTTGATTACTAACCAAGCAGATTTTAAAATTTAGAAACACTAAAAAAAAGTGTTTCATTTATAAATACGGAAGGAACAAAACACCACTGCATCAATCCAGAAAGAGTCAAAAACAATGTTGCGAGGACAAGAGGGAAATATCAAATTTAAATTAACTTTGCTGGTCTCACAGCTGCTAAAATCCCACAGTTATTTGCTGAAAATGCCAACTCTTGAAAGCCTGCATCTACATCCATTAATGACCATTTTTGAACATGCCTTGTTTTTTATGAATAGTATTTTACTTCACTGTCTGTCCAGATAACCTAGACAGTTCTCACTTTGTGCAGTCATTCACTTGATGCCATCAAATCATGGTTAAAGGAATCACCACATTAATTAAGAGGAACAACAGATGAAGTCACAACACTATCAAATACAGCATAATAGTCTCATCATGCACCACAATATCACAGGACTTTCAGTCACAAGATAAAAAAGGCATATCGATTCTGCTTGGAACAACAAAATCAGGTTAACAGTATATTGTTTACTCACAATTAGGTAGAAATGGCTGCTAAGGAAAAAGTTATGGTGAATGATCCAAGCTGACCGGCATATCTAGTCTGGTAAATTCCATATCCTTTACACTACATCTCCCTATTAAATTTGTTGGTTTTAAAAAAAATCAATTAAACCATTTTATTAAGTTATTTGAAGATCTGTGGCTATACATTTGGTGCTCTATTAACTGTGGAGTATGGAAATGGCATAGTTAAAACCTTAATAACTTTGCCAATCAACTCTTAATCAGCACATACCGGAGAAAGCCTTGATGCCCCACCCCCTACCCTTGCCAATCATACATGAAAGAGACCACACCAAACCCACCTTGACCTGAATTAAGATCTGAACCAAGGTTTTGTTCTCCCAAAAGTGAAAGGCTAGTGTTAACTCAGTGTAACAGTACATTGTTCATTTTATAAAGGGGGAAGAAGGAATCACTGAGCTTAAAGAACTGAAGATACGGGGAGCAAAAGTAATGTTCCAATACTCAAAATTTATATAATAAGCAAAATCATCAGCTGTAGTAATCATTAATTTTCTTAAGGTAAAATTTCTAACTCCTCAAGTGCAAAGAAACATTTAGGTTTAAGTACGAATTAGTTTCATTAGAATTAATAGAGAAAAATGTGGTCTAGAAATAGGAAGAAACTGCCCATAAAAAATCTGGCAGCAATAGAACAGTCCCAGATGATTTAGGCTGAGGCCAACACCTAATGAGGACGAAAGCCTTGTCTGTGGGGAATTTTTGGTGATACCTGGAGAAAAATTACACTGTGCATAATCCTAATTGAATTGTTTTTACAAGTGTTGTAAAGTCTCATACAGTAAAAGTTTTTCTCTACATGCACTTCAAGTTCACAGCAAGAGTGGCATAGAATACCTAAACACAGAAGAGAGCAGTCATGCAAGATATCTAACTCCTTGATATAATAATGCATACAATTCAAAATGATTATACTATGATTACATCTAGGGCTTTCCGAAACTACAAGGTGGTGGGTATGGAAAGCATGGCCCCCTGTATCATTGACTAGAAAGCTGCCACCACCTTCTATTTGTGTTCTCTTTTTGCGTTTCTTCTTCATTTTTCTTAATCAACTCTGCTGTTGCTGCTGATTCTTAGCAAAACTGGTAAAAACGAAATTGTAATCATTGAACTGAGCAATCTGGCGATCAAGACGTTTAAACCCTTCAATCTTTTGGGCCGAAGAAAACACTGTGCGACATTTAGAACTCTGGGGGGGAAAAAATTAAGAAACCATTTAGAATATACCAGTGTCAAAGTAGCTTTTTTAAACAAACAAGGTTATGAAATAGATAAGCATTTGGTTTGTCATTAGAATACTGGGTATTTAGGTTGGCTTCTTAAAATAACATTTTAAACATGGTTATGAGACAGCTTAGAACCCCACCAAGTTCGAAATACAAACAGGATGGTGGTGAGAGATCACTATTGGTACTTATTCACTCTTACAAATCTTACTATAGGTTTTAGTCCTAAAGCACCTATTTGTTTATCTGAAGAATTGTCACATATCTGTTGTTTCCAACTTCCTGCTACCTATTTAAGCCCAAATATGGAAAACACTACCTTTAGGGAAAATGGTACAGAAACTAATTACAATTATCCATATTCTTCTTGAGAGAACTGTTCTATACATACCCCAGGTTAATGCATTACCAAAAATAAAACAGGTTACCTGATTTACAAAGAGGGTGGTCACAAATTTTCCAGGCTTGAAAACTTCCACTACTTTCCTGATCAGGTCATCATAAGAGGTTTGACCTATGTTAGTTTCAAAGCTAACATAAGAAAATTCTGGTTCTGGAGTGATGTGAATAGTCCAATAAGTTCCCTTCAAGGAAAAAAAATTGCTTTAATTATAGGGAACATTTAAAAAATTAAGGGGCATATGATGATCACTTTGGTGAAGCAGAATTACTTACATCCGATTTCATTCCATTCATTGAATACCCACAAGGATTGAACATTGTAGCATCAATGACAGAACCTGGTATCAGGTCACGAATTCCACTCACCTGAAAATTTTAAATCAGAATTGAATACTTGATGAAGAAAACACAAAAAAGAAAAACAGCATCAAAAATTAAGACATAAAAATCATAATAATAAAAAAAGCTTACACGAGTGACATCATTTGCAGTAACACCATCTTTCATGTAGAACTGGTCCATAACTGCTGGGTCAAGCTCACTCATCAGAATTTCCAGTGTCTGATCTGGCTGATTAATAACTCGGCTCTCTGGAAAATCCAGAGTGTACAAGTACCTAAAAAGACCAAAATTTTAACTTACTAAATAATGCTATAACTAATAGAATTCTTAACAGTCAAAAACTTACAAAATATTAGGGGGCAGCTGGGTAGCTCAGTGGATTGAGAGCCAGGTCTAGAGACAGGAGGTCCTAGGTTCAAATCTGGCCTCAGACACTTCCCAGCTGTGTGACCCTGGGCAAGTCCCTTGACCCCCATTGCCTAGCCCTTACCACTCTTCTGCCTTGGAGCCAATACAAAGTATTGACTCCAAGAAGGAAGGTAAGGGTTAAAAAAAAAAACTCACAAAATTTTACTGAGACATACCAGCAATCAGAATTCATACGCCCCATACAATATGCTGCTCCATCTGTTGAGAAAGGAACAAATTTTGAAACCCAACCCACATTTTTGTCTAATCACCATCTTTCAATAATTAATATTGAAATATATTATAGCTTATATCCTTTATCATAAGTGTATGATTTATTAAACAATCATGATGGAAAATATATAAGTAGATGCAAAGATAGCTATCCCTCTGATCTCTTCATCACTCTAATTTGATCTGTTATTCATGGCGACAAAATGAAGATATAAATAAGATGAACATTATGAATAGGTTGGTTAGACGTGGCCAAATCCCAATAGTTATAAAAAGAGGTCTGATTCATCTGATTCATCAGTGTCTACATGACACCGATGGTGCACACAGGGGACAGCTCTCCGCATTCTGAACTTAAGACATCCAAACTAACCAAGCATTTATTAATACCAGGTGCCAGACACCATACTATAGATATGCTGAGCAAAGATTCAGAACACATACCCCTCTTCACCCAATCAAAACCATCTTTATCCTCTCAGACATTCAAATGGAAGAGGAAACACTACAGGTACCTACCAAAAATATACACAAAGTTTTTTGAAAATTTTAAGAGTAGATTTAAGCTATTAAAGCTCAAAAGTGCACTAGATTTTCTTTAAGGACACCCCATATTTTATATAAACAAAACACATAAAAAGCAAGCAGGGAGAGGAAGAGTAGGGAGGGGAGAAATGACTGGAAACAGGAAAAGCTTCATGTAGAAAAGTTAGCATTTAAACTGAACCTTGAAGGAAACTAAAGAGGTGAGGATGAGGAGGGTGAATAGAACAGCCTGTACAAAGGCAGAGAGAATAATTACTTCCATCAATCATATGGGAAAAATTGCACAGTAAAGCAAAGAACTGTTTTGGAGCATATATAAAAGAAAGTAATGTGGAAGACACAGACTTGGGGATCTTAGGTATGTAAATTTTCAAATGCTCAACAAGGATTTGTATTTGCTCCTAAAGGTACTTATGTGTATAAATTACATGTATTAAATCAAAATCTTCCCAGAAGATACTGAAATTCAAATATCTAACCTAATTTCTATTTGTTGTAGTTTAATTATCATTTGTGCCTGGAATAGAAGCTTTACAATCAAGCATATTTAGCCTTAAGGTGTTTATTCCCCCTTGCCTTCTTGTCTTCAGAAAAAAGGTACCCAAATTTCTTTTTGCTTTCTTGATCAGGAATTTCAAAACTTCAATGACTTCTACAATCACATTATAATTGAAAGTAATTTTCACCCACATTACTAACGTGATTTCATGACTTAAGAAGTCAATGTGCTATGGCAGAAAGAGCATCAGAGATCAAGAGACATAAGGTCTGGATTCTAGTAAGATACTGCTTCCTTTGGTAAGTCACTAAAACTTTATAGGCTTCAATTACTTCATATATATAAAATGATGTGACTGCAATAATTAATGTCTAATCTCCCCTTTTAAAATTATTAGGTTATTAAAAGTTTATACAATGACTAAGACTACAATAGACAAATCAGAGTGAAAAATGTTTAGAATATATTTATTTCATGTCACTGTGTCTTAACATTCAATTCCCTGATTAAAAAAAAATCTTTCAGAATCTTTCAGCAGCTAGTATACAACACATTATAGATAACAATAGATGTTTATTGGAAAAAAAAGGCATTTCAAGTTGAAATTAATTCACAATTGTAGCATGATATGCGAACAGAGTGCTAAACTGATAGATTAGGATAGTCTAGGTTCAAATCCCACCTCTAACACTCACTAAGTGTATTGACCACAATCAAACTCCACCCCTAAAAATTTGAGCTTTAGTTTCCTAATCTATGAAATGAGGCTGCTAACTAATTATTAAAGGGTATTTATGTTAACTCCATAAAAGGCTCAAATGAAATAAAGCAATTCTCAAACCTCAGGATATATAATTAAGTTACTGTTAATACTTACATTTCTGAAACAATATTATCCCAAATATATGAAATAAAAGTCAGAAGTATCTACTAAAATCTTAGAATTATTTCAACCAGGATCCTTTTCAGTTAGTATGTACAAATCATCACAAAATTTCTAGAATTTTCCACAATTCAACACCTGCTAATAAAATTTAAGTAAATATATATGTTTTGATTTAACTGAACTTACTTGGGAAAATGTCATTAAGGAATTCTACTTCTTCCTGGAAATTCCTGTGTGGGTACTCCTGGTGGGAAGGCTTCATGAAATTCTTACGAGAATAAAAGAAGCTCTGAAAAGTATAAATGTACTTTCATTAATTAAATTAGTCAATTAATCAATTAAAATGACACATAAAATCTCTTCTAATCATAATTACACTATTTCATCAAAAATACTGCTGTTATACTGCTTCAAAAACGAACTCTTAATTTCTTTCCTCCCATAAACTCAATCTTTTGTTATACTTATATTTTTAATATCACTATCTTAAGCTCCTTAACACCAAAGTGTCTTTATCGCCTTTTTACTGAGCTTAAAGAATGATGGTGATAAATGTAATTATTTTTGGACAATTTATCTAACAATAGTTTGTGATCTAACACAAAGAACTATTTCTTTTGAAACAGAACTTTAAGCAGGGAAGGAGAGACCGGGGAGAAACAAAAACCACCATGCTAAAACAGAACACTAAAGTATGTCAATGAACATTAGTTGACATAATAGAAGTTTATAACTAGTTTAATAAGAAATGAAACATAAAAGCCAAGAGTTACCATTAGTATTTATATCCTAACTCGGAAGAATTTCTCCTTCCATTAATATTAATACAAGATCATCATCTAATCCTTTAACAAAATTCTAATTTTTGAAAAAGCCACTCATTAAAAACTTTCCTGGAACCTGGAAAGAACTTACCTTTACTAATATGCTACATAGATTGATTACCCCCCTCCCCACAAGAAATGCTCATTCTACAACAAAATGACTTTATGAAAGCTTCCAGGAAATAATTTACACAAACTATGCTACTGGTCTGGAAATAGTCTACATAGCACTATTATTGACATCCAAAAATTAAAAAAATAAAAAATCTGTAGGCATGTCATCAATAGAACTCCTAAAATGGTCTTTGTATACTTACTTGAATTGAGTCAAACCCACTGTACTCCCTAGCAAGCTCCAACAGGGGGACCAGTGCTTGCAGTAAGAGGGTGGTACCACATGTCTTCAAAATGAAACGTCTCTTGGAGACAAACATGCTACTCTCACTGTAGGTGGCAAGATAAATCATAATAATGGTTCAGAAGTTGAAATCATGCAGAAACATTAACAGTAGAAACAGTCACATTAGGTAAGTACTTGTAGAAAAGAAATGTAACATTTTACAGACTTCTACAATCTAGATTTTGTCTACAAAGACCAAATTCCCATAGAGTATTAATTCACTGTCATATGTATAACTCAAAAAATGAATTTGTTCATCATTAAAGTCAATAAATAATATGGTGCACCCCTATATACATCAGCATAATTTCTACAAATGGATAAACAAAAAAACCATAACACCACAAAACTAGCACACAAGCATGTCTTCACATTAACTATCCTCAAAGATGTTTCTAAACCCAGAAAAATTCGGATTTTTTAATACTTTGATAAAAGGTAGGATTTTTAGGTTAGTCAGGAGAGCTAATTTTTAATTATTCCCTTTAAGAAATTGCTGCTATGCTGCTGGGTTTGTACCCCAAAGAGATAAGGAAAAAGACATGTACAAGAATATTCATAGCCTCACTCTTTGTGGTGGCCAAAAATTGGAAAATGAGGGGATGTCCTTCAATTGGGGAATGGCTGAACAAATTGTGGTGTATGTTGGTGATGGAATACTATTGTGCTCAAAGAAATGATAAAGGGAGGAATTCCATGTAAACTGAACAACTTCCAGGAAGTGATGCAGAGTGAAAGGAGCAGAACCAGGAAATCATTATACACAGAGACTGATAGACTGTGGCACAATCGAATGTAATGGATTTCTCCATTAGTGTCAATGCAATGTCCCTGAAGAATCTGCAGGGATCTAAAAAACACTATCCACAAGCAGAGGATAAACTGTGGGAGTAAAAACACTGATGAAAAGCAACTGCTTGATTTCATGAGTTGAGAGGGAAAATGGCTGGGGATGTAGACTCTAAATGAACATCTTAGTGCAAACATCAAGAGCATGGAAACAGGTTCTGATCAAGGACACATGTAATACCCAGTGAAACTGCGCATTGTTAATGGGAAGGGTGGGGGAATGAGGAGGAAGGAATAGAATGATTTTTGTAACCAAGGAATAATGTTTGAAATTGACCAAAAAAACAAACAAAAAAAAATTAGAAACCAAGATGGATTGTCTGCTAGCAACAATGGTATCCTTAATATAGCAAGAAGGGGGGGGGGGGGGGGGGGAGATTGCTGCTATGGAAGAGAGAGTGACTTGCCAGATTCCATTACTTTTCACTTAATGAGTAAACTATTATTTAGCTTTTAAGTACAAAGCACCCCCAAATTCTTAAATGCAGTTTTAAATTATCAACTTTTGATAGCTTTATCTGACTTTAAGGTAAAATCAGCCAATGAGAAAATCTTTCTAATAGAGGCTGAAAATGTTAATTAACAACCAAAACTGTTCACGATATAGTCCATCATTTCTTTATACATTTTGGTAAATTTTTTATTTGTATTTTAATAACAAATTTTCACCTAAGTTTTCTGAAGTTAAATGATCCAAAGCGTATCATGTCTCTCCCTTCTCCCCTCTCCCCTCCCGGGGCTGGCAAGCAATTTAATCTGGGCTATTTCCATATTATTCATTTTTATGAGTGAATAATCTTAATAAGCCAAAACCCCAAAACATAAACCCAAATAAACAAGTGATAAATCATGTTTCCATCTGCATTCCTTACTCCAACAGTTCCTTCTCTAGAGGCAGATGGCATTCTTTGTCATAAGTCCCTCAGAATTGTCCTGGATCATTGTATCATGATTAGTAACAAAGTCTATCACAGTTGATCATTCCACAATATTGCTGTTTATGGTGTACAATGTTTTCCTGGTTCTGCTTATTTCACTCTGTCTTTCTTCATGTATGTCTTTCCAGTTCTTTCTGAAATCGTACTGTTCATCATTCCTTATAGCACAATAGTATTACATCACTGTCACATACAAAAATTTGTTCATTCTCCAATGGCATCCCTTTAGTTTCTAATTCATTGCTACCACAAAAAAAATAGCTATAAATATTTTTGTAGAAAAAGGTCCTTTTCCCCTTTTATTAAAGATCTCTTTCTGATACAGACCTAGTAGTGGTATATCTGTAATTCCAAATTGCTCCCCAGAATGGGGTTGATCAGTTCACAATTCCACCAGCAATGCATTTAAGAGTTCCAATTTTGCCACATCCCCTCCAACATTTATCATTTTCCTTTAGTTTCATATTGGCTAATCTGATTAAGGTGGTACACCTCAGTGGTTTTAATTTGCATTTCTAATTAATTAGGAGGGATTCCAAACATTTTTTCATGATTGTTGATAGCTTTGATTTGTTCATCTGAAAACTGCCTATTCATATTCTTTAGTCATTTTTCATCAATTGAGGAATGACTTGGATTCTTATAAATCTGACTTAGTTCTTTATATATTTGAGAAGTGAGATTTTTCATCAGAAATGTTATAAATTCCACCATCTCCAGTTTGTTGTTTTGCTTCTAATTTTGGTTGCATTGGTTGTTTGTACAAAACCTTTTTAAATTTGATAATCAAAATTATTCATTTTATATCCTGAGTGTTCTCAGGTAGAGTGTTCTCCACCTCATAGGCATTAAATAATTAATTTTTTTTAAACCAAAGTAATTTCTGTGTAATTTAGTACAGACAGTAACTTGGAACCTTAATTATGGGATAGTTATGCCATTTCCCATTTTATAACTGATTTAAGTTCTTCAGGATGAAGGAGAAAAGGAAAACTATTCTTTTTAAGTTAAAAAGTAAAATTTTACCTGAGTACATAAGCTTCCTGCTTGTCAGTTTTTGTCACACTTATGATTAAACAATGCACATTCTCCAAAAGTTTGTCCCACTCAAACCTAGAAAGAAAAATCCATTCAATTAGTTCACACAGTCCTCAGACATCACCTCCCTGGCTTCCTCTCCCAAGATATAGCACAGAAAAATTCACCTCTTATAATTATGGAGGGGGATTATACTATCAAATTTTGCTTTCTGGTACCCAAAGTCTAAATCTGGGCAACATAAATTCAAGCAATAACAATTAATATACCCATCACTGTTGGACACAACCTAGAGTTGCCTGTTGGGACCATTTCAGCAATTCTGTTTTCTCATTTTGTTCTTGCCAGAATTCCCACCCACCTACCCAAATTCTATTCCTATAAACCTTCTTACTTTGAAAGTAATACAATTAAGGCTGCTTTATCTATGAAAATATACTATTGTACTTTCCCCAAAATAAGCAGTCTTCATGACACGGCATATGGAAGCAAAAGTGAATTAAAAATTTTAATGCCACTCCTAGGCATATATTCTTAGAGATCAAAGATGGGAAGGTTCCGCATATACCATATAAAGTTTATAGAACTTTTTATCATGACAAAGAATTAGAAATAAAGTAAATATATATTTGGAACTGCTAATTCACTTGTAGGCTATGCAACAAATATAAAGGAATGAAATTACTATGTTTTAAGAAATTATGAATATGAAGAATTTTGGGAAAAAAGCATGGGAAGACAATTATAAATATGGTAAAGCAGAAGCAGGAAAATATACACAATATTATGCAATTTGTAATAACAAGTGTGGCCCCCTAACAATGAGAAACTGATTTCCCCTCCTTCCTTGCTGCTAGTGGATAAGACTCATGGTATATAAAGGAGACTTTTAAAAAATTTGGTCAATGTGAAAATTTACTTTGCTCTTCTCTTCTCCTTGCCTGCCCCACCTTGGGGAAGGGAAGATGATGTAGGGATGAGTAAGTTTTCTGTCCACTGAGAAAAAAGTTATATAAAAATAAAAGATAAAAATTAAATGATAGCTTTACTAACAAAAAGCAAACATTTCTTTTTTGGGGGAGTGCCGATTTCATCTAACTACATTAAACCATCACCAGGCTTCAATGGTAGATGTAACCAACCAATTGTATAAAAACATACAAGAATTCTACTTTAAACAAAAGGGGAAATATAAACCTTTAACCTAGACTGAAAATCTTGGTTAAGCATGGTTTAACAAATATAAGCCTCTACTACAAAATTTAAGATTATTTGTTTTATTTAACCAAGGTTGATATTTTACTCTAGGAATGTCTTTATACACACACACACAAACTTCATTTCCATACAATCCTCCTCGAATGAAGCAATTCAGTATCTAAACATTCTTCTACCAGAGAACTGAGGTATTTACTCAAAAACATCACAGATTCAATGATGAAGGGACTTTTGAGATCATCTATGGACAGGGATTTTTTTTTACCCTAGAGTCTTTAAATGATCTTTTAAAAAATTACCACTATTTCAAAATTACCCCCCCCCCCTTTTTACTTTATGCATTTAAGAAGCTGTGAACTGGCTGTGACACAGAAGAAAAAAGGTTAAGAACCTCCCCCCAGGTAGTCATCTAGGATCAGCTTGGAAACCTTCCAGAGATGGGAAACCCAAGGACTTCCTATTTCACTTACAGACATCTCTATTATTATAGGAAAGAGCCA
Source organism: Monodelphis domestica (assembly GCF_027887165.1). Classification (NCBI taxonomy): domain Eukaryota; kingdom Metazoa; phylum Chordata; class Mammalia; order Didelphimorphia; family Didelphidae; genus Monodelphis; species Monodelphis domestica. The sequence continues at coordinate 376,419,371 of NC_077228.1, read as the reverse complement.
AAACTCTGGCTCTATTGTTTCCAACCTAATGTTGCTAGGGACAACCTGAACAAGTTTATTCCCAAGCACAATATTGCTGATTTCCTACATTGCTTTAAAGATTTAAGAGGTCACTATAGCTTCTTTTTCTTATTGCTCTATGTAAGCAGAGGGGAGAGGATAATAAACCTGGTTGCTAGCTGCCAAGTCAAGACAGGCCCTGGCTGTCTCCTTCCAATTATTAGTATGTCTTCCCCTCCCTGAGGCACTCACCACCTTTCACACCCCAGCATTGCATCTGTCAACAACTTACTGCCAGAAAACCAAGTACCAATCAGGTGTCTGGGCTCCAATACTGTCCTGCCCAGAAAATCTCAGCTTTGGGCTTTGTTGGCCTCTCCTATGCCTTACCAGCCCCAAAAATAAAAGGATTAAGTGAGAAACCACCCTAGATTTCAATTAATCCATCAAGGTGATATAAAGGAATTAAAACCCAAATATGGTTAGGTTATGGTTTGTCTTGGAACATAAGTTCTCACTTGCTATCATACTAGGATACAATACACTGGCATATCTGCCTCTGTAAAGATAGCTAAAGGAAATGAAACAGAGAAATTCAGTTATGCCTGACTCTTCAGACTCCATTTGGGATTTTCTTGGTAAAGCTACTGGAGTGCTATTTCCTTCTCCAGCTCATTTTACAGATGAGGAAAATGAGGCTGCCTAGTTGCTCAGAAAAGATTAAAAACCAGCATTCTTGCTCAAATGTTATTGAATGGTTTGATTTAATTACGAGCACTTGCAATAGCACTGTTTACTATTTTTCACTGTATGTATACAATTATTTTGGCTATAGCTACAGTTTTGTTACCCATACTACAAACATAACCAGTATTCATAAATCATTGTCCTAGAGAAATGTCTTCCATATAACTGAATCTAAAACTTGAAACACACAGCCATTTCTTTTAAACCTGAGTCAACTGAATGGATAACTTACCACACAGGATTGTTGTGAAGTTATTATATAATCAGAATCTTTATTATTATTAGAAACCTTATATTCCATACCACAACACATTAAAATGATTTTTTTTGTCTGTTTAAGAAGTTAAAATACTGGCTGTGTATGCACTGTAAAGCTATTATACTAATTTTAAGAAGGTACAAACCCTATCCAATTTATTAGAAGATATCCTTTATACTGTGATTACTTTATTAAAACCCAGGAAGAGTTCCAGTTAGTTGATTTGTTCAAGGTCAGACAGAATAGTACATGACAGAACTAGGATTTAAACCTAGATGCTGATTCCACACTGCTCCTCCCTATTAGCTATGTTCCTATAGAGAACACCAGGTACTTATACTGGAATGGAACACAAAAGTCAAAAATAGAAGAAGCAGTAACAATTAAAAGAATCTATATTTTTTCCTGGATTCCCAGCAAACAAAATTAGTGTATGTAAAGTCACATCTACTTATCTGTTGCACTTCAAGGTCAAATAAACCATTTTTAGTAATTTTATGCTGATGAAAGTCATCATCATTACATATAAGGCACTGAGAACAGGGAACAAAGACATACAGAAAGATATAAGACATTCCATGTGACATCAAAGATTATCATCTTGAGGTAAACAAAACAGATGGGAAAACTGCTTAGGAACTGCTCTCATGGAAATGGGGGGTGTATTATATATCTTAGTGCAGCTGTTCTCAACCTCTCAATTTGTAGCAATGAGAATATATAACGCATATCAGGTATTTACATTCCGAATCATAACTGTAGCAAAACTATAGTTTTGAAGTAGCCACCAAAATAATTTTTTGGTTTGGGGTCACTGCAACATGAGGAACTGTATTGTGGGGTCATGGCATTACAAAGGTTGAGAACCACTGTCTTAGTGGCAATTACAAATAACTTCTGCATTGGGGTATAGAAAAAGTGATTTTTATTCTAGAATGAATAAATAAGAAGTTCCATTCAAGTAAAATAGCTGTTGCTGAATTTCAACAAATTATATAACTTTACAGGAATATCACGACAGGAAAACCATGAAATTTTACTACATATTGCTCATTATGAAAGTTCCAGTGTGTCATGTGTGAAAATTGGGTGGCAGCATTTCAAGTATACAGCATCCCCACTAGTACATAGTTGATTAAGCTGAAGAAAATATCCCCATATACTTGAAAATACTTTATTAGGATGATTTTTTGATAACTAAGGATTAAAGTAGATGTTTATCACCTGGAGAAAGTTAAACAAATATTGGTTTATGAATGTAAAAAAAATTTTACTGTAAGAAATTCAATGACTAAAATAATATAAACAGAAAAAACATACCAAAAAATTAAAAGTAAATGTAACAAAATTATAAAGTTCAAATGAGACAAATGAAGAGATATTAAAAGACATCTCCAATCTATCCCTTTGTGGTAGTAGGAGGTCCACGGATGTTACACATTGCAGATTATTTTCAGAATTCCTCAATGTACCCATCAGTTGTGCTATTTTTTCTCTCTGAAACTTTTAAGTATATAGAATCATATAGTCAGCTGCAGGAGACAATTAACAAGGAGAAACTAAGAAATGAAATCACCTCCTGGAGTGCTGTTTAGAAACTTGACTGTGAGGGATATGAGGGCAGGACACAAGAGACATTCCAGTGACTATAGTCACTGGGCAGCAGCATACAGTGCGGAATCCTCTCCCCCAGATCACCACTCACCATGCGTCCATTGTGCGCCTCATTCTCGTTCAGTTACTCTCAGAACAAGGTGCCAAGCAAAGGATTATGTTACAGGCACCACCACATACAGTGCTCCTCTCACTGACAACCAATGGAAGAGGTGCCCCTCCAGAAGTGCTGTGGGAGCCAGCTAAATGGTGGCACATATGGCCTGCAGGCTGTAGTTTGGGGACCCCAGCTCTAATCCATCCAAATAAGCCTAATTATTCTCCACTCCTACTTGATAAGCCATTAAACATTTATATATGCAATATGTGAAGCACTGTACTAAGTTCTGGGGACATACAAAAAAAGACAAAAGGCAACCCTTATTCTCAAGGACTTCAGTCTAATGGGGGAGGACAACTTGAAAACAACTGTGCATGCTGAAGGTGATAGGGAGCCACTGGAGTTTATTGAGGTGGGGGGAATGACAAGGTCAGAACCTGTGGTTTAGGAAGATCCCTTCTGGCTACTAAGTGGAATTATAGACCTCTGACCCACTTGGTTAAAAGAGAACTGTAATCAGTTCTTGGGAACTACATTCTTGATACAATAATGTATCCACATTGAGAGGCCTAGACTTGTAGTAAAAAAAAAAAACACCACAATTCCTAATTCTGACTCCAATATATATTAGCTTCATAACCACAGACAAGTCATTTATTTAACCTCTCGAAGACTCAAGTTTTCTTCTCTGCACAGGTTGTTTTGAGAAACTTGTTTTGTAAACCTAAGAACACTATAAATGTAAGTTATGAATCAGTTATTTATCAATGTACCTTAGACTAAACTTGTACAGAATTCTAAGAGTATCCTTCATATTAAGTACATAGAGATAACAAAACACTTTAGAAGATGGCTGATAGTACAGATGACGGCCAATAGTACCCAAGATTATCAGTGTCACATGAACTAGATACATTATGATTATCTTTATTCCTCTGTGCATAGTATCTTGCATCAAACTAGGCATTCAATTTTTGACAAGACTATACCTAAAATTACAAGGAATCTTTTCAGAATGGCCTCTTTAGGAAAATACAAAGGTTTGCATCCTATGAATTTAGAATAAAATTTTAAATAAAGAGCTATTCAATCAAAAATCTTAAGCATGAAATATTTAAAGGAAAATAGATGAAGTGGACATAGTTATAGAGATCCACTGACTTCCGTAGTACCTTCCAATCCTATAACACACCAAAGTAGGTGCCATTTTAAATGATTAAGTCACAGGGCTCTTCAACTGTATGTGTTCTCATAGGTTTGAAGGCCAATTTTGATAATGCCTGAAAAGCACTATTATAGTTATATAGTACATTATATACCAGAAAGTCAGGAATATGTAAGATGTGTTTTAGAAGATTTTTTAGGCTGAAATAAGGGGAAAAAAACTTCAGCCTGACCCCGCGCCCCCCCCATCAACTTTTTTTTTTTTTTAAGATTTCTTAATCTGCTACCTTTTCTGTTCTGGGTAGCAGCTCAGAGAAGCTACTTGACTTTGCATGGATTTAAGTTAGATCAATGCAGGTAGAAAAAAAAACTTGTGGGAAATATGAAGAAAGCTCAGCTCTTTAATAGGAAAAGCCTTTTTATTTCAAAACTTTTTGCTAAAAGGCTTTTTGGCATGGGCTGTGGATTCCTTTAATGTAAATCATTGATGCTGTAAAGCTTGAGCAATGACGTAGTCAAGTATGGAATGAGTTCCAGGAAGTTAATGCTGAGGTTTCAATTACTATATTTGCAACTACTGGTCCTCAGCCTTCACTGCAAGTTTCTTTTAACCACAAATATCTTGGTTTTCATGTTTTAAGTACAACATAAAAACAATAGAATGATTGCCAGATATAAATTCAGTATCCAATTTTAGGGCATCAGTACAACTATTAAATTAACCTATCTTTCAGCAATAATACTATGTAGTGATAACATTTTCACATGTAAACAGGGGGCAGCTAGCTGGCTTAATAGATTGCAGTCAGGCCTAGAGATGGGAGGTCCTGGGTTAAAATCTGACAGCTATTTCCTAAGTGTGACTGTGGGCAAGTCACTTAATCCACACTGCCTCACCTGTACCACTATTCTACCTTGGAACCTTGGTTCCAAGACAGAAAGGGTTGTTTTTTTTTTTTAATAAAAAATAGTTTATGTTCCTTACTTTGAGTGACAGTGACTAAACTCAAACTTATCAAATAAATAATTTTACTGTTTTTTGTGTAAATATTAGAAATAAAAAAAGGAAGGACAATGTAAAATTTGATCAGTTTAAGCTAGTTTTTTCTCCTTCAGGTCATTTGCCTTAATACACAAAGTGACAAATTTATTGACCTGTCTTCAGATCATTTCAAGAAACAGGTTAGTCACAAGTAAATAGATGTTTGTATTGGCACTTAATGTGTAAGCATTTATTTATTAAGCATTCTCCCATGGCTCAGAATCAGAAATCACATTTACCTAGTGCTACAAAGATTTGACCAGGAGGTAGAATTCAAAGGCAGATCACTCCAGCCTTCAAAGCTCAATGTTTCAGTGATTCATTGTAATTTCCTCCAATTTCATTATTTTTTAAAAATAAGCCCTGCAACTTCAATCTTAAACTCATATTCTAAAATAACTACCCCAAAGTTGGAACTTCTGAGATGATACTGATGATATTTTAACTGAAAAGCAACTGAGCCTGGAATACAATTTTTAAAGGCACAAGTCAATAAATGCTTCACTTTTTGATATTTTTATAGGCTCCACTAAGAATAATAAAGTAGATTTTTTTTAAAGCTCTGAATAGGTCATTTTTCTATCTTCCTATAGGTTATTTTCAGAATTAAGACCATTCAGAGCTTCTCAAGTTGAATTCACTCCCTCATTCAACAAATAACTTATTCAGTTACTATATATAGAACAAACATGTAAATACTATAGAGATCATTTATTTTGGTCTTAATATAAGAACAGAGAAGTTAAAATAACACAAAGGTATACTTCTACATCTGTATAATGGGTGGGGGTGGTACAAGAAAGGTCAGAAGCATCAGAGGGGGTTTGGGGGGTGGCTCCGTGGATTGAGAGTTCAGGCGCAGATACTTCCTAGCTGTGTGATCCCGAGCAAGTCACTTCACCTTCATTGCCTACCACTTTTCTGCCTTGGAACCAATAACTATCAATTCTAAGAGGTTAGGGCTTAAAAAACAACAACAAAACATGGGGGAGGTCTTCAAAATGGCATTCATACTTTAACAATAATGAAGGCATTACTTTAAGCAAATGAAACTTATCCATTTTATATTTATACATTCTTAGAGGAATTGTTTCTTGCGAGATACAACCCAGATTTCTCAAGATTTCAATCTAACATTTTAATTACTTCCCACACTATGAATCTAGGGTATCTGACTCTTGAGCTTATCAAAAGGGTGGGAGCATCAGTTATAGCCACAATTACTATTATCAATAAAAATCTGAAAATCCCCAAATTCCTATAGACATTTATTAACATTCTTCCATATATTTCCCCAGGCAGAATTTAACCCTCATATGCAGGATTTTTCTGGTCCACAAGCACCTGGGGAAAAACAAAAACACAACAACAAAAAACTAGGAATCTCTTGTGATCTAAAGTTGGACTAACGATGTTCAATATCACAGAAAACATTTGCAATGTTTTTTAAAAAATAAAAATCAATTCCACTGAATTTGGTATATTCAAAGGGCACAGTAAGAAATAAAATTATCTTCATTTTACTAAAACTGCCATGTAAACCAATTCCTCAGTCTATTCTTCAAATGAACTATTTTAAAGACGGTAGAGAAATTCCTGATCAGAATTATAATAATTACAGAAGTTTGATGAACAGATCCAAGTTAAGCTAAGTTACACTCTGAGTAAAATGAAATGAAGGCTAGGGTTGGGTGCACCCTTCTAACATACAATTTAATTACATTCCATTCTGTTTTAAAAGATGAGACTATATCACATGCTTCTTACCTTTCTGGGTTAGGATTATACAAATAATTAGCATCAGAATCAGGATTGTGATTTATGTCTCTCAACTTTCAACCAAATGTAATTTTTCTTTCCATTATAACACACTGGACTCCACAGTTCCTTTATATTATTACCCACATCCCCTGAGATTTCTGAATCAGTGATGACACTGTGAATATCTTCTTATACACAAATATTCTACTTCCACAAACCATAATACTAATATTTCCCTGACAAGTACATCTCATCTTCTCTTTCAAGGTATTTCTCCTCACCACTACTAAGTTGATAAGTTTTCATTCTCATGGAAACCTCCAGGCACTTCACTCTTCCAAGGTGCTTGAATTCCTTAGCCTTACTTTTCAAAATTCCAGCCTCAAATTAATCAGTTCAAGTGTTAGTCAATGTTAAATGGAACCTTTCACTGCTGCATTCTAATCCTTTTTTTATTCTCAGCAAAGGATCTAGTCCATTGTTCCTGCAGATATATGTATAACATAAACTGAAATCTAAACACAAAATTTTAAGAGAGAATTCTGTCCATAATGGATGGCCTTATACTTCAATGAAAAAACTAAGACTATCCCAAGCTCCAAAATCACCTCAAACATTACACCCCTGGACCTTTCTCAGAGATCAATCTTTTAACTTGTTATGCCTCTCAATCCCGGAAGTTCTTAGCCTTCAAACATATCCAAATCTAATTTATTAAAAAACAAACAACAACAACAAAGCACTTTACTTGGGACTAAAATGTCCATTATCACTTGACCTCGAAATTCTATACGAGGCACTCCCTCATCATTAAGTCCCCTAAAGTTACCAAAATATTTAATACAGCACTTTTTGCAGTAGCAAAGAATTAGAAACAAAGTCGATAGATGTCCATTAACTGAAGAATGTGGTATCTGAATGAAATGGTTATGGTATTATTGAAATGAAGAATACAGAAATGCATGCATGGATTTATACAAGCTGATGTAATCCAAGAAGTACAGAAGCAAAGCCAAGAAAAATATACAGAGACTACAACAATGTAAGTCTAAACTTCAAAACCATAAAAAAGAATGCTGCAAAGTATTACAAAGAACAAGCATAGTTAAAAGATGTAACCAGAAGTCAGCTCCCCTTACTTTTTTGCAGGAGAGGTTCATGAGGGTGAGAAAGTGCTTTAGTTTTCTTTTTGTAAACTCTTACTTTGTCTTAGAATCATTAGTATCAGCTCCAAGGCAGAAGAGTGGTAAGGATTAGGCCACTGGGGTTAAGTGACTTGCCCAGGATCACACAAGCTAAGGAAGTATCTGGAGCTAATTTGAACCTTGGACCTCCATACAGTCTCTAGGTCTGGCTCCCTAGACACTGAGCCACCAGCCACATAGTTTGCCCCAAAATTATATGTGACAACATTATTTTCAGAACTTTCAGAGTAAATTGTCTTCTGGAGTCTTTTTTTTTTAATTAAATCCTTATCTTTTATCTTAGAACTGATACTAAATATTGATTTGCAGTATGGGTTAATTTTTCAATGTAACTGATCCTAGTATTGTTGTTTGCTTCTTTTAAAAAATCATTTTTGTTTTATGAGATGACTCTCTGGAAGAGGAAATTAAAATAACATATAAACCAAAAACTATCAAAAACTTCCCCCTTAACAACACTCCCTTTCCTCCTAACTTCCCTATTTCTAGCAAGGCCATCAGTCATCTAGGTTTTAAAAGGCCATCTACACAGAATGTCATATGCAGATAAAATTATAAGGGCACTTAAATGGCCCTTCATAATATGGCTCTAGACTTTCTTACAGGCATATTTACAATTTACACATGACCTAACCATATAGAATCATCCCATTTCCTACCTTTGCATGGCAAGCCTCAATTATGTAATGTTACCATCAGACAGCTGATAGCCACAGTGGATAAGATGCTACACAATTGGAGTCAGGAAGACTTAACTTCAACTCTGACATCAGACACTTAGCTGTATGACCCTGGTCAAGTCATGTAATGTGTGCCTCAGTTTCCTCAACCATAAAATGGGGATAACAGCATTATTTATCTCACAAAATTGTTGGGGTGGTAAAATAAGAAATGTGTAAAGTGGTTAACACAGTGCCTGACCCAGAGTAGGTGCAATATAAGTTTCCCAATTCCTTCTCTCACTCATCCCCACTACTTCTGATGCCACTCTTCCTGTTCAAAAACTCCATAGAACTTGGATAATAGGATTATCCATTTCAGGTTGGAAGGGAATTTAAAGGTCATCAACTTTAATCCTTACTCCACATCCAGTGTTCTTACCTGGGAGCTATCTCAATGCAAATGCTTCAACAAATTACAATAAAACCACACACAACAGTTTCTAAACCACAGGCAAAGGATATAGACTATAACACTACTAGTATTATATAGCTATTATAACTACTCACTGAAGTAGGCAATGAACATATAAATTATAAATATTCCATTTCACAAATGCATAAAAACAGCCTCATAGAAGTTAAATTACTTTTCCAAGGTCACTGTAACCTTCAACTCCAATGCTTTCAATCAGGCCTTACTTTTATGGTCAAATATAAAATTTTCAGTCCAACATGGTTATATACTTGATTAATCAAAAGTTCAATGATTCAACAAATATTTTTAGAGTTCCTATACTAGGTGAAAGCTACTTTAGTTAACATAATTCCAAAGGCCAAGAAGGGAAACATCACTGAAGTTTTATAAGGGACATAAAACTACTTGGGTTATCCTTTTCCAGTCTCAATCAAAATCTGTTGTAATTATTCATCAAAAAGATATATTTATTCCACTGCAATATTAACCTACAAAACAAGTCTCAACTTGTTTAGTGCACACTGAACTAGACAGATATACTCTAAAACTTATCAGATTCCATAAGCTAAAAAGGGAGATGGGAAATATGCCAAAAAAAGATACTATTTTGTAATCATCATCATTGTTCTTTTTACACACCTTGGAAAATTCTACTAAGACAATTTCTTTAATGATGTTTCTCAGCCATTTTGGCTCATACCTCCAAGGCCAGGGGTCAGAATTTCATTATGGCATCTATATACATAGTCCACCACAATCCCTGCCGCAATAAAATGAGGAAGGTATTTAGCTAGGCTTGTTTATACCTAAAAGAAAATCTCTCTACATACTATTTAAACTTATGTTCAGGTTGGGTAGCATTTAGTGCAGAAAAGCCTGTTGAACCTGGAAGTTCAGGTCAGAGATGAGACAGCAGTCATTTTTTTTTCCAAATTGGTAACCTTATTGATTAAAAAGTTTTTTAAAAAATCCTTCTACAGAAGATATGTGAGGCATCTAAGAAAGATTCAGATGATTGCCTATAAAGTTAGCAAGTGTGTTGGGGCACAAGACTTGAATCCATTCTCCAAAATGCTTTTTCTTGAGAAGTACCCTAGAGAACAGAATAAAGCAACTTGGTGTCACAGTGATTGAGTAGAGTTTTGAGATCTAGGTTACAATAACTCTTCCACTAGGTAACCTTAAGTTATAAATAAATCACTTCAGTTTTGTGGGGTTTTTCATGTTTAAATTCCATAATCCAAAAGAGGCATAAATAAAAACTTCGAGAAAAATGATTCTTATTCTTAGAAATGGGTAGTCAGATGAAGGTCATGAACACCTCAAATAATGGTTTTAAATGTATAAAACAAAATAGTTAAAAGAAATTATTTTGAAAGTTTCCAAAAATGTTTTTTAAAAGTTTATGGACCACAGAGTAAGAATTTTTACATTCTAAATCAACACTGTTTCCCTCAAAACAAAAAATCCTACAAAGAATTAGTTTATCATATGCTGCGTGGTATAGGTAGATTAAAACCTAACACCAAAAACCATTCCCAAAAGTCATTATACAAAAATCTATTTATCAACATCCTTCAAATTCTGTGGTACTGTTTACCCATTGCCTTGTGAAAGGAAGGGGGAAAAAATACCTACCAAAAAAAAGAAACCCTAATAGGTTCTCCATCAAATTCTTTTTTTCAAAAAAAAAAAAAAACTGAGTTATGGGACAAATTTAATCTGTTGGCCAACAAAATCTGTTTAGTTATTAGATCTGAAACAGATCCAGAAAGATTTTTAGCTACAATTTCTAACTTCCATTTAATGAATACTTTTAAAATAACTTTTTCTGAATATTTCTAACCACGTTTTTATTAATCACAACAGACGTACAAATGAGAGGTTTTGCAATGTCTTAAGTGGGAGAAATTGTGAAAAAGTAAAAGTAACAGTCCTGCAGTTAAAGTCTTAACTGCAACCCAAAATTTAGTAAGAGCTAAAGGTCTTATTCATGTATATGCCTTGAAATCACAATGAGGTCCAGAAAATCCTTCAGTTTTTGCTGCTGAAAAATGAGCTACAGAACGTGCCTAAAATATCTCCATAGCACCTCCTAGTTTTCCCTTAACCCCAGTTGCTCTTTATCAGAGGATTAGGGCTGAGTGGCAGCCAACATTCTTCAAAAGCCCATAGGCTGACAGCCTTAGGGCCCAACATTCAGCCTTCCCAAAAAAGCTCTCATTGGTTGCAACTTTTCAATGAAGAGGAGCCTGGTAGACTCTAAGCCTGAGCTAAGAACCTCACGCGTAATCATAGTAATGGCCACTGTGAGGGAGGGTGGAGAATGAGTAGAAGGGAAGAGGCGGTTAAATCACGTTGGTCCTCCAAAGACACCAGGTAGCCCGACACTACGACGTTTAGCGCGATTTCTTTCGGTTACTTTTCATTATTACCATACCGCATGAAATGCACGCCAGAATCTCCAATAATGCTATTGCTTTTTTTAAAAGGGTAAATTAAAGGGAGGAAAAAAGAGCCTTTTTATTCCCAAGAGGCCACCAATCACCATCCGGGAAAGGAAGTTTCTGAAAAAAGCTTCTAGCATTGGTTTTTTGCCTTCAGGTGCAGGGAGCCAGGGCCCCATATCTCCTAGACCAAGCTTAAGGCATTAGGTAGTATAATACGTTACACAGAGCATTATGTCCCCAGGCAGAAATAATTGTAGGATGGGCATCTATCCTATTAACGTTGCACACCAGCTTCTCATGCCCCCGACCTCAGAGGCTCAAGTAACAGGTTATACACAAGGTCAGAAAAGCCTCCAAACAACTTCCTCTTCGAGCCTAAAGCCCCAGGGGGTTCGTTTATGCCCGTAGGGGCAGCCACCCACCAGGAGCAGCTGCAGAACAGCCTCGAGGGCAAAGGCGGGACTCTCGGGCCCACAGAGGCCAAGCGTGCCACGCGCTAGGCCAAAGATTTTGGTGCAGAGCATTTCAAGGCGACGGTGGCCCCCAGGTCCGAGGCTGCCAGCAGGACTGCGACACCGCCGCCTCCTGTTCCCTCGCTCCCCTCCACATGCAGCCAGCCTGCAGAGACCTGACTAGTACACAAGGGGGAGGCCTCGGGAGGCGGGTTTTTATGGCGGCTCCGCAGGAGGCCTGCTTTAACGAGACCCTTCTCAGTGGAGGCGCCAGGAGGAATTCCCCTTCTTCCCACCAGCGGCGGGAAGAGCTAATCAGTTCCAAAACCCCACGAGGAACGGAGGGGGCACAATACATAATTGGGATTACCTAACGCTGACAAAACCGGGTCCCGAGATAGAACCCCAGGCTTATTAGGCTAGAGCAGGCGCCGCCGATCACCACACCTGCCCGGGGGTGGGGGAGAGAAAGGGAAGGAGGCTAAGCAACTGGCCCGCCCCCCCCAATCTTTTCTAGTCCCCCCCTCCCTCCAGGCGGGGGCGGCGCCCAGTAGCCCGGATGGGTGAGCATTCCATTCCTCAATCACCTGAAGCCTGCGCTCCCTCACCCCACCCCCGGCCCTCGGAAGGACGTTACCTGAGCGCGGCCGGCACGAGGCGGAGACCCCACCGCAAACGGCGATCCAGCTCCCTTTCCCTCCCCCTCCCTCCCTATCATCATCACCACGAAATATTAGAGCGCCGACTACCGAACACAGGATTTTACCACCTGACGGCGGGCAGCTCGTCCCCGGCCCTCCTCTCAACCCCCACAAGCTCGGCCCGCTGACCGCTTATCCGTGCTAACAACCCCTCCGGCCCCCACGCGCCGACCCGACCTTGGGATGGTGCGGAGATCCCCAGATCCTTTGCTCTCGTCTGGCTGCTGCCGGGAGAACCAAACCTCCAGCAGCTTCTCGGTCCCTTCGAAGAAGTGTGCAGCTTCCATCACTGTGAGACAAGCGAACAACCAACAACCACAGAAAATCAACTAAATTAAATCTCTTCTTCTCCCGCCGCCGCCGCCTCCGCCGCTGCGGGTTGTTCCTGCTGCTTCTTTAAAGTTCAGGAGGTTGTTTTTTTGTTTTTTGCTTTTTTCTTTGCGTGCGTGTGGTTCTATTTTTTTTTTTGCTTGTTATAATTTTATATTAACTTTTTTTAAAAAAAAGATTAATAAAATTTTTCCCGGCTTTTTTTCTCTCGTGCGAAAGTTGAACGTGAGTCTGTGTTGGAAATAGAGGCAGATGCTGTTCAGTCTCTTTTACTCCGCTGGTTCCCGTTACAGAGAAGAGCATAGAGCGAGCGCTAGCTAATGTCGCCGGCCATACTGTGTAAGCGAGGGCGCTGCGTGAGCAAGTCCCTTATATAGCCCCTCGCCCCGCAGGGCCAGGAAGTGACGCACACGACCCCGCCCCTCCCGCTCATAGCACCAGCGAGCTGTCAATCATTTGCCGTTTCAGGTTGGGGCGGGCCTCCCGCGAGCGCCGGGGAGCAGCCCTGCCTGTTCGGTTTTTTGCCATGGCTCCCTCGAGTGGGAGATAACGGAGGATGTGACTGCATTTGCACTCAGTAGGGGAGACCAAATCGGGGTAGTAAAGGAACAGTCTAGACGAAGTTGGCGTGGAGAATTCGTTTGTAAAAGCTGAGCTTTTAAAAATTTAGCTTGCGTGGGCGGGTCCTTGTCCCGGAGCTGGGCTGGGCTGGGCGGTGTGCTGGGCGGTTCTGGGCTGGGCTGCTCTGCGCTGCGGGGGCGCGGCTCATTCCCTTGTCTTTAGGGTGGGTTTGCTCGCCGGGGTTTCTCGTTGACCTGGCTGTTTTCCGCAGACTTTCCCCGTGGCTAAAAAGGAAAAAAAAAATCCACAGTTCTAAAACTCACCAAGTTGCCCCTGCACTTGCCAGGAGCAGAGAAGAAGGTTTTTGCCTTGCATGTGAATAGGAATGAATACATACCGCTTTTACACAATAGGCAGAAGGGATTGGGATTTAGCTTTTTTTTTTTTAAAGGGTAAAAAAAGGCGTGTGCTGCCCAGCCCTGAAGGGCTCCTGTTCTCCCGGAATCTGCGTCTATTAACCTGTTTTGCCTTTCGAAAAAACATGTCTAAGCCTCTTGAGTTTGTGGAGCGCGGAGCTCCTGCACCTAGCAACTTCATGCCTCAATGGGTCATTGTAAGAATGAGGATTTTTTTCTGCAGAGATATTCTTCCAAATCGAGATACTAAATACAACTGAGACATTAACTTTATTGGTAAATCTGATGTCTGATTTGTTTTTCACAAATCTCAACCAACTAGAAAATGATAAGTGGGAAGAGGGGCGTTGGCCCCCCCAATATACTTCGCAAACACGTCACAGAATTCTGCAGGTATCTTTAATAAATAGAAAATACATTATTCTAAAATGGGTCAACTAGAACCATTCAGAAATGTCAGGGTTAAGATGACTAATTCACATAAACTGAATATAAGGGGGGTCAAAATGTCATAGTGAACCTTCACCTTATTTTGTTATTTTGTACTTGGAGAATTTGGAAGACTAAAAAAATGCATGCCATTTGAAGTAAATGTGTCCCAATATGAAATAAATTTCTCAAGATCAGAAAAGACTGGTCTACAAGATGATGTCAGCATGAAAAACAGCAACTGGAAAAAGAGGAGGTTTGAGCTTGCATTCCAGATACCCTGCAGGGTATATACTTGTCCAACAAGTATAGGGTTTTGTTCACATTTCTCCATGAAACTTGTTGAAAGTATTTTGGTACTGAGGTTGTTATTATATTTACTAATAATCTTGCTTGCCACCGTGTACAAAACAACTTACTGTTTAAATTGGGGTTATGAACTCCAGGATCATATAGCCCATCTTTCCATTTGTTGAGGCAAAGACAAGCAAATGGATAGGCAAGCAAAGGCTGTTGTTGTTTTTTTTTTAATGGAAAGATGGCTTGTAATACTAATTGGGATGAAGATGAAAGTCGTACTGCCATGTTTTTACAAGCCATTCCATTCTTTGGCTTTAAGCACTTACTTATAGAAATAGGGAATCAGTGTCTGTTAAAATGCCTCAAACTCTACTAGCAGTATAAACATTATTTGTCTTATAATTGCTTGTAATTAGTTGCTTTCCAATTGCTACCATATTATTTTTTTCAATGTAATTTCAGTCTTAATGTAGAGATGAGAACAATGATACTGTAAAACCTTGTTAATTTGATGGAAGTTGATTCAAAATAATGTGGAAATTGAAGCAATTACTGATTCCCAACCAAATGGCTTATGGAATCTGTTTTAGAACTGAGAGGATCATAGGGGCATAGATTTATACTTGTAAGGGACCTCAGAGGTCATTTAATAATCCAGGGGGGATTTTAACCTGAGATCCATGAACTTGTTTTTAAAAAAAATATCTTGATAACAATACTTAAATGTTAATTGGTTTCCTTTGTAATCTCATATGTTTTATTTTAGGCATTTAAAAGCATTATTTTAAGATACAATGTGAAGACTTCAGCAGATTGCCTAAGGATCCAGGATATAGAAAAAGCATAAAAACTCCTGATAATCAACTCTCTCAATTTCGAGAATGAAAAGGAAGCCCAAATACCTGTACAAGGTTATGAAGCTAGTTATATCCTCAATAGTAGAGCTGGGATTAATATGTTACTTACTAGCAGAGGCTATTTTAAGTCTTGAAGCTGAGAATCTCCATGTACTTAGTTCTTAACTTGATCAGTTAATCCATGCATAGATAAACTCTATCTTAATCCAGACAACAATTCCAAAAAGGAATTTATTTCTTCTACCACCATTTGCCTCTCTTCCCCCCACTACATCCTTCATCAGTGAAAATGATGGTAATACCAATCATTTTCATCATTATTTCAGCATTCCCAACCAAAACCTCATTCTCTCATTCACTAGATATTTATTGAGCATGTCAGTACTTCCACATATCTAAAATGAAAGAGAATTGCATAGAATACTAATACTAAATAGTTTGAGAACTATCCAATGGCAAAGAGACCCCTGCTCAAATTACCTAGATCTGGCAGGCCCCTGAAAAAAGGCATTTTTAAATGACTCAAAAAAACAGCTCAAATGTCTTCAATCCCTAGTCTTTCTTGGTGTTTAAGAAGAATCAAATAAATAGGTAGAGACCCTTCATTAATGTTTGGAATAGACAAGTAAACCTGATTTCTTTGGGGAAAACAAGTCGATTCAGAAAAGAAAATGACTCAGAAGATCTTTTACACTAGACTTATTAAGTAAAATATTCTGACCTCCTAGAGGGAATCAGATCTACAGTCAGCTGTAAAATAGAATTAGATGTTTAGCATCACAATAGACCCTTCAGAATCATCTAATCTAACCAAATGATTTTTACATAGGAAGAAATTAAGGCAAAGAAAGGATGATTATGCTCCAGGTTACACAGAATGAATGGTAGCGCTAGAATTTCAATAGAGGTTTTACTACTCCAAATTCAGTATTCTTCCTACTATATTATGCTGCCTGTCTATGTGTGCTTGACTTTTGTATTTGTCTTTTTGCCAAGTAGAATATTATGGCTCTCTCATAGAGGTGGGACAGGATAAAGCCCTCGCTAAGCTTTTCTTTCTTTGAACCATATGTATATATATATGTATGTATACATATATATATATTAGATAACATGAAATTAGGAAAGTATAACTAACATGTTGGAAAATTAACTCAAGATCCCTAAAAGCTTTTTTTTTATCATGTTAGAATAATGGACTGAATCTAATAAAATGAAATTTAATTGGGATAAATGTAAAATCTGGCACTCAGGTTTAATAAACTGGCTAAGTAAGGCTGGGGAGAAATATGTGAGAAAACAAATGAACAATCAACCTGGGAGTTTTAGTGGACCCTAAGCTCAACATGAATCAAAATATGCCTCCCAAGGCAAAGTTGATATTCTCTTTAACAATATAGAGGTCAACTTATGGATTCTTGCTTATCTGCTTGTTTGTCTATCCATACATTCACCACAGAGTATCTCTAAATATGCCAGAAGCCTTTTAAAAATTCTCTTGCTATGTGACTAGCCAATCATGTATTTATCTTAGGATGTCTTTTATTCTCTTCCTTCTACGTAATTCTTTATTTCTAATAAATCATAGCCTGCTCACTATGCCCAGGTTCACCATTCCCTCCATCATGGTGACTTCCATTTTTGGTGAGTTTGTGTTTTATGCCTGTGAAAAAAGAGCTCCATTAGTCATGTTGGATGTGTCAGTTGTCAGATAATTTTAGGGTTGTGACTTTAAATCTAGATTTAAATGTTCGCCAAATAAAATTCTCAAGTCAGTCTGGAAATTTATGGTAATTTAATTAATACAGAGGGAAGGAATTTAAGGAGAAGGAGGAAAGAGGATATAGGATTTCTCTTACCTGGCCTATGCCAGCGGGAGTTTTAACCTCCCCCCCTTACCCGCCTAAGTCTCTGAAGAAGATTAGAGGCTTCTGAGAGGAAAAAGTTGGAAAGTAAAGGAGGAAGATTCAGCTAGAAACTCACTACCGAACCGGACAATAGTTTGTAGCCACACTAAGATGCTGAAAGGCTCAGCAAGAAGCTCTCAGCTAATTCTCCACCACTAATCAGGGAAAGAGAGAGAGTGTCCTTGAGGGATGAAAAATCTCAAATATATAGACCTTTCATCCTTGTGTCTCCTCTAAATTTTCACATCTACCAATCACATTAAAGGCTTTTTCTCCAGGGCTGCCCATACTTTTAGTTCTCATCTTCTTTGATTTGATTATATCTTTAGAGTTAACACTTCTTAGTTCACCTTTTGTGAGTTACTTGACCTTTTTTGTGATTAATTTAACCTTTATAGTTACTTAACACCTTTTTGTATTAGATCTAAAAATAGACTTAGATTAAAGTTCTAGCTTCACTCTAAGGTGAGAACTAATTACCTCCATTGTTCAATCAGGAGATTGCAACTTTATCTTCCCCTAAAGCAAGGTCTAAGTAGGGTGTAGTAGTTTTCAAAGTTCACACAGTGTCCAAGTATGCAGGACTTCCTTGGTCAAAATTAGGTCCAGGTTAAAGAGGTTCTTATGACCACTAAATTGCCTTTTCTCTTCAATATCACTGGAAAGCCTTGGGGTATTTCGCCAGGTCAGTGAGAAGCTCTGTCTGGGTGAGAAACTCAGGGATGAAGTGTTAATAGTGTGCCATAAAATTTAATAGCCATTGCAAGTATTTTGTCAATATAGGAATCTTTCACTACAAACTTATTTTATACAGACCAGAGAATCCAGTAGTTGAAAGAGACATTGGAGGCTGGTGTTGCCTCTGCAATTTCCACCCATTGCTGCTAGTTCTACTTTCTAAGGTCAAGTAGAACAAATGTATTGCATCTTCCATTTGACAGTCCTTCACATACTTGAAGACAGCTAATTATACAGATTTTTCCACCAGCCAATTATGTGCTACAGATACTCCATTGTCTCTTTTTCTAATTGGCACTTTTCTAATTTGGCAAATACTTTTTGTTGCCTTAAGTGCTAAAGGAAATTCAATATACTGGGAGAGGCCCCTGGAGTATATGACATAATCATTGAAATAGACTACTTCCTTCTTGGCAGGATTTGAAATACTGAGTTTATATTTCTGTGGATTTTTTACAAATTTCATCACTATGGGTGTACTTTCCTCTATCATGTAGAACCCATCCAATCAGCCTAGCAAAGATTCAACCCCCCCCCCAAAAAAAAAGAAAATGAAAAATGTTAAAGGTGGTGTGGGGAAGCAGATATATTGACATACTATTGATGGACCTGTTAATGGGTACAACCCCTCTACAAAGATACTTCCTAGCTATGTGATGCTGGGCAAGTCACTTTACCTGTTTGCCTTAGTTTCATCTGTAAAATGGGAACAATAATAGCATCTATCTCAGGGATGTTGTGAAGATCAAATGAAATAATTGTATAGCACAATGATACATATAGATACATAGTAATAACTGTATAAATATTAGTTACTATTATTATTATTATAAAGCAACTTGGAATTATACATGATAAATTATTCAATAGTGCAAGCCCTTTGCCTCAGCTATACTACTGCTAAGATAATACCCAAAAGAAATCAAAGAAAGAGGAAAAGTGTAATCTGGTCAAGTAAGGAATGGCTGAATAAATTGATGAAATAGATGATTTAAAGACCTATGAACTGATAAAGAATGAAGTAATCAGAAGAAGAATTTATACTATAACATCAATATTATAAAAATAAACAATGTTGAAGACTTTGCTGAGCCAGAACAATTTATATTATAGCACTGTAAAAAAAATTTTGAAAGTTATAAGAATTATGACTATGATTCTTCTAAATGGTTCCAAAGGAACAATGATAAAACATGCATTCCATTACAAAGAGGTAATGGATTTGGGGTATAGAATGATACATACACACACACACACACATATATATATATAGTATAATTATCTTTCTTGACTATACATATGAGAAGGAATCAAGAAATTTTTTTTCTCAATAGGTTCAGAAATGAGAGAAAGAGAAAATAGATTTCTCTTTTTTTTTAACCTGTACCTTCCATCTTAGAGTCAAGACCATATTTTGTCTAGAAAACCATCCTCCATGATTACCTTCCTATCGTCATATCAAATTTTGTACCTTTTGGAGATCTAATTTGGTGATTATCACTATACTTTCCAGCTGGTATAGCTAATCGAGTAACCAAGGATGAGGGGCATTGTCCCCAAATGAAGATGAAATTTGGGGGTCTTTGACACAAAACCTTAAGTCCTTTTCTCTCTTTCCCCACGGAGTAGCTTTTATTTATGGTTTTAAAAAGTCATAATTTCTCAATAAAATTCTATTATCACATCCTTTAAAGAAACAAAATTAACTTCTGAACTTAAAAAAACTAAATTAAAAGGACTTTTCTAATACATAGTAAAATAGAAAAAGATTAATGTACTTGAACCTATAGCTTTCTATTATGCACAATTTATTTTTTATTTTTAAACATAAATCCAATTTGTGTCTTTCAGAGATGTTTGTGCTTCTCTTTGGATTTTCTTCTGTTCTCACCATTAAAAAAATAAAAGATGCATTAATGACCCTTTCTTCTTTGCTATCCCTATGTTTTTATTTCTATCTGCTTCTAGCAGCAATAGCATCTAAAAGATACCTTTAAATCAATTCGGTGCACATTTATAAAATTCATACTTTATACCAAACACTGTGTTAGATGCTGTGACTAGAATGAGAAAAAATGGCACCAAATCTCCCCTCAAAAAAATTAAAAATCAAGTAGGGATGGAAAGGCTATGACATACCTAAATGGATACAATATAGCATACACAATAGGAACAAAAGCTAGAAAAAGTACCATTAGAACTTTGAGGAAAGAGAGATAACACCTGCCTGTGGAGAGGTGTCAGGAAAATCTTCCTGGATTAAAGTACCATCTGATTTAGACCTCAGATAAAGGAAGAGACTTCTACAGATGGAGTTGGCATAGGGAGAACTTTTCCAAACATGGAGGATTGTAAACCTCAAAATTTCTTAGACTTATAAATGTTGGAAAATTTCACCATTGGGAAATTTCATACTTGAAAAATTTCCTATTGATAGTGGGTCTTGGCTATTGGAATGTGAACCCCATTGGCATGAGAGTTTCCTCCTCCTCCCTTCTTAAGATTACTTTAGGACAGAAACCTTTTGCTGAACAATGGAAAGGACTTTGACCTATGCTTAAGCATAGAACAGGAATTTCTTTGAGTCATGATTGATTTTAGAATTGATACAATGGAGATACTTGGAATCAATCTCCACCCTACTCAGTCCTAACAGGATTGAGGAAGGGCTGCAGCATAGATCAAAATTTAATTATTCCAATCTCTACCCTACTCAGGTTAACAGGATTTAGGAAGGGCTGTAGCAAAGGATCAAAGATTTAATTATTTGAAAATATGACCTTCAACAGACATGTGCAAAGCCAGAGACCTCTCGGCGGTCCTGGGTTAAGCTAGAGCCTCCATTGGCACAGGGAAATTGATGGACAGTGATTGGTAGATGTGAGAACTGAGGGGAGGGAACTTGGATGGTTTCCTTAAAGATAGGGGGGTCTGAAGACAGAGGGTGGTGGTTGAGGAGTTTGTCGGAGTGGTTGGAGTGTGCTCTGAGAAGCTTGCTCTGAAGGAAGCTGAAGGTGGGGGCCTTTGAAACTGTTTCTCCATTTTGGTCACGTGAGTAATAGGGACTGATCTCTTTTCTTTGCCCCAGCTATCTAAGGGCTTGGGCCTTTTGGCCCAGCCTAAACAGAAGGGGTATTTAAGCCCTATTCCCTTCTCTCCCCTTTCTCTCTCCCTCTCTCTCTCTACCTCTAATTCCTTTCTTCCTCCTGTCTGTAATTAAACTCTAAAAAAAAAGCTGACGGCTGATTTGAGTTTTCATTTAGGAATTACATAGCTGAATTCCTTGGGGACCTTAAATTAATATATATTAGTCTTTTAAAGTGATTTCCTTGTCACAGGATAGAGTGAGAAAAGAAACAGATTCACAGAAATATACACTCTGGATTTCAAATGCTCCTGAGAAGAAGGTAGTTATTTCAATGATATATTTCTGGGACTTCACCTTGGACCTCCTTCTGTGTATATAATGGAGTCTCTCCTCACTCTGCATCTTGGAATCCTTGGCTCCTTTCAAGTCTTACCTTGGGTACTGCCTCCTATAGGAAGCCTAACATGATCCTCATAATTTATGGGCAGTAGTACCCTTCCCTCAGAAATTACTTTGTGTATACATTGTATATATTTTCCATTTAATTATCTGCTTTATATGTCCCTCCATCCTCTTCTCCCCCAACTCCTCCTCCAAGCTCCTCAAGGGAGGGGGTCTGGAGTTTGGGTTTTGGTTTTTGTATTTGTATCTCTAGTGACTAGGATAAAAAAGATTTTGTTGTTATTGTTACTTCATTCATAGCAGTAAGAAGTAATCACTGGTACCCTGATATCAAGAAAGGTGACAGAAAACCAAAAAGCAGATGCAGACTAGAAACATAAAATAGGAAGGAACCATTTAGTGTAGGGCCACAAACCCTACACACATAACGATTCCTAAAGGCATCACATTATGACAGGACAGCACAATCATTAATAACTCTAATGGTAGCCAAAGGCGAGATTAAATTATGCTCAACATCTTGAATATAAAGAAAGCATAGTTCATATTACTAATAGTAAGATAAATAGACATTAAGATAGTTCTGAAGTTTCCCCTCACACAATGTAAATTGACAAAAACAATAAAAACAGAATATGTTGGAGAGGCTATGGAAAAATAACAAGGATGTGCTAAACTAGCTCGAATAGGATCACAGACAATTAAGTTTTCTTTTTTTACATAATTTCTTTGCCCCCATTACATGTAAAAAGCAATTCTTTAGCATTCATTTAAAAAACATTTTTTTAGTTCCAAATTCTGATCCCTCCTCCTTCCCCTCCCTCCCCTCTCTCTGAGATTTAGGTATGCAAATCTGATAAAGATTTTACATTTGCTATCATGTAAAATATTTTTTCATATTCATTTTGTGGAAGAAATCTCAAATGAAAAGGAGAAGAAGAAGAGGAAGAATAAGGAGGAAGGAGGGAGGGAGGAAGAAAGGAAGGGGTCTGTGAATCCCTGTATTTTTTAAAAAACCTTTCTTTTTTCTTATTTTCTTTCGTCCTTCTCTTTCTTTCATTCCCTATATACACTTACCAATGAAATCATAATTCTCTGTATGCATGTATACATAAAACATATACATATACTTATATCTTCTTATCATTATCCTTTCCTTGAAGTAGGGGGGAACTCCAAAAGGTCAGCCTGTCTCTCTAGATAAAAGAAAAACTGTCCAGGATTGTGAGGAATAAAACTGGGGGGGTGGAGATGTATGAACAATTAGAATTGGGCCAATAACCTGGGAGGTTCCTCACCTGGCTGGTGAAAGAATCTGGGGGACTGACTCATTATGAGCGAGTAATAACTAGCATCTATATAGGTTAAGGTTTTGCAAAACCCTTGACTTGCATTATCTCATTTGAGTCTTGCAACAACTCTATGAGGTGAGAGCAAGTATTATGATCCCTGTTTAATAGATGAAGAAAGTGAGTTTCAGAAAGGTGGAGTAACTTGTATGTAGTGATAGGAGTGAAAGAGGCTGGATTCAGTCAAGATCCTTCTGACTACAGTAAATCCAGCACTCCATCCCATTATATGAGACTGATTTTTATTTTAGTAGTTAGAGCAACTGGCTAGTTCTGCAGTCATTCATCAGCTCCTGCAAGTCTGCAGCTATTCAGCTCTATAGAAGTGAGCTATGACTGTTGCTGAAGTGCCACAAATTCCAAGGAGTCCCAGCTATGGGGAGTAACAGACTGATAAGCTACTCAGCCATTATCTGTATCACCCATAGGTAGGGGGCATATTTTTGTTCCATTTGGTTTATCATATAAAGCTGAAGGTCTTGCTGCTCTAGAGGAAACACAAACTAGGAATTAAAGAGAACTGAACAGGCTTAAAGGAAGATCTTTGGAGGAAGTAAGAGATTTGATTCGTCTTGATTAGAAGAAAGAGCATAAAAATGCACCAAAAAAGCCCAATATATTGTCCAGGGAGGTTATTAGGAAGTGGAGCACAAAGCAGTAATCAAAAAGTCAGGAAAATTAATGTGGATTCTGAAAGGACATGCCACAAAATAGAGTGGTAGATAACCATAAAGTGTTAGTTTGTATGATATAACTTCTTTGCCTGGATTGGATGAGGCAACATCCAATTAGGATCATGTACAGGAGACATCTGCCCCTTGCTCCAGACCCGCTCTAGTAGTAGTCTATTTCAATGATATCCTCATATGATCCTTGACAAGTCTAAGAACGTCCTATTTGCTCAGACTGTTTGCTTGGACCTTTACCAATCCTCAATCCCATATTCCATATTCATAGTGTGGAAAGGAAAACTAAAGCAAGTTCTGGACTTTCTGCCACTGAATTGGAAACAACAGCAGGTGGAATGTTAGAAAGAAGATATTGACAAGACTGACAGTTGGTGGGGGGAGGGGCAACTGGGAGTGGCAGTTGGTCTTCTGACTAGCACTTCCTTCCTGGCCCTGGAAGTGGAAGGAGCTCTCTCCCTGTCTCTGGATAGAAGTGCCTCTATTTCCTGATTTTCCCAACGGTGTACTTTCCCTGGATTCTTATGATCGTGTCATCAACATAAGGACTTAAGGGAAGCAGTTTGTACTGTAAGGCTGGTCTTTAGGGGCGTCAGCCTGAAGAGACAGGCCCACCCAGCTCTGAAAGTCAGAACTTTTCTTCCTCTCTCTGTCTACTGCTAAGACTTTTGAAATTAAGAAAGCTAGCACAGATATAGCATAGACAGGAAAAAAAAAAACCCAACCCTCCACCAGCCTGTGAGGCCTGGCCTCAGTTCAAAAGCTGAAAGAGACTCAAACCTCATCTAGGGACATCCCTATTCCCTCTTCCCTGATACCTCCCCATTCCAAACTTGTTATTAAAATTTATCTATTTGAATATCACAGTCAAATAAGAGGACTAACATTTCAGGGGACATAGTGGGAGCAGAGCCTCAGGATAGCTATTCAACTATGAATGGTCCTTATTGGACCCCTACTGGGCGACCTTAGTCTAGGGGGGGAGGCTTGTCCCTCAGGAGGGTCCTGCTTACCTGCTCTGGGGTATCTTCCACATCAATCCATAGAGAAGACATCCCCTCAGGCTATCATAAGTGGCCATTTCTCAGGAACCCCATTTTTCAAAAACAGACTCTTTGCCGGGCTCTCCTTTTACCTCACCAACAGCCATGTTCCCTCTCTCCCTTCAACTCCTCCATCCCCTGCACAAAACCTTCAGTATTCCCTGTTATTCAATCAAACTCATTTTCCCTATAAATATTACAGTAGGGATAGCTAGGTGTCTTAGTAGCTAGAGCATTGGATCTGGAGTTAGAAAGACAGGAATTCAAATCTTGGTTTAGATCAGTGGCTCTCAAAGTATGGTCTAGAGGGAGAATCTTATGAGGTAAAAACTTTTCTTAATAATACTGTTAACTTGGAAATAACACAGAACTACTAAAGTAGTCAGAAAACCAAGTCTTTAATCAGGAAAGGGAGAGGTCCAATATTTGGCAGCTACAGAGAGCCCATCTCCCAGAACTACACAGGGCCTACACCCAGGGACTCTGGGAACATATCTCTGGGAGAAGACACTCTGCTAGGTGCTTTCTCCCAAGAGTGACAGACCTTGGAAGTCTTTTATACTTTCTGCAGAACTTAGTACAACAAGCACACATAGACAAGCTGCAAGCAGGCTGCAAAGAGGTTGCAGCCAGCAGATGGGGTATCAGGGAGTGGTCAACTATAACAAATACAAAGGAAAGGGTCAAACCAAGAGCTGGGCTTCTTGAGAGAAGATTTTAATACAATGGGAGAATCTTCTAAAACAAATAAAGGTACTGTATCTCTAAACTAATAAAACAATACTTATTTTATAATATCATCCCCACCATACTCAACATTTGACTATGTCTACTAATCTCACTCAAACTAGGGTCCCCAAACACTTTAAGGTCTATAGTTCAGTCCAAAACAAGTGTGTCTGGTACTTGAGTTTTCAAGGCGGCAGGGGCAAACTTGGGGTCTCCAGATTTCAAGTTGACAATACTGTCATTTTAATTTCTAGTACAATATTAGAAATTAACTTAATTTCCAATACAACATTTCCAATAAATTCCAATACAACAAAAATGTATTTCTAATGAAATAAATATTATAATTTGCTTTTTTGTAAAAGGACAGCTAGGTAGTACAGTGGATAGAATGCCAGGTGTAGAATCAAGAAAACTCATCTTCTTCAATTCAAATCTGGCCTCAGAAATCATTTAACCCTGTTTGTTTTACTTTCCTCATTTGTAAAATGAATTGGAGAAAAAATGGCAAACCACTCCAG
Source organism: Monodelphis domestica (assembly GCF_027887165.1). Classification (NCBI taxonomy): domain Eukaryota; kingdom Metazoa; phylum Chordata; class Mammalia; order Didelphimorphia; family Didelphidae; genus Monodelphis; species Monodelphis domestica. The sequence continues at coordinate 376,393,383 of NC_077228.1, read as the reverse complement.
TATCTTTGTCAAGAAAACCCCAAATGGAGTCACAAAGAGTCAGATATGACTGAAAAGAACGACTGACTCATAGTGACATTATTTTTAAAATATCGTGCATTAGCTATAACACCCACAAAAACTTTTTGGGAGGGTCCTCAATAATTTTTTTTTTTTCTAAATCCTTAACTTCTGCCTTAGAATTGGTATTGAGTTACAAGACCGAAGAGTGGTAAAGGTTAGGCAATTAAGGTTAACTGACTTGCCCAGGGTCATGCAGCTAGGAAGTGTCTGAAGCTAGATTTAAACCCAGGTCCTCCCATTTCCAGGCCAGGAGCTTTATTCACTGAGCCACCTACCTGCCCCTTATAAAAGAAATATTCACATAGACAAAGGAGAATAGGTTACAGTGTCCAAAACTGAACTTTATCCAGTCACTCTTTGAGAAAGAGTCAAGATCTTTATATGAAATACTCTCTTTTCTTGAGAAAATATCTAGGAGATGCCTTGAAAGTCAACATGATATATTGGCAAATAACACTGAACAAAAAGTAGTTGTGAGATCTTTATGACTTGGGTCAAATAAATTCATCTTTGTGAGCTTGTTTCTCCATATAAAAAATGAAGGACCTTGAAATAGATTATTTATATGGTCATTGTTAACTTGGAAAAAACACAGAACTATTAGAGAGTCAGAAAAAGCAAATCTTCAATCAGGATAGGGATAGGTCCAATATTTGGCTGCTACACAGAGCTCAGTGCCAAGATCTACACAGGGCCTACACCCTGGAGACTCTGGGGATGTATCCCTAGGAGAAGGCACCATGCTAGATGCCAGCTTTGAAGAAGGACAGAACTTGGGGATCTTTTATACCCTCTGGAGAACTTGGTCCAGCAAGCCTGCACAAACAAATTGCAAGTAGGCTGCAAAGAGGTCTGCAGCCAGCAGCTGTCCTATCAGGGAGCGGTCAACTTTAATAATTACAAAGGAAAGGGTCAAACTAAGAGCTGGGCTTCTGAGAAAGGACTTTAATACCATCACAGAAGCTTCTAAAACAAATAAAGGCACTCAACATTGGGACTATGTCCACAGATCCCACCCACACTAGGGTCCCCAAATAGTTTAAGGTCTATAGTTCAGCCCAAAACAGGTGTGCCTGGTACTGGGGTTTTTCAAAGGACAGGGGTAAAATTGAGGGTCTAGATTTCACGTTGACAGTTATGTTTAAAGTTCAATAATTTAGGAGATAGATGAACTTCTAGGAAATGAAATATGTCAGTCTCTAGGTTGGCCTTGGTCTTTTCCCATGATTTTCACATAAGAACAAGATTCTACAGAATGACTACAACCAAATGACCCTTTATTTCATGTAGAAATAAAACCTATGTAAAACATCACAAAGTCTTACTTATAGCTTGTCCAGTGCATTAATTATATGGGTAACTTTTTTGATTCTACTATTCCAAATTTGTGACTACAATATCTTCTGAATTAAAAAAAAAACTTTACACAAACTAGAATATCAATGGGGCACCCTATAGGTGTGCCTTCTAACTTCTAACAGGGATCAATATTTCATCTTCAAGGTGTTCTTTGGGTCTACATCCCCTATAGTTATAGCTCATGAGCATCCACCTTTCAATGATCATCCCAATGGCACAACTAGTTAAAAGCAAAGTTATTTTGTAAAGTAGCCTAATAAGAAACGTAGTAACAAAAAAATTTCCCCCATAAACCTGGGACATAGTCTCCCACAAATATGCACATTAATGAGAAGAATGGGCATATACAGGCAACATACATTGGAGGGCACACACACTGGAAAGATGTGTAGCCAGAGAATATTCTTGTAGGAGCAGTTCACTCCTCTGTGCAGAGTTGCTATTATGTTCTAGTGATGTCATTGTGTTGGTCCTACTGGTTCTTATGAAGATTGGATTTGGCTATCCCCTGATTGTAACAATGAGTGGGAGGTCTGTGACCCACATGTGAAAGAGTGGGTGATGAATCAGAATCAACTGACTGCCTTCTGGGCAGTCCTAGAACAGAGTGTCAGCTGGGATTGGTAGACATAAAGATTAAGGGAAGTGACAGAAGAAGAAAAGTCTTTAAAAGAGAGTGACAAGGGCCTGAAGGGTTCTTCTGGAAGTTCAACTTGGACTTCCACTTCTGCTGGAGTTCTATTGGCAGTTCTACTGGAGTGGAGAATAATACTTCATTCAGAAGAGTGCTGACTGGACCTGTTTTTTCCTGGTGACCCTGTTCCTTTGATCTGACACGTGGTGAGTGTAAAGGCTGACTCCCTTTCCCTTAGCCTTTCTGGAGACACCAGCCTCTGGAGAGGCCCATCATCTTGAGAATCTTTCCCCTTGGCTGGGGCCTCTGAACTCCTGCCTGGGTCAGAGGAGGCTGGAGCAGCTTTCTCTCTCTTTTTCTTCTCTTTCTCTCTTCCTTAATATCTTCCCTCTTTATTGTAAAATAAACTACCATAAATTCCATTCTGACTTTAGTAATTCATTTGGGATTTACTAATTAAATCCTTGGTGAACAACTAAAAAGTTATTCAGTCCAACCATAAATTTAACATCCTGCATCCTGCTAATATTATATAGTCTTTGTTGGACACCTTATTTGGCTAAATGCATTATTCTAGTAGATACTGCTTAGTCAAGCAGTTTTCCAACACTCAGCACTACTCTACTGCCTTCAACTCCTGGGTTACCCAGATGGCTATCAAGAGTAGAGCTGGTGATGCCATGCTTAAAAAGCCATAGAATTTTACCAACTTTTCTAGAAGAGGTAGAAACTCTCTCTTACTACCAACAAAAAAGCCTTTCCTCAGGTCTTTTTGTTCATTTCCCTCAAGGAGTCAATTCAACTCTGATTTTCTCATTAGTAATGCTTAAAAATCTTTCTTCATTCAAAATCCATTTTTCCTTCCCTATACTTAAAAAATATAAGTTGAAGAGAAGGTGAAGTTTCTTCATCCAAAAATCACTACTGTGTTAATAAGAAGGAGTTTCTTCACCCCCAAATTACTACTATGGTAAATACAAAGTTGCTGAAACTTTGATGTTGTCTTCAACTTTTTTTCTGTCTCCGTATCTCCTGTGCATGTTCCCTTCTTTCCACCTCTACACCCACCATAGATCCAGTCCTTAACTCTGTTCCAGAATTATACTCATTATAACTTAAGTAAGTTATTATTATCTGTAAACTTTTATCTTTCAAAATATTGTATTCTAAGCTCTTCTACCCTTTCTTTATAGTAGTAACTTCTAAGTGTTTATGTTTTTTGTCTGTGGTTTCTTTATACTTTGACTCTTTCTTTTTGGCTGTTCATTACATTTTTTTTCCCCTTTAACTTAAAAGCTCTGAATTTTTACCAGAATATTCTTGGAAGTTTTCATTCTAGGTTTCTTTCAGAAAATAACTGGTGGATTAAAAAAAAACAAAACCCTTACCTTCTGTCTTAGAATTAATACTAAGAATCCGTTCTAAGGCAGAAGAGAAGTAAGGGCTAGATAAGGAGGGTTAAGTGACTTGTCTAGGGTTACACAATTCAGAAGTGCTTGAGACCAAATTTGAACCCAAGTCCTCCTATCTCCAGTCCCATTTCTCTATCCACTGAACCACCTAGTTGCCTCAGTGGATTTTTGTCTATATTCATTTTGCCTTGTGGTTCTAATAGTTCTAGGCAATTATCACTTGCAATTTCTTTTTTCAAAATTTTTATTTATTTAGAATATTTTTCTATGGTTATATGATTCATATTCTTTCCCTCCCCTCCTTCCTCCCCTCTCCCAGAGCCAATGAGCAATTCCACTGAGTTATACATGTATCATTGTTCAAAACCTATTCCCATATTATTAATATTTACAATAGAGTGATCATTTAAAACGCGATCCTGGATAATGAATTCTAAGAAATTACAAATGAGAAGAAAAACATATGATTGATCACATGGTTCAATGGGTATATGATTGGGGATTGTGACTTTAAATGATCATTCTATTGCATCACTTGGAGACTCTCCAAGCTGGTAGTCTCAGAGCACTGTGTTTGCCTTTCTCTGGCTTCTCTGAAGATATCCCTTCCTCAGTTCTTGCCTGTTTCTTTTTAATCTCCTTTAGTTGATTTAGGAGAGTGAAGGTACTCAAGAGAGTTTCTTCTTTTTCCCCTTAATTATCTTTTTAGCTGAGGCTCTGAAAGCCTGAAAAACAGGGGAGTTGAGCTGTTCTTATCCACTTTGCTATCTTGTGTGGAATCCCAAGTAGTCTTTTGACTCACATGCCCAAAGTTATTATGTAAAGACTTCATAGCCATAGGGGGAAAAGGCCTTGAATGCTTCTGATATATGTAAAAACAGTTACAATCTAGTACCAAACTCCATTGCATAGCTCCAACTTCTGTCATTATCTCAAGGGTAAGGTAACCTCTGGGGCAGCTAAGTGGGTGCAAAGGATAGAGCACTCACCCTGGAGTCAAGAGGACCCAAATTGAAATGGAGCCTCAGACACTTTTTAAAAGCGATCCTGTGTGATCCTGGGCAAGTCAGTTAACCTTGTTTCTCTCAGTTTCTTCATTGTGAAATGAGCAGGAAAAGGAAATGGCAAACAACTCCAGTATCTTTGCTGAGAAAACTCCCAAAAGGAGTCACAGAGAATTGGACACAACTAATACTAAACAAAAATAACAACAAAGTGACTTCTAGAAAATGGGTCTTGGCTTGCATTACTTTTGATAGTCCTTCCTTATCTACCTGAACTGTCAGTCAGTTGTCTAATGTCACCTGAGGCAAGGGGTACTGGCTAGATGCAACGATATTCACACATTCCGGAGATATATCCTGTGAGGGAAGTACAAGTTTATTTCAATTTGACCCAGAATCCTGGGGATAACAGATAATCTTCACTCCTTCTACAGGTAACCCTAAACTTTCAGTGTCACCTGGCTTGCTAACAGAACATCTTCACATTGGTCTTTCTTGGCAAGTAACTCATAGTAACTAAGAGTATTTCTCATATCTGGCAGATAGCTCACATTGTAGAACTGATCAAAATGTAGATCAGTGAGTTATTGTCCATCTGTGCTTGAAATTTAACCATAAACATCATCTTTGAATCTTTCAGTAATATTCGTTTCACAGCAAAAAAACAAACAATGGAATACTAAATCGTATTGTCATTAAGTCCTCTACTGGCAAATTAACAGGTTTCTGGTGATCATTATTCTTCTGATACAGAAATATTTCCAAGTTTTCCAAAAGTCCCATATGGGGGTAAGGAGAGAAGAGAAAAATCCCTCAACTTGCTGTCTTCTGATGGAGGCACAAAAGGAAAAGCAAAGCGTGATTCCCTCTCAGGCTATAATTCTCCAACCTTGGGTCTCCTCTAAACTGTCTGAGATCAGACTACTTGAAATTATTCCTTGCCTTGGCTGACTCTTGAACTAGCTAGCAAGCTAGCTTTTTAAAGACCAGCTGGGATGTGGCTTAAACTTGGTTAGTCAATGCCCTTTAAATTCTGTCAAGCAAAAACTTTTTCATATTTTTAAAGAGGTAAAAGAGTATAGATGTATCATTGAACTTTGTTTAACTTTTTCTCTCTAGTTGTTTGTGTTACCTGACCCTTCTTTGATTTCATAAACTAGGTTGGGAGTCAGATGGAGAAGAGTCAATTCTTCAATCCTGACCAAATTCCCAATGCTACATTAATAAAGGTGTGGGTTTTGTTTCTTTTACTTTCCTTAGAACTATGAATTTCACCATTGACAACACTTTCAATTATTAGTGCTTTATAGTTACACTATATACATTATATCATTGAATCTGTTAAACAACCCTGCAGAGTAGTTAAGCTATGTTTTAAGTGAGAGAACTGAGATTTAGAGAAGTTAAATGATTTGCCCAAGATTATACTGTCAAATGTGGAAGCTAAAACTAGAATACAGAGTTGATTTCTAGTCTGGTGGGTTTTTCACTACACTATTATTTGAAGAGTGAAACTATATTAGTATGATTAATTTTCTTAGTATCCTAACTGTTTATTAGTTTCTCTGTAGTGTAGGAATGAAAGAAAAAGCACTTTAAACTAAATATTAAAATTTCTCCAGTCTAGTTTTTTGTGATTTTTTTCCTACAAAATATTGCCTTTGTCTTCATATATCCTTGTTATTAAAACAAAAAGACAGATTAACATTATGAGTGTAATTTAGATATCAAGAACTGGTAGATATTTTTTTTGTTGCTAATTATGACACCCATAAAGACGTGAAAGCATTAAAACTTTAGGGGATGGAACAGAATATGGCATATGAATGTAATGGAATATTTTTATGCCCTAAGAAATGATGAAAGGAATGAATTCAAAGAAAACTGGGAAGATTTGTATGAACTGATTCAGATTAAAATGAAGAGAACTGAAAGAATAGTATTTAACAAGGACTGTGACCATGTAAAAGAAAACATCTTGGTGTAAGATTTAAATTAATGTCCAATATTTCAAGTATTACTTATATGAAGTTTATTATCTGACAAAATAGAACCTAAGTTTTTCTACCTGCTCAAAAATTCCACTCCACCAAAGCTGCAACAGGAAGATAAGAGAGAGACAGACTCCTACCCAATTTATATCCTGTCTACATCAGCACATAATGACAGAAAGTGAGTGGGGTTCTGGGAATTGTAGTTTTGGTAGGTATCATAGTTTTGCTGGGAACTGTAGTTTTGCTGTGGTTTGTACTGTTTAGATTAACAGATTCTAATTACACAATTGTCCCTTGAGATCCTTTGGAAGACTAGTCTCCCCAATGGATCTTGTAAACATAACCTACTTATAAATTACAATAATTTGGGGATAAAAAGGAAAAAGAACAAAACCAATGATTGTTAAGCTCATTGACAAAAAGCCAATTAGGGGCAGTCCCGTTCGGCATAAAAGCATGATGCAAAAAAGCATTTATGCATCAAGCATAAAGCTTGAGCATAAGCTGGCCCTTACCAACAAAAAACAAAGCAGAAACAAAAGGATACTGTTTCAAAAATAGACTTAACTCTATAAGAAAAGACATTTATATTTTATGGGAAAAGTTTTGGCAGGTAGTTTGTGGATAATGATAGTGATGCAAAAAAAAGAAAGAAAATGTCACTAATAATTTAACACATATAAAGAAGAAAGCACAAGAAAATGCAGGAGAAAGATTAACAGGGATATGTTGTCTCAGTTATATGAAACTAAATATATATATGTAGCATACATATACACATACATATATTTAAAATAGCAAGTTGTATACAATAGATGCATAATTTCATATATGATTCTTTTTTTATTCCTTGTATATAAGAATGTTGATGTTTGTGAAATTCATAATAAAAATTAAATTAAATTTTAAAATGTCCAAACTCTGAGATACCTTCTTTTGCCTTGAGAAATATAGTGGTTATTAAGGTAACCCTACTACTTATTCTAATTAATCTTATAATTTTATTCTGTGAAGATTGGATTTGGCTCTCCTTTGATTGTAACAATGAAAGTACTTAGCACTTCCTTGATTGTGAAGATTAAATTGTAATCCCCTGTCTATTTTTTGATTTAATCCCCAAAGTGTAAACATTATACTTAAATTTGAGTATAGAGATCTGTCTATTTTTAGATATTAATCCCCAAAAGCATAAGCACAGTACTTAAAGTTGAGTATGGAGAGCTGCCATTTTGGATTTAGTCAAAAAGGTACAAATACCCATCTCACACACGAGTGGGAGGTCTGTGACCCACATGTGAAAGAGTGGGTGATGAATCAGAATCAACTGACTGCCTTCTGGGCAGTCCTAGAACAGAGTCTCAGCTGGGATTGGTAGACATAAAGATTAAGGGAAGTGACAGAAGAAGAAAAGTCTTTAAAAGAGAGTGACAAGGGCCTGAAGGGTTCTTCTGGAAGTTCAACTTGGACTTCCACTTCTGCTGGAGTTCTATTGACAGTTCTACTGGAGTGGAGAATAATACTTCATTCAGAAGAGTGCTGACTGGACCTGTTTTTTCCTGGTGACCCTGTTCCTTTGATCTGACACGTGGTGAGTGTAAAGGCTGACTCCCTTTCCCTTAGCCTTTCTGGAGACACCAGCCTCTGGAGAGGCCCCTCATCTTGAGACTCTTTCCCCTTGGCTGGGGCCTCTGAACTCCTGCCTGGGTCAGAGGAGGCTGGAGCAGCTTTCTCTCTCTTTTTCTTCTCTTTCTCTCTTCCTTAATATCTTCCCTCTTTATTGTAAAATAAACTACCATAAATTCCATTCTGACTTTAGTAATTCATTTGGGATTTACTAATTAAATCCCTGGTGACCAACTAAAACATTATTCAATCCAACCTTAAATTTAACAATTCCATTAGTTTGCCAAATGAGAAAGTACCAGTGTTTATAGGACCTTAAATTTAGAGCTCATGGGATGAGGTTATCTTGTCTAATTCCCTCATTTTATAGATAAGGAAAGTGAAGTGAGTAGAAGTGAGGTCACACAGTTAAAAAATAATAAAATTGGAATCCAGATCTAGGTGTTAGGACTCTTAAGTTCAATGATCTTTCTCCAACACTGCTTTCCATATTTAAAGGATAATGCAATCAAGTCTGTAATTATATGTGAGTAAATATGATGAAACATTTCTTATTCCAATTTCATAAATATACTCATGTTAGTTTATTTTCTTGGTTTATACAAAGTTCAAATCACAATGGATGAAACTTTTTCTTTCTTGAATCACCTACATAAAACCTTTTTTTAAAATCATTCCAACTGCTAGTATCTCCCCCTCAAATTATCTTGCATTTATAGGCTTATTTTGTATATGCCTATACATGTTGCCTCCTCTTATGTGAATAAGTTACTCAAGAACAGAGAATCTTTCATTTTTTTGGATGTTTTAATTCTTTTTATTCTCAGAACCCATAGCAAGGTTTTGATAAATATTGATCAATTGACTGATTAGATGTTTATTTTTTCATTTTGCACATTGCCAATTTATGCAAGTGGTTTTTAAAAAATAACTCTCACTTTGTTCCTTAGTTCCTTCTTACTCAAAGACAGAAAGGCAAAGGATAGGAAAATGGGGTTAAGTGACTGATCTGCCTAGTCACATAGTAAGGAAGTATCTGAGCCATAATTGAACCCAGATCCCCCCAACTCCAGGTCTGGTGCTCTATCCTCTGAGCCTTTCCTGTGAAGTGTGATTAAAAAAAAACAAAAACACTATTTATTTATTTTTAACATTAATTTAAAATGTTTTGTGTTCCAAAAGAAGTCAAGCAATATTATATCAATTATAAATGTAAAGTCATGCAAAACATATATCCATATTAGCTATGTTGCAGAGAAAAAGCACGAAAAACAAAGTGAGAAAAGTATGCTTTAATAAGCACACAGAGTTCATTAGTTTTCTCCTTGGAAGTGGATAGAATTTTTCATCATGGGTCCTTTGGATCATCATATTGAGCAGAGGAGCTGTTTTTCAGTTGATCATTGTTACAATCTTGCTATTTCTGTGTACAACATTTTCCTGGTTCAGTTCACTTGTGATTGGTTTAAACTCAAACATATAGTAACTTTAGTCTAAAATGTTGGAACAAGGATAGTGTCTGAATTTCTCAATCATAGTCACTTTGGCAACAAAGGAGTGGCACTACAGAAAAGCTCTGAGCAAAGCTCCATTCCAGTTAAACATGTTTATATCATGCCATCAAGTCATTATGATAGAAATTAAGATCTGAAAGGAAACTATGGGAATATATCAAATTCTCTCATCTTTGATTGAACCAAAAACTACAACATCCCTAAAAACTCCAGGAGAGACTATTATAATATATTTTATTTATATAGAAATGTTGCCTATGCATTTATCCCTTGAGAATTCTATATTTGGAAAATGTTTCCAGATAAGAGATAGGAAAAAGAGGTAGCAAAAACACTATGGAGTACAACCTATTACAATTAGACTTGGGAGAACTGGATAAAGCTTTTTGTAGTCACTGCATTTCTAGATGGATTACTGGTCAAAGAATATGAATATAGACAATTTTCAGAAAAAAGAAATGTTAAGACATCAACAACCATTTTCCATTTGGGGGTGAAAAATCCGGTCATTAATAATAAGGGGACATTTAAAACAACTCTGAGGTTCCACTTCATAGCCTTGGATTAGTAAAGATGACAAAAAAGGAAGAAGGCAATTATTAGAAGGGCCGTGGGATAATAGGCTTACTAATTATCTGGAACGGTGAATTGGTCTAACCAGTCAGTAAAGTGAGTTAGAACTGTACCCCAAAAGTTACTTCATAGCTTTTGCCCCAGCTTCTAGACGTATATCCCTAAGAAGCCAAAGGGAAAGGACCAATATAAATAAAATATTTATGGGCAGCACTTTCTGTTGTTGTTTTAGCCAAGAATTGCCAAAGTCAAGGACTATTAATTGGGAAATAGCTAAATAAATGATGAAATGTGAATTTAATAGAATATTACTTTTTTCCATAAGAAATTATGAAAGGGATAGATTTAGAGCAAACTGGGAAAACTTGCAAAAATTGAAGAGTGAGGTAAGCAAACCCAGTGGCACAACTTATATATATATATATAACAATTTATAACAACGATTACAATAATATAAAAAGAATAGCTTCAAAATACTAGCAGTGACCAGGCAAGACTGATGAAGCATGGGTAATGACCTAAGAGTGCAGAATGATAATACAGCTTCATTCATGCCCATTATATACATTTGTTTTGTTTGACTATAATTAATTTGACTATAATTTTGACTATAATTATTCTCTCTTATAACGAGAGAACTTCCATGAAGCAGAAGCCTTTAGAAGGAGATTTATTTGATGGTGATAATGATGTTTAAAAAAAGAAGAAAAGAATATCAATAAAACATTACAAAATACTCAATAGGGGGGCAGTGAGGTGGCTTGGTGGATAGAGAGGTCCAGGCTTCATATCTGACTTCAGACACCTCATAGATGTGTGACCCTGGGCAAGTCACTTCACCCCCATCATCTAGACCTTACCACTCTCCTGCCTTGGAACCAATACATAATATTGATTCTAAGATGGAAGGTAGGGGTTTTAAAAAAAGAACAAAATACTCAGAAGGAGTTCAGAATGTTGTTGTTTAGTTGTTTTTCAATCATGTCTGACTCTTTAGGACTCCTTTAAAAAAGATTTTCTTGGCAAAGATATTGGAATGATTTACCATTTCCTTCTCCAGATCATTTTATAGATGAGGAAACTGAGGCAAACAGGGTTACATTACTTGTCCAAGGTCACACAGCTAGTAAGTATCTGAGGCTGGATTTGAACTCAGGTCCTCCTGACTCCAGATCAGACACTACTGGGCCACTCGCTTAAATGCACACAAATAGGTCTGCTTTGTTACTACCATGTTAAATTTAATATATATTTTAAACTATATGTAAAATAAGTTTAGCATTTCATATGTAATTCATTTTCTTTTCTTTGTATATTAAACTATTTGTCTATTGATATAAACAAATATATTATTATAATTATTAATTAATATAATATACAATATAAATAAATAACAAAAATAAAGTTTGTGGTAAAATAAATCTAATAATTAGCTCATTTTTTCATTCATTTACTAGTATTTAATCATACCTACTCTATTCATAACTCCCTACTATGCTTTGTGACAGATAGAATACAGAGAGCTTAATTTATAGTACCTACCATCAATTTGCTTCTAAGCCACAGATGGTCATTTTGAGAGTGTTCTTCCTACCCAAAGCTTGAATCTTTTTCTCTGGGGTGTTCTCAGATTTAGGTTTAGAAATAGGCTTATCATTCATATGGAACATCTTGATATGGCTATCCATTTTACCAGAAATAGAACTATAATTTTTACTGGGGCTTATGTTGGTGAAATCCTTGAATTTACAAAATTTTCATTTCATTTTACAAAGAGAGCCGGAAAATTGATCTTTCTCTTGGGCTGTGAAACAGGCAAGTGTTTAAAAAACAAACAAACAAACAAACATGTAAATGTGAATTTAAATGAATCAGGGGATAATTATTAACAGTATAGTAGGGCACTTTGCTTTTCAAAAGCATTTGCTGTAAGACTTTATTTATTTATGTAAACCCTTACTTTTTTTTTCAAGTTTATTTAATTGATTAATTTAAAATATTTTTCCATGGTTACATGACTCATGTTTTTTCCCTCCCCTCCTCCCACACCCCTCCTGTAGCCAATGAGCAATTCCACGGAATCCCTTACTTTCTGTCTTAGTAACACTTTAAGACAGAAGGGCAAAAGCTAGGCAAAGGGGGTTAAGTGACTTGCCCACGGTCACACAGCTAGGAAATGTCTGAGGTCAAATTTGAACCCAAATCCTCCTGACTCCAGGCCTGGAGTTCTATCTACTATACTACCATTCCGCTTCAGTGAGGTTCCTTTAAAGAGAAAACTCTTCCGGTATGTTTTGAAAGATTAAATTTTTACATACTTAAGGAACATGATTAAAATCTTTCCTGTAATTCACTTATCTATGTGTCAATTACTGCCAAACCTCAGGAACTGTCTGCTCTTATCTCTCTTCTTATGTCACTTGTGTGTCTGAAGTGTAGCTTGGGGTTCCCACAGATGGGACTCAGTATAGGAGATCTCTCAATAGTAATCCAAATATGACTTGTTTTGTCTTCAAGGCAAAGTTTCCCCTGAGAACTTCTGAATTGCACTCGCTGTAGCTCTCTAAAAGTAGTCTGTTTTCCTACAAATAACCCAGACCTATAGGGCATGGATCATGGACCAAGTTTATTATACATAATGAAGAATACAGAAAAGACTTGTAAATGAGCTCATAGAAAGTCAAGGAAACTTTACCCTCTAGTGAACTGTCACTTTTCTCCAGGATTTACATATAAACCTCCAAGCTTACCATACTGCCCCAAAGTTAAGCCTCTTTGCCCAAATGAGAAAAGAACTTGAGTTGTTACTAAGGGTGATAAGAAGACCAAATAAGGTAATAGATGTAAAGCTTTTTGTAAATCTTAAAGCACTTGTTGACTCTGGGAGGGGGGAGGGAAAAGAGAGGGAAATGAATCATTTAACCATGGAAAAATACTTAAATTAAAAAAAAACCAAAAATCTTAAAGAGCTACATAAATGCCATCTATTATTAGTATTATCATCCTATAGTCAACAAGCCTCCAATTTGATCATGATTTCATCCCCTGAGCTACTGTTCAAACACTATTTATAGAACAAGACAAAAGTCTGCTGATAAATGTGTAATGACTATCTCTCAGAGGGAAAAAATGTATGCCTGGAAACTTTTTTAAGTTTAATTTGTATTATTAACTATTTCTTAAAGTCCAGAAAATCAACAAAATAATAAATCAAACTGATTTGTGATGATTGTCATTTCTGAGGTAAAAATGTTCACCCTGAAAATTGAACAACTGGTTTTCTCTTTATTTTTTAAAAATATTTTTCTTTTTTTTCCTTTAGAATATTTTTCCATGGTTACATGATTCATGAGCCTCCCCCAACTCTTTCATCCCCCCTCCTGAATCTGACAAGCAGTTCTACTGGGTTATATATGTATCATTGTTCAAAATCTATTTCCATATTGTTCATATTTGCAGTAGAGTGATCTTTTAATGTCAAAACTCTAATCATATCCCTATTGAATTACGTGATAGATCTTATGTTTTTCTTCTGAGTTTCTGCTCCCCTAGTTCTTTCTCTGGATGTAGATAGTGGTTTTTTTCCCCTCATAAGTCCCTCAGAATTGTCCTGGGTCATTGCATTGCCACTAATGGAGAAGTCCATTACATTCGATTGTACCACAGTGTATATCAGTCTCTGTGAACAATGTGCTCCTGGTTCTGCTCCTCTCACTCTGCATCAATTCTTGGAGGTCATTTCAAAACAGTTTTCCTTATAGCTGGTTCCAGCTCACCTGATTATTATCTTAAATCAAACCACATCTTTGGCTGGGCACCTATGTATGGTCACTCCAAACTTACCTGAGAACTAAGTCCCAAACAGGGAAAGAATTGGATTTCTGAGAGTTAACTTCTCCTCCCTTGGACACGGGCAGACCACATGCCACAAGTGGTAAAGAGCCAGGTCCAGGTTAGGTCTCTTGTATCATAGTTTTATGCCTTCCTGATCCATAGTTTTATTTCTTGCATTTACAAGCTTGAACTAGAGATTCCTAGTTTGGTCCAGGAACTTGTTTGCTTGATTAAAGAATCCCTCCATTGATCTGGTGCCACTTCAAACAACTGGTCTAGTCCTTTGCCCCTGCTGAAGAAAAATGTTAAAGCTCTTGGGTATCCAGGGTCCTTGTGCCTCTGAGCTAGTTATTTTTTAATTCTTATTTAGCTCCATAGCTTTACACCTGGAGAACAAAAGGTCCTTCAAGTGCTGTAAAGATGTCCAACTTGCTCATATACATTGTTAATACCTAGATCTCATGCCACTGATTCAGCAACTGAATTCAGTCTATCTCAGAGGTCAGGCAGGAGAATCTGTTTCATGAGGAGGCAATAGAACAGCACTTTAATGGAGCTATAATTAGAAATTCTTTCATCTGGAATCTGGGAGTCATTATTAGAAGCACAAGACAGTCTAACTGTTCTGTAAAAGAAGAGAAAAAGGAAAGAGGGTGGTTTATCCTCCATGATTTCCCTTTGTGGGTTGAGGGGTGAATGGTAAGCTGAGGAGCTGGGAACTATGGTGAAGGGGTATTGGAGAACTGGATCAGAGGAGAAGCAGAGTTATAATATGTGACCTAAGCCAGCAGAGGACTGAAAGATGTGGGATGATAATTTCCAGATCTTCAGAGAGAGGAAGCACCCCCTAAAGAAAGGAACTGAGGCTGCCCTCTAAAGGTTGGGACCCCAGTAATAAGGATCAAGTGTCTCCACCCAAATCATGATTCTGCTCCTCATGGAGTTCTCTAATTACATCACCACTTTCCTCTAACCCAACTTCCACATAGATGTACATTTTGGTCTGACTGTCACTCTTTTGCTCAAGATATTTTGGTGATTCCCTATAACCTCTAAGATAAAACCCAAGTTCCTCTGGCATTTAAAGCCTTTGCAATCTAGCTCTAGTCTATCTTTTGACATATTACTCCTCCTCTCAAACAATCTATGCTTCAATCAAATTGACTTGCTTAACTTGCTGTTTTACATTTACAACATTTCATATCCAGCCTTTGCATAGGGTATTATCACACCAGAAAAACTTTCCCTCTTTTCCTCAATCTCTTGGAGCTTCTAGTTTGCTCCCACTTCAAGGCTCAGTTTAAGATTCAACTCATTTGAGAATTTTCCCAATTCCTTCCTTTGTTATCGATCTCTTACTCAATTGTTTCTTATTTTTCTGCTTATTCTTTTTGTTTATCTGAACATGTTTCATTCCTCCAGTGTGTTAAAATCGTTCTGAGCCCCTGACCACCCTCTACTTCAGGTCAGAGGTTGAGTAGTCCCTTTCCCTTTTCTCCTCTCTCCTTCTCTCCCTCTCCTTTTCCCTACTCCCATTGTGATTAAACCTCCATAGACTCCATTCTGACTTGAGTGTTTCATTTTAGGAATTTCATAAGTAAATTCCTTGGCGGCCATTGTTCAATATTATAACAATCTTAAAAGGCGAAATTTTCACCACAACAGGTCTTTCCAGGTTTTTCTTAAATCATCTTTCCCATCATTTCTGCACAGGAGTATTCCATTACAATCACGTGATACAACTCGTTCATTTCCCAGTTGATGAACATCCCCTTCAGTTTCTAATTCTTTCCTACCACAAAAAGAGATGATATCAATATTTTTGTACAAACAAGTCCTTTCCCCTTTTTCTGAATCTCTTTGGGATAGAGACTGAGTAATGGGATTGTTCAGCTCATTTTTTAACAGATGAGGAGACTGAGGCCAACAGGGTTACAGGGTTATACAGTTAATAATCATCTTGAATACAGGAATTCTTCTTGATTTCAGGCCTGATGCTCTATCTACTATGCCACCTAGCTACCCTTTCAGTCAGTATGGTAAGTTTATATTAATAAGTAGCCAGCATAAGGGACCAATAGCAGGAAATAAGACTGCAAAGAGGAACTTGGAAATCAATTACAAATAGGCATAAAGATCAAAGGAGCATAATTTACAAGTAAATCTATATTAACCAAAATTTACAACCTGTTCACATGTGCCAAATCAGAAGAAACTATGTAGGTACTGCTTGTCAAGGTTTCTGGATCTGTGATTCATAAATTCCATACAAAATCCAGAACTCCATAGTTCCAGACCAACAGAACATCCAAAAGATGCTGATAACTTTGAGATGATATCTTTAAAATTTTATCTATAACTTTGAGATGATTTAGATATATTAATGAATTAACCCCAAACTGGCACAGTTAGGATTTCGTCTGTTTCCTCAAAAAACCCTGTAAAAGAGGGGAAACTATGTGGTTCAGTGGATTGAGAACCAAACCTAGAGATGGGAGGTCCTGGATTCAAAATCTGACCTCAGACACTTCCTAGCTGTATGACCCTGGGCAAGTCACTTAATCCCTATTGCCTAGTCCTCACTACTCTTCTACTGTGGAACCAATACATAGTGTTGATTCTTTTTTTTTAATATCTTATTTCTATTTTTTAATTTTTTACCAATTACATGTTGTAACAAATTCTACACAAGTTTTCCTAAGTTATATGATTGAATTTATCTCCCTCCCTCCCTTCCTAAGAAAAAAGATAAGGATTAAAAAAAAACAAACAACTCTGATTGGGACACTATTTCTTGTTGCTAATTGTGGTCTTTCCTGGAGAGTACCTAAAGAACTAGAAGTGACTGTGCCAATTTCACAAATTAATTATCAATTCAAGCTCCTTCTGGAGAGGGACTCTCTGACTTTTATGTTTGCATTCCCAGTCTCTATTATTAGCCTGTAGAGTCTGGTTCATAGGAGTGGTTTAATAATCTGTCAATTAATTGATTGATTTGTGTGCAAAAGAAAATCTGATCCTTATTATAGGTTGTTGCCATTTTCATTAATAAGATGAAAAGGCCTGAGTTTTTTCATTTAAGTGGTATATTTAGTGGATTATTATCAAATAAGCTTATTTTAAAATTGCATTATTCAAAATCAAGTTTACTAGGATCAGAGATGCCGTTTCTATTATTTCAGGGATAAACATTTTAGCACTATATTTGACATAATTGATACTAAGATCTAACAGCATATTTGATACTTTACTAAAATTAATTAAAATAAAATAAAAACAAAAAGAGTTAAGTTACTTTGGGACAGGTAGCATTGCCATTGAGTGACATATGAGACAATTAGGGATATTCCCTGGCTTACTCTCTAGATGGACTTTTTCCTTCTTTTTCCTCTTTTCTCATTTTCCCCTCTTTCTTATTTTCTTCCCTACTTTTCCATTCCTTTCTTTTTTCTCTCTTGCATTTCCTTAACACATTTCTATGGCTTAGTTAGGTTTGTCAGGATTCCCATAGACACCTCTGTATCTAGACGAATACTAGTTACATTCTAATCCACTGTTGTCCTAGGACACCCTAGAGAATTCATATGGATCAGATATACAAACTCTGGGTTTAGATGTCACCACCTTGCCCCACCCCACATAATCTCATATCTTGGTACACCCTTATCCACCCAGTTTGCTCAAGTCATAAAAATTAATGAGATTTATTCCTGGCACATAATCCTCCTCCCACTTCTGAGGAAGATCTTTACTATAGGTAATAATCTACTCCTCACTTAGGATGTTTTTGACTCCTTTTGTTTTTATGTCACAACCATTTCTAGATAAACACTTTCCCTCTTTTCAACCACTTAAATCCTTTCATATAAGGAAGAAAAACTGATGAGCAAAGGCGACTGATATGGTGACCTCATCAGACAATGAATGTTACATGCTGCCCAATTCCACTATCTCTTACTTCTCCTTGATTCTTTTTTTAGGTTAATTTTTTTTATTTTTATTTTTTCCCCCAGATACTTGGAAACAACATTTAACTTATTTTTTAATATTTTGAGATCCAAATTCTTTTCCTCCCTCCTTCTCCTCCCCTCTCCTTGAGATGTCAAGCAATTTGATATTGATTATACATGTGTAATCATGTAAAATATATTCCATATTAATCATGTTGTGAAAGAAAACACAGAGTCCCCCCCCCCCCCATTCCCCCAAAAAACACACTTCAGTTTCTGTATGACACAAAGAAAGAAAGTAAAAAAAGTCTACTTCAATCTGCATTCAGACTCCATCAGTTTTTTCTCTGGAGGTGAATAGTATTTTTTATCATAAATCTTTTAGAATTGTTTTGGATTTTTGTACTGCTTAGAATAGCCAAGTCATTCGTTGTATCATCGTATAAAGATCATCATACAATATTGCTGTTGCTGTGTATCATATTCTCCTGGTTCTACTCACTTCACCTTGCATCAGTTCATGTAAGCCATTCTAAGTTTTCTGAAAGCATTCTGCTCCTCATTTCTTATTGCTCAATGATACTCTGGATTTTGGGGACACCATTTTCCCCTGGTTCTCCTCTTATCTATCAGATGGCTTCTTCTCAGTCTCCTTTGCTAAATCTTTATCCACCTGACACAATTAACAATTGGTTTACCATAGGGCTTTGTCCTGGGCCTTTTTCTCCATCTATACTCTATCACATGGTGACCACATCAGCTCCCAAGGATTCAATTATAATCTCTATGCTGATAATTCTCCAACCTATTCATCCAGCTCAAATATCTTTCTTGACTTCTAGTCTTACATCCCAATGGCCTATTAAAGATCTTAAAACAAAAAAAACAAAAAACCTCTTATCTTCTGTCTTAGAATCAATATTAAATATCAGTTCCAAGGCAGAAGAGTGGTAAGGACTAGGCAACTGGGATTAAAGTGATTTGTCCAGGGTCATATAGCTAGAAGTGTCTGAGGTTAGATTTGAACCCCAGGCCTCCAGCCTCAGACCTGGTTCTCTATCCACTGAACCCTATTAGACATCTTGAACTGGATGTCTTGTAGACATCCTAAACTCAGCAGGATGAAAACTGAACTCATTATTTTTCCTTCCAAATTCTCCTCTCTCCCTAACTTCCCTGTTACTGCAGAGAAAGCACCACTAACTTCCTAGGCACCCAGGTTCAAAACCTTGGTTTTAACTTCTATTTCTCACTCTTTCTCACTCCCTTCACCCAATCTGTTGCCAAGGCCTGTCAAATTCACCTTCATAACAACTCCTGAATACATCCTTGTCTCTCCTCTGATATTGCTACTAGCTTGGTACAGGCCCTCTTCACCGCTATTTGTGTTGTTGAATTGTTTTTTAGTTGTGTCCTCCATCTCTTTGTGATTCAGTTGGGGTTTTATTGGCAAAGATACTGGAGTGGTTTGCCATTTCCTTCTATATTCATTTGACTGATGAGGAAACTGAGGCAAACAAGGTTAAGTGACTTGCTCAAGGTCACCCAGCTAGTAAATGTCTGAGGCCACATTTAAATTCAGGAAGATGAATTCTGGCATTCTATCTGCTATATCCCTTAGCTGCCGTTCCACTTCACACATTATTGAAATAACCTGCTGGTTGGCTGTCCTGCCACAAAAACTCTTCCTACTTCAATTCATTCTCTATTCAATCACCAAAGTGATCTTCCCAAAGGTCAAGTCTGATCATGTTACTCCAACTCCCCATTCAATAAATTCCAGTGGTTTCTTGTCACCTTCAGTATCAAATATAAAACCTTCTGGTCACAGTCCTTCCTAACTTGCTCCCTCCTTTCCAGTCTTCCTTCTGCATCCCCAAGACTCTGTGATCTGATATCACTGACCTCCTTATGTTCTTCCATCAAGACACTCTATCTCTGTACTCCAGGCATTTTTATTGACTGTCACATATAAGAATGCTCTTATTCATTTCTGCCTCTTGACTGTTAAGGGTAAAATTTAGGGTTGAGACTGAATATATTTTTTTTAGTGGTCACCAGGGATTTAAATTCTAAATCCCAATGAAATACTCAAGTCAGAATGGAATTTTATGGTGGTTTATTTACAATAGAAGGAAGAAATTTAGAATGAGGGAGAGAGAGAGGGAAGGGAAGATCTGCTCCAGCCTGGTCTGAGCCAGGGGGAATTCAGAGGCCTCAGCCAAGGGGCCTTCCCAGGAGATTAAATCTAGCTCAGCTTCCAGCCACAAGGCCTCCTCCAAGATGAGGGGCCTCCTCGGAGGCTGGTGCCTTCATAAAGCTTAAGGGAAAGGGGATTAAGCCTTGTACTCACCACATGACAGTCTAAGGCAAGCAATCTGAGGTCTCACGCTGCAGCTCCTCCAAGCCAAGTTCCACTGCCAAGCTCACAAAAAGTCCCTCTCACAGTGAAATATAAAGGGAGTTCTTTACATGACTTCCTGTGTCTCACATGTACCAATGGTGGCTTAAACTTGGCTTTGGACATTCCAGGGGGGCAGTCAGTTATTTCTGATTTGTCACTTGCTAGCATATATGGGTCATAGACCTTCCTCCCCCACACTTAATTCTTAAGTGGGGGTATATACATTCTTGGTTGCTAGAATTCTAAAGACTAAGCAGGGTGGAGTAAATCTAAAATTAATATCACTTCCTTGGCTTTCTTTGAGTCTCAGCTAAAATTCTGCTTTCTTTAGGAAGCCTTTCCCTGTCCCTTTTAATGTTAGTGTTTTCCCCTCTGTTGATTATCTCTGACTTATCTCTTATATGTCTTATTTGTACATAGTTGGTTTTTTGGGGGGCATGGTATTTCCCTTATTAGATAATTAGATCCTTAAGAGCAAGGACTTTTACATATCTTTGTATTTTTACCTCTAACAGTGTCTTGCACATTGTAGGTGCTTAATAAATGTTTATAAAGTAACTGACCTCAGCATCCTTCCTTCTTTTATGGCCCAGACAATAATCCTTCAGCCTCCTGAAATTAGTCTTTCTTACAGGTACTCACAGAGAAACATCTTATTGTTACTCTCTGGGTGATTGGCACTTTGGTTTCCAGAGTGGTATTACTATCCTTTGGTATTTTATTTTATTATTTTAAACCCTTACCTTTTGTCTTAGAATCAATACTGTTTATTGGTTCTAAGGCAGAAGAATGGTAAGGGCTAGGTAATGGGGCTTAAGGGACTTACCCAGGGTCAAACAGTTAGGAAGTGTCTGAGATGATATTTGAACCCAGGACCTCCCATCTATAGGCTTGGCTCTCAATCCACTGAGCCACCTAGCTGCCCCTATCTTTTGGTATTTTATTCATAGTTGGTCTTCTGTTTTTTTTTTTCTAGACTCTTGCCCACTGGTAGATTTTCCAGTCAATCAAACAAGTATTAAACATTTGCTATGTGCTAGGTGCTCTGCTAAGTGCTGAGAGTACAAAACAAAAGTAGTCTTTAACATGAAAAAGCTTATAATTCTAATACTGTTGTTGAGTCCTTTTTTTCAGTTGTGTCCACCTCATTGTGACCCCATTTGGAGCTTCCTTCTCTCATTTTACAGATGAGGAAACTGAGGGAGAGTTAAGTGAATTGCCCAGGATCACATAACTAGGAAGTGTCTGAGGCCAGATTTGAACTTAGGAAGATGAATCTTTCTGACCCCAGGTTTGGCATTCAATCCATTGTGCTACCTAGTTGCTCAGATGTATATAAGATGTATATAAATAGATACATACAAGGTTTATATAGGATAGTTAAAGATAATTTTAACGGGGAAGGCATAAAAAATAGGGAGAGCAAGAAAGTCCTCTTGTGTATTATCTTATTAGGTCACTGTGGAGGGAAGATAATGAAGCCATAGTAGAGGTAAATGTTTTACCTTCAGCTATTAGAATATAAGCTTCTTTGGTCAAATGCAATTGATTTTTCTATTAGCAGCAATCCAATGATCCAGAACAGTTCTGAGGGACTTATGAAAAAGAATGCTATCCACATCCAGAGAAAGAACTGTGGGAGTAGAAACCCAGAAGAAAACATGTGTCTAATCACTTGTTTATATGATTATTGGGATTTGGGGTTTGGGCTTTAAAAGATCATTCTATTACAAAAATGAATAATATGGAAATGGGTTTTAAGTGATAATATATGTATAGCCCAATGAAATTGTTTGTCAATGAGGTAGGGGAGGGAAGAGAGGAGGGAGACAACAAGAATCATGTAACTATGGGAAAAAAGTAAATTAAATATATATAAGCTCCTTGAGGGTAAGGACTCCCTCTCTTCCTCTCTGCTTCTATTTGTATTACCAGAATTTAGCAGGGTGCCTACAGCTCCAAGAAGTTATAACATGGAAGTGATAACACCCCATTAAAGCCATCTCTTCAGGTGCAGATAAGCAAGCAGGTAACTGGTTAGGGGGGATAGCTACTCCGAATATAAAGACTTCCCTCAGCAGAATGGGCAAATGAGAACAATTGTGACATTTGTTCCAGTGGTCATGGAGGCAACTCAGATGGGCACTGTAAAGTGCCAGAACTCAGTCAGACATCAAAGACACCAAGAACATCCACTATATCCCAGGCCATAGCCAGTCCTGACTTTTGACTTGCCACTGGACTTTGATATCTCTTGAAGGGAGGGTGAAACAGAAATCTTCTTGCAACCCTGCCTCATTGAAATCCAATTCACTGGCAAGTCAAGCTATCACCCTGTAAAGTCATTGGTCCTGGTCAAAAAATGAAAGACAAACAACAATAAATTCTTTATTTACTCCAATCTACTCTCTCAGTTGGAACAGTTGGTGTTGGTTGAGTCTGCTTAATTGCTTTTTTGTTGTTGTTCTTTTATTTTTAGTCTTTGTTAAATAAATGTCTTTCTAGGTAGGATGGGGGGGGGCATTCAAGAATGCAAATGCAGTTAAAAAAAAACCCCAAAACATAGGCATTTTTGAAAAAAAATTTTTTTAAAAATGCCTTTGCATCCTGATAGGTGGTTTAAGCACCTATTCAGGGGAATAGGAAGTGGAGAATGAAACCATCTCTACTCTTAAGTTTTCAGAAATATAGATTGTAATGCTCTGCCTGAAATACCTGAGAATAATATTATTGGGAAATGTATTGTTATTCAGTTTAGTCCATCTCTTTATGGCTCCATGGATGATACTATCCATTGGGGTTTTCTTGGCAAAGATATTTGAATGGTGTTAAATTTAATTGTGGTTGGACTGAAATATATTAATTAGGTGGTCACCAGGGATTTAATTTCTAAATCCCAAAATGAATTACTAAAGTAAATGAAATTTATGGTAGTTTATTCACAATATTTACAATAGAAGGAAGATATAAAGGAATGAGAGAGAGAAAACTGTGGCTTCTTCTGATATCAGTTAGAATTTCTAAGCCCCAGTCAGGAGAAGAGAAAAGCAGGGTCACTAAGTTAGCCTTTTACTCATCAACAGTGACAGTACAAATGGAAAGAAGTCTGGGTGTCTGTCTTCTGGTTGCTCCTCAAGGGTCTGTCTTCCAGCTTCTCCTCCGAGTCAGAGCCTCCTCCAACTCGAAACTTGAATCGAATTCACCCCTTCTGGCCTTTCGTCCTCTTTTTAAAGAATCTTTTTCTTTTGTGTCACCTTCCCTAAATTTCACATCTACCAATCATAGCAGACTCTTTTCTCCAGGACTGCCTACTCTTTAGTTCTCATCTTCTTTGGTTAGGTTACTTATGTAGTTACTTAATGCCTTTTTTGGTTAGTTCACCTTTTGTAGTTACATAATATCTTTTTTTTGCAGTTAAAATGGGTAGATCTACTTAAATACTGAGTTATCACCTTTTTGTAGATTAAAATCTAAAAATAGATTGTAGATTACAATTCAATCTTCCCAATAAAGGAAGAGCTAAGTATCTCCATTGTTACAATCAGGAGATAGCTAAATCTAAGCTTCACAATCCCCCCTGATAATCATTGGAAGACTAGTCTCCCCATTGATCATTTAATATAGTCATCTTGTAGTCCTAAAACACTTCTAACTAAAGATGTATACAATATTTCAATTTCTAACAGGAAATTACAATAGTTATAGATAATTAGAAAAGAGAGAAAGCAAAACCAATGTTTTGCTAGGCGCTTTGACAAAAACCAAATTAGGGGGCAGTACCCTTTGGCATAAAGTGTACATTTACAATAAATGTTCAATACCCTTTTGTTCAATCAATTGCACCCAAAAGTTCATTCCAGATCTTCTTGATGCAATGTAGGTTTCTGCAAGCATCATTCTCCAAAGAGTTCATTCTCTGGATTCAAGGAGTTAGCAAACTTCTTTTTCTGAAATTCTTCTCAAACAAAATTTTAAATATTGAATTTTTAAAAAATAAAAATACAATACAATATCCGCCCTGAAGAGAGTGTTTATCAACACCCAGATCAACTCAAAATGGTTGATTTATGGGGTGTATTTAAAAGAAAAAGTCAAAAACAGAAAATAAAAATAGAGGGAAAAAAATTAAGCCTTCTGGGGGAAATAAAAAGTCAAAAGCAGAATCAAAATATCGAAAACTATGTATATAAAATTTCTGAATTTAAAAAGAATAAATTCATAATAGGCCCTTGCTATTAGGGTCCAATTAAAATAATTTTATCTCATCCCACAAGTTTGTAGGACAGAATACTGTAATATTTCACTTACTTATTTGCAGCCAAGACTACAGGAAGTTGCCATACTATAAGAGAGAAAAAAACAAGGACTAGATTTTAGTGTAAAAAGGGAAGTGTCATTTCTTGGTCTGATATTTCATCATTTCTCAGGGATAGGGGAGCCAGACTAGCCAATTGTTATGTACTTTCATAGAAAGTATTTTACAGGGAGTGTGGTTCAAGGAGTCCTGCATCTTAATATATGTCAAACCCCACAACCTCAA
Source organism: Monodelphis domestica (assembly GCF_027887165.1). Taxonomy (NCBI): domain Eukaryota; kingdom Metazoa; phylum Chordata; class Mammalia; order Didelphimorphia; family Didelphidae; genus Monodelphis; species Monodelphis domestica. The sequence continues at coordinate 376,368,479 of NC_077228.1, read as the reverse complement.
GTCTCACACTAGGTTCAAGTCCTTTCATATTGCCGTAGAAATTCATCAATCCCACATGGATTGGTTTCATTTTGATCTGTGTGCTCTTTTGGCACTTTTCAGGTTAAATCTGTGCTTCTATGGCACTATGTAGATAAAAATCTGTGCTCCTTTTTTGATTCCAATTTCTAGAATCAGAAACAATCATTAATCATAGTCCCATAACATTTATCAATAAATTGCAGGTTTCCATAGTTTAAAGCTTTTGGGTATGCATTCATATGCTAAGCATATGGATATCAAATGCTAAGCAAATGGATATCTTAGCTTACTGAAAAAATCAAAAATAGTTAAAAGAAAATCTATTCAATATAATTACATGTGCTTCAAATGCAAAAAGAGAGAGAATGAAAAAAATACTGTAAGGCACAAATAAAGTGCAATAAAATAGTACATATACATTAATAGGGAAGTCTTATCATAATCAGTAGTTAAACACTACCAATAAAGTCAATTATTCATTATCAACAGAGGGTACTCATTTTACATGACTACAATGAATCCATGAGTCCCTCTTCCCAATTTTAATAACTGTCAGTGTAGTTAATAGGACTTAGAATGGTCCATCATAAGCAGGTTCAGTTGACCCAGTACATTTAAAAGTCTTTATATTCACACTATCACCTGGGTTTAAATCATGAAACGAGAAGTCTATGGGGCCAGCTTGAACAGTAGCTTCAGAGTCATGAAGTTCTTTCAATTTTGTTTGTAATTGTCTGATATATGTAGCAATGGTTGTATCCCCTCCTAACAATGAGGTGTAAAGATTGAAATTTAGGAATATGGGGAGACTGAGGCAGGTAGAAATTAGTTTCTCTCTGCAAGGAGTATTATATTTTTTAGAGGTTTATTAAGGATTAAGGATTAAAGAATATACAAGTAAGAAACATGTGCCTAGGCTAAAGGCCTAGACAAAATAACCTCACATCATGGAAGAGACGCCTCTGCTCTAAAACGAAAGTCCAAAAAGAGCCCCAAAAACCTTTGCCACCAGCTTAAATCCTTCCTCAATCTTGGCCCACCTCAGAATTCCCGTGAGATTACAAAGCATTTTGGGGAAGTGGAGCAAAGGCTTGTGGGGATTGTAGTCCTGTATTCGAGTCTATTTTTTACAGAGGTATAGGCAGGGGTAAATGGTTGTGCCTGAATAGATGGATGTCCAAATAGCATCTCAAATGGTGAAATCACCTCTGGGTCTGCTTCTGAGATAAAATAGGAGGTAGTATTTCAGGCCATTTCAAATGAGTCTCCATGCACCATTTTCCAGTTATAGTTTTGAGTTCTTTATTCATTCATTCAACTTGGATGATATGGTGTATGAAATTTAGGAGTTATCCTCAAACATGAATAAATTTGTGATAAGACTGAATTGGTAAAATGAGTTCCTCTATCCAAGTCAATACGTACTGATAGGCCAAAATGGGGAATAATTTCTTTTTTTTGTTTAAAAAAAATTTTTTTTTATAAACCCTTACCTTCCATCTTGGAGTCAATACTGTGTATTGGCTCCAAGGCAGAAGAGTGGTAAGGGCTAGGCAATGGGGGTCAAGTGACTTGCCCAGGGTCACACAGCTGGGAAGTGTCTGAGGCCAGATTTGAATCTAGGACCTCCCGTCTCTAGGCCTGGCTCTCAATCCACTGAGCCACCCAGCTGCCCCCAAATAATTTCTTTTAAAAGGACTTTTGCAACAAAAGCAAATGCAGCCCAAGTAGTAGGGAATGCTTCAGTCTACCTGGTCAACTGATTGACTAAGACCAGACAAAATTTATACTGTCCAGCTTTTGGCATAGAGATAAAATCGATTTGCAAATGTTCAAATGGTGTGTAGGCAAGAGGACGTCCACCAAAAGCTTTACCATGAAAGGCATGTTGATTAAAGGCTTGGCAGGTAGGGCAGGCTGTACATACTTTAGAGGCTATATTAGTTATACCAGATGCAATCCATATTCTTTTAATAGAGTCCACAATGCCCTGGGTGCCAAAATGACCATTTTTATGAATAGATTGGCAAATTTGTTGATAAAAACTTCTAGGGTGCAAGGCTTTTCCTTCAGATGACACCCATACTCCTTTAATCTGTTTTGCTTTAATTTTTTCTGAAAGTGATAAATTTAAGTCATCAGTGATTGTTAATGTTAAAATTAATTCATGCCCTTCTATAGCCACTAGCTTTTCAGCAGAATCTGCTCGGTCATTTCCCCTAGAGGCAGGGTCATTGCCACCTGTATCTGCAAAGCAATGAACTACAGCTATAGCTTTGGGCAGCTGGAGAGCAGAAAGAACTTCATTAATAATTTTTGCATTAGCTATAGATTTTCCAGCTGAGGCTAAAAATCCTCTTTGGAGCCATAACATGCCAACAGTGTGACATATGCCAAGGCATAGCGGGAGTCTGTGTAAATTGTGACTCTTTTATCCTTTGCAATGATACAGGCATGTTTCAATGCTATGAGTTCTGCACTTTGTACACTTTGAGGGTAAGGAAATGGACCACAGAGTTTCAAATTCATTAACTATTGCAGCTCCTGTACAGAGCAGGCCATTTCTCATAAATGAAGAACCATCTGTAAATAATATTAAATCCGAATTATCCAATGGGGTGTCCAGTAAGTCATTACAAGGTTTATCAACAATAGACACTAAAGATGTACAATCGTGTAAAAGTTCTCCAGAAGTTGGCAAATCAGGAAGTAAGGTTGTAGGATTAAGTGCTCCACAGTGTTTTAGTGTGATGTGTTCGTTGTTTAGTAGTGTTATTTCACACCTAGTAATCCTTTGGCCAGTAAATGTTTGTGTCTTATGTCTTAATAACAATGCCTCAACCTCGTGTGGGCACATTATGGTCAGAGGGCATCCCAATACCAGATTGGCTGATTTAGTTACTATTAAAGCCACAGTGGCTACTCCTCTAAGGCATGGTGGTGCTCAGGCAGCTAGCTTGGCTGAATAATAGGCTACTGGGTGTTGATCAGGTCCCAAAAGTTGAGTTAGAACACCTGAAGTTACCCTTTTTTGTTCATGTATATATAGGATAAATGGTTTATCATAATTTGGGATGCCTAGAGCAGGGGCAGACAAGATAGACCGTTTTAAATTTGAAATAGCTGTTAGGTGTTCCTTTTCAAATTTAAGTGGTGCAGGGACTGAGTTTTTATAAGTGATACAAGGGGTTTAGTGATTTCCCCATAACAAGGCATCCACTGCTGACAAAATTCTGTTGCTCCAAGAATCGCCCTCAATTTGGTTTTTAGTGGTAGGATCACTTTCCCAATAAAGGAAGAACTAAGTATCTTCATTGTTACAATCAGGAGATAGCTAAGTCCAATCCTCACATTGGTTTGGCATTTCCTTTTCTAGCGGATTAAAAGACAAAAAGAAGTCAAGTGACTTGACCAAGGTTACACAGCTAATTAGTCCCTGAGGCCAAATTTGAACTGAGGTCTTCCTGACTCCAGCTCCATTGCTTTATCCACTGAGCCATCTGGCTATCAGAGATAGGTACTAGGAGACTATTAACTAATAAACCTCTCTTCTGGTCTTCATCCTCCTGGGAATCTTAATGCTTGGAGTAATTAAAAGAGAAGGAAACAAAGTAATGGCATACTCCTTTTTTTTTTTTTGGCAGAGTGTCCTAGAGTGGTTGTAGTGGTTCATGTAGTACTATTCCTGGGGACTAATATCCATTTGCTATTGAATTATTGGGCTGTTGGGGTTAATGGTGGGTTAACATGCTTTGCCTTTTCCTATTTTGCCCTTGTAGCACTCTTTTTTCCAGGCCCTATTCACCTGAGGAATGGAAAAAATCAATTATGAAAACTATGGAATTATAGGAATTGAGTAAACCATACTGACTCCATTTTGTGACTGGATTCTGCAGCTAGCTCAGTTCTCTTTCTATTCAATTATGGATCTAATCTCATTGCTACATTGTGATAAAACTATTGTATTGTTTGAACCCAGCCTTGCATGACTAAGAAGTTGGATTACTTAACTAAGGACCTAGGTTATGCTGACCAGAAACCTGATCAGTTCTGAAGATTTTCTGAAGGAGTTTTCTAATAATTATAAGTCTTAAGCAATCCATATGCCTTATCTTGAAACTGGCCCTTTTATGGGCAATCTGTTACTGTTTCCTTTTTCTTTTGGCAGGGATTGAGATACCTCTTTTTCTGAATTCAGGGAATTCAGAATGCCCAGAATTTCCAATTATCCAATTAGGTCCAGGATAACCCAATCTTGTATCCTGTTAATTGTTTGCTTTTAATGCATAAAAATCTGTCTCTTCCTGTATTTGGGGTTTAGTGCCAGGTTGAAGATGCCTGGTCCTGAGTCATTATGCAATTGTCATACATTGCATAATAAATCAAAATGCTTAGAAGCTGGAACCTTTGTTTCCTCAGTTTCTTCAGATTCTACCCATCATAAAATGTTAGCTGTGGTTCTTTCCACATCATTGGTAGTGATGTCCATGGCATTCTATGAAGTCCATACAAATACCTGCTACCTTTTTCTGCTGGGGTAGACATAAGGTACTGCCAAAGACACTCTCAGAGCTCAAGAATATCTCTACCTTGCTTAAGAGAGGGTTAAGTATTTTTATTATATTTGGGTAGCCTTTCATCCCTGGGAAGTATATACTTTTCTTTGAGCTCTGCTGTTCTCCACCATGCTGCCTAGCTCCTTCTGACACAAATACATTGTGTGTGGATCCATGATCTGATCCAGGCATTTTCAAGAGTAACCTGGAATTATGTTTAGAGTAATACTTAACTATATATTCCTTGGTAGGTTTTCTGTCTCTGATTCTCCAGTCTGGGACACCTTTTTTTTTTTTTTAAATGAAACTCTCTAATGTATGCCTGGCAGGATACACTCTTGTCCCAAGTACCCTTTGTAACCTTGGAATTACTGCCTATACAGTCTCATTATTTATATTTTAGTATACTCTTGTTGAAAGGAAATTCTTTGTTTCAACTTTTACTCTGATTAATAAGGCAAAACTTGGGACAAAAAGAATTAAAAGGAGCTTATTATAAGTATGTCTAGATAGCAACACTTTGAAGGGCTAATCACTGGAGATGGCTTCCAGGTGTGGCAAGCTTTTATTGGTAACTTTCATAAAGACAGTTCTAATGGGGTCATATCAGCAAAAGAGGTTCAGCCTTTACCTATCAGTTCCTCCCTAAGGGAGCAAGTTTATGACAATTTTTAGGTAGGGGGAATAAATATTACAAGCAGGGGTATTGTGACAATGAGCATGTCATTGTTCAAACAGCTGCAGACTTGTGTGCCACCCTGCCCAACACTGATTGACAGAGCAGGGTTGGAAACAATGGCTCACTGAATCAATATAACTTTTAATATTCTTGTTGATTCATAGTGCCTCAGCCACAATAACAAGATAAAAGGGCAATGTGAATCGTTATTATTCTTTTGTGATCCATTGATTGGCACAATCTATTTGATGGTTACCAGGTCAATCTTAGAGGTTATTGCATTAAATGAGATTATATTGATTGCTTTCCTAATATTAAATTCTCAATATAACCTTGATATAAATTCAAGTTGGTCATAATGAATGGTTTCTTAGATAAATTGCCTTTGTCTGTTTGACAGGACTTTATTTGAAACATTTAAATCAATATTCATTAATGATATTGTTCTACATTTCTCTTTTTTCATTTTATCCTTCCCTGGTTTAGGTATTAGGACTATTTGTATCTCATAAAAGGAGTTTGGTTGAATGTTTCTTCTTTCAATTTTGAGAATTTTAGTAATATTGGTATCGTGTTGCTAAAAAGTTTAATAGGATTCTGCTATGATTCTATCAGGAGTTGAAGTTTTTTCTCTTGATGTCAGTAGTCAAATGTAGATAAACATTTATTAAATGCTTACTATACGCCAGGCATTGTGCTAAGTGCCCAGGATACAAATACAATAAAAGAAAGACAATCTCTATTGGGAAGAAGTTTACAATTTAACGAGAGAAGACAACTCCCAAGATCAAGCTGAGAGATGGGAGGTGTCAGGTGGTGGAGAAATCAAGGAAATCCCAGAGGAGTGTAGCCAGTTGAGAAAAGAGATGTTCTGAGATGAGATTCCTTTTTAAATGGAGATTTGGGAGCTCTTGGCTCCAATCTTCAATCAGGAGGCCAGAGGGTAGTGATGAGGGGAGTACCAAGGCTGTTTGGATCTTGAAGGTTTTCCCAATAATGAGTGTCCTGGGTAAATAGCACACCCAGTTGAAAAATGATAGCTATTTCTCTTTCCTAAGATCAGTCTTAATGTCATCTATCGGTGTCAATTTCTTTAGGTAAGCACCAAGAGAGCACTAGAATTTGAATCTGCAAGAGGATAGATATGTATTTAAGGGGGTACTCTTTCATTTCCATTTCCCATCAGGCTGCAAGAGGATAGATATGTATTTAAGGGGGTACTCTTTCATTTCCATTTCCCATCAGGCTGTTAGGTGATTCAGTACATAGAGTCCTGGGTATGGAGCCAGGAAGATCTGAGTTCAGATTTGACCTCAGACACTCCCTAGCTGGGATAGGGATAAGGATTAAATGAAATAATATTTGTAAAAGTACTTAGCACATACTCTGATCAAGACAGTAATGTAAGACATTTCCAAAGAATTAAGATGAAAAATTCTTTCCACCTTCTGACAGAGAACAGGTGAACTCTGAGTACAAATTGAAGCATACTTTTTTCATTTTTTTCTTATTTTTCTTGCTGTTTTTATTTTTGTTTTGTTTTTGCAAAATGACTAATATGGAAATAGATTTTGTATGACTTCACATATATACTTGCTATGTTGCTTTTCTTCTCAACATGTAGGGGAGAGGTGGAAGGAAAGGGAATAATTTGGAACTCAAATTTTAAAAAAAATTTTTTAACTAAAAAAATTTTTTTCCATGTTTACATGATTCTTGTTATCTCCTTCCCCTCTTCCAGCCTCCTGGAGTTGATAAGCAATTACACTGGGTTATCTACATATTCTCACTCCAAAACCATTTCCATATTATTAATTTTTATAATCTTTTAAAACCAAACCCCAAGTCATATATACCCATACAAACAAGTGGTAAATCACATATTTTCTTCTGGATTTCTACTCCCACATTTCTTTTTCTAGATGAGGATAACATTCTTTCTCATAAGTCTCTCAGAATTGTCCGGGATCAATGCATTGCTTTTAGTAGCAAAGTCTATTATATTTGATCATCCCACAATGTTACTGTGTATAATGTTCTCCTGGTTCTGCTTATTTTACTCCACATCAGTTCATGTAGGTCTTTTCAGTTCTTATAGAAATTCATTGATTCCTTATAGCACAATAGTATTCCTTCACCATCATATATTATAATTTGCTCTGCCAGTCCCCATTTGAGGGACATCCCCTCATTTGGAAGTCAAATTTTTTAAATGAATGTTAAAAATAAAGAAAAAATTAAAGGGAAAAAAGTATTTAGCACAGTGCCTGGCCTAGCAAACACTTAAAAATTGCTATTTTCCCTACCCCTTTATTAAATACACAGACTATTTACTAGGTCATTATACTAGTCTATTCTTGCACAATTTTAGCAGAATTTATTTACTCTATCTTGTAATTTGATCATCTATTTTTTCTATTGCAAGGGGTAGTAATGTCCTTTGGAAGTGAACAGTTGTGAAAGAATGATCATGAAGTGAGTTTTCTCAGGGTTGCAAAATTGAGAAGAGGAGAAAAGGGAAATTGAAGTGAATGACTTCACTTTCTCAGCAAAGTATGAGTTGAGTACCTTATTTGAGGTGGAGAAAAGGAGTGATGTGGAAGGTTTGAAAAGAGAGGTTTACAACCATGGTGGTGAGGGCAATTCAGAAAATGAGGTTCACCATCTAGTGAGAATGAAACCCATCAAAGCCCTGGAATAGGAAGATTTACAATAAGACACCATAAAGAACAAGGAGAATCGTCCAGTGAAGGGAAATCTCCTTACATTGTTTCCCAGCTTCTTGCCTTAAACAATTAAGCTAAATTCAACAAATATTCATTAATCCCTTGCTATATTCCTCTTGTAAAAACTTTCTTTTTATAGATTTGTTTGCATGTTATTTTAAACTTCTTGAGGGCAGAACTGTCTTTTGCCTCTTTTTTAATTTTTTTATATTTGAATAAGCTTTGCACATTGTCTGGCACACAGCAGGTATTTAATAAATGTTAATTAAATGAATGTATATACACTTGATAATCAAAGATAAAGAAGACAAAGTTTCTGCCCTCAAAGAGCTGACATTCTTCTTTTCTTCATGATCCAATCCCACTCTTTCCTAGGCTCCCTGACTTTTTTCTATCCCCAAGATATGGTAATATTCTATTTGTTTCTATTCCATGTCTCTTCTTTTAAGTTGCTGTTCCAAACTATTGTAAATTACTCTCCCTCCTGATAGGATGGTTGGTGGGAGTAAAACCTTTTTATTCTTCAGACTTGGATTTTCTGAATTGTGTTTTCAAAAAGGTGGGGCAGAAAGAACCTAGTTCTCTTTATTACTCTCACTCTCATGGTATGAATATATGTTAAATGAAAATGGAAAAATGTGATGACCCTAGTGGAACAAAGTGTCTTCACTGTATAGGCAAAGAAAAGTGACAGTTAAGGTTCTGCCATTATTATGTAAAGCCTGTGAAAACAATCTCATAAATATATGTCAAAATGTGATGAAGCCTGGAGAAAATATTTTAAGTCAAGAGTTTGTAATGGACAAGTAGACCCAACTGAGGACATTGTTCTTGAATCCAACTTTCACATGTAAATTTTAATGTCTGCCTCTTCACATAGTTATCTTTCTGCCCCACTCTGGTATAAAAACAAACCTCCCATGAAAGTATTGGTAGGATTGAGGGTGAAAAGAATAAAAAAATCTGGGCAATGGGATAGAGATTAAAGCAGGAATCCAGTTAAAAAGAACCAACCAACAAACCAGTCCTTTCCCGTTAATTGGCTTGCCCTCCAGTCCCCTGGCAAGATAATCCCTTGTTTGAATCCACTGAGCTCCTTCTCTGACCCAACTTTAGGGTATAATCTACTAGAAGGTACCCAGTTCCCAAATTCTTATAGATTTGGTAAGTACTACGGAATCCAGTCCACGGCGATGCAATAACCATATGTAAATCTTTTATAATTAAGCAGATGAACTATAGTGTTAATATATATTTTAAAAAGCATAATAAAAATATGCTTTGTCTTGGATGACAACAATAAAGAAAAGTAAGGTTAAAGGAAAAAAAGGAACTCTTTTCCCAAAACATTAAAAAAAAAACCTGTTAGAATTGATTTAAGTATCAGTTCCAAGGCAGAAAAGCAGAAGGCAGAAGGGCTTGTAATTGGGCTTAAATGACTTGTCCAGGGTCACACAACTAGGAAGTGTCTGAGGCCACATTTGAATCCAGGACTTCTCATCTTCAGGCCTAGCTTTCTATCCACTGAGCCATCTAGCTATCTCCTGAAAACATTTCTTTAGTAGGAATTCAAAAGAGACAGTTTTAGTTGGATAATACAATAGAAAGAGCAATGGATTTGTAGTCATAGGACCTGGGTTCAAATGTTTCTGCCCTTATTGTTCATATGACCTTGGGCAAGGATTAATTAACTCCTTAGGTCTCAGTTTGTTTCTCTGTAAAATATGAGTTTGGACAAGATGAGACCTTCCAACCCTGAATCTAAGATTTTGTGGAAGTAGTTGAGGAAAAGAATGTCAATTACAATTTACTTCCATGGAAGGAGAACCTATATCAATGGAATCATTGAGCTGTTGAACTATTATTTGCCATTAAGCTTCTTGCTTTAAAAAAAATAACCTAACATATATTTCTTTTTCATTTGCAGGGGTGCTAAATTGATTCTTCTCCATCCCCATACCCTCCACTGTGAGTTAGTGGCTGTGTGAAGGGAACCCCTCCCCCAGAAATCATGTACTAGGGTCGTCCTACCTGTGTCCCTGCACTGAGAGCACTACCTCAGGTGAGAGTGCTCTAGCCCCAGTCATGGCACTGTGGCCTATGTACTTGATTGGCAGATTGTGTTTGACCAGGAAGGGAAAGGGGAGGTCAAAGGGTTCCAGACAAGGAGGTAGTCTCTCTCTATTCCCTTGGACATAGCCTTGGAGGACGCTGGCTGAGAGCCATGAAATGGAGAGCCACGTGGCTGGTTAGCTGGTCAGAATAGGCTTAAACATTCCTATATCTATCTGGCCTCTTTTATTCAAGTAAATATTAATAAAACTCTATGGAAACTAAGAACCAGAGTGTTAATTTAATATAGCTTTTACGTGACTTTCTAGAGTCCTCAACCCAGTAATTCCAGAGATGGCCTAGGCCCTAGGGTATGATCTCCCCATCTTTCATAATTTCAATTCTCAGTTTCTAGTCCTATCTTCTCTGAAGCATTTAGTTTTCTGGAAAAATCAGTACTTTAGTTCCATTTAAAAATATGAATCTCAGGCTTCTGCTGTGGGTCCTAGCAGCCCAGCATCGGGAGGAGGAGTGTGGAGGCCCAGAATCCATGCTTGAAAAGAAGAGTTCCCAGCCAGGGCCCTTTCCCTCTGACCCCAGATCCAAGTCGCTGGCACTGGTGCTCCCCTGTGTCTGAGGAGAGGGACCTAGCTGATCCTCACTCACAGCCAAGATGCCCAAGAGGAAGGTCAACTCTGCGGAAGGGGACTTAAGGGAGGAGCCCAAGAGGAGGTCGGCAAGATTGTCAGCTAAACCAGTCTTTGCAAAGGCTGAGCCTAAGCCCAAAAAGACCCCTGGGAAGGATAAATCAAAGGACAAAAAAGTTCACACAAAAGGAAAGAAAGGAGCAAAAGGAAAACAAGTAGAAGTGACTAACCAAGAAGAGAATAAAGAAGACTTACCTACAGAAAATGGAGAAACTAAAAATGAAGAGGGCCCAGTCTCTGATTCAGCAGGAGAGAAAGAAACCAAATCTGAATAACATCTTATACCAAGTCTTTTGACAGTTGTCCCTGTTACTTCCCTTCTTGTACAATTCAGAGGAATATTTTTATCAACTATTTTGTAAATGCCAGTTTTTTAGTAGCTCTAGAAACAATTTTTTAAGGAGGCAATCCCACCTCATCACATTAATTTTTTAAAACATTTAGATAAATGTAAGCCAATCTAAAGTGACTTTATTTAGAATCCTATTTAAAGAGGTTAAATCACGTACTGGTTGCTGTTTTGGTATTTTGTTTTAATATGGCCAGAAATTAATAGAATGTTGATTAGGAAGGTGTTCGCTGTCTTGTGCATAGGTTTAACATTCCATAAGCAGTTTTTACGTCATTAAATGAAGCATAGGTGGCCATTTGGAATTTTGACCATGAATTTTAAAGATCTTATTTGAATTCATCTGTTTTCTATCTTATCTTTCGGTACAATTTTTTCCTAAATAAAACTACCTTGGTGTTGGATCGTCCTTTCAGAATTGTGTGTTATCTGTGACATTGTCAACTTTGGGTAGTTGTGGTGCTATTTTTTTCCAGTATCTTAGTTTATGTACTGTAAAAGATTGGGAAATGTATATAATGAGTGTAGTTTTATCAAATGCAGAATTAGTGGAATTTTGCTTTGTAAAAGATATAATTTCCTATCCATATTTAGGATATTGGTATTTGATAACCTCTTTAGGGAGAGTTGCCTTCAAATTTAGTAAGAAAGTCACTGGAAAAACCGTTTAGAAAAGGATTACAACTACATAATTTTAGATTTTTTTCCTAGCATTTTTTAAATGTACAAATTAGTTATAGTGAATATGTACTGATGACCAAACAAGAACTAATAAAATCTTGATTATAAAAGAAAAAAAATATGAATCTCAAAATATTGAGAGGTCCCTCTAAATAGTTCTTATCCCATCTTTTATTCCAAAACAAAAATTTTCATCTTACTTGGGATAAGTATACTAATTCTAAAGTATTCCTTTTGTAAAAATTAGTTTGTATCTAATAATAATAAAAACATTATATTTTATGAGGTTTATTAAGGATTATTAGAAATCAAGTATACAAAATAAAAACCATGTGCCCATGGCTGATTAGCAAATTCAGAATCCCAGCACTTAGCTTACCACTAACTTCCTACATCATTGCAATTGAAGAGAAAGAGGGAGGAGTTACTGCCAGTTAAATACCAATTGTGATCTCACCAACCTGGGGACTCAGGTGAGATTATAAGTAATTCTGGGGAAATACCAAGGATTTCTGGGGATTGAAGTCTGGGGTTCAAAATCTCCATTTTTACACTTTGAATGGGGGGAGTTAGTCACTTCATTCCACTCACTGAGCCATCAGTCAAGTCAAGGATTTGTAATTTCATGAGTTATATAGAAAGCAACCAGTCTATAATTTATAGTTTTAAATAAAGAGCTGCTTCTAACTCAAAGAGTTTAATGACTTGCCCATGATCACAGAGCTGGTAAGTATTAGAGGTCAGATTTAAAAGGAGGTCTTGCTGACCCTAAGTACAATATGATATCTATATACTAGTTTCCTCTTTTGTAGGAGAATGTTAGTTTATTTCAATACAACAAATATTTATGAAGGAACTTCCATATTATGTGTAAAGAGGAGAGGAACGTGTTTAAACAAGAGACTTCCTTGAGTTGATTCAACTGGATGAGTTTTCAGGGCAATGAACCTTTGTTTGGAACATTTGTTTGTATCTCCAGATAGAAAAGTGCTTTTTGAACTTTTATGTAGCAATGTCCCACTTTTTTTTAAACCAAAAATTATTGTACCTTGCTCTTTCTTTTTATAAAATAATCCACAGAAATAACTTTCTTTGTTCCTATTAAAGTAAAATTAAGATTGAGTTATAATGTTCATAACATAAACAAACCTTAAAACACCACAAAAGTAACAAATAATTGTTGTGTTGTTATCACTGTTTTAGAATTAGAGGTTTAGAAACAGAAGAGACTTTGAAGTCATCTAGTTCAATCCTCTCATTTTTTTATTGGGGACACTGATGCTCCAAAAGAGAATTTTTCAGTGGGGATGTACTAGATTTTATAAAAAGGAATTCTTTATTCCTTTTTTAATTTAACTGGAGGTCCTCTTACCATAGAGATTTGTAGGGATTAACCAGACCACAATGACAGGAAGTAGAAATCATAGAGATAGGAAGTGAGGTAGGAAAAGTGTATAAAAGTTTGTAAGTTGCTGACAGGGCTGGCAGCTTTGGGGAAGTTGGCTGCTGGGTGTGATTGGGTTGGTGGTTGGTGTTTAGTTGCTGGAATATAAAGGCAGGTCTTAGCTTACTGAGAGGGCTTTTTTTTTTTTTTTGCTTTAGCCTTTAGAGGGATTTTTGGCTTTTGGGTTTCTGGCTTTTGGTTTGGGCTGTTAGTTTTTTTTTTCCTTTCTTAAAATTTTTGGAAGGTGGCTGGTCTTCATTGACAGACCCAATTGGGGTTGGATTAAACACTTATTGGGTTGGTTTTGATTGGGCTGGTACATTATGGGGTGGTTGTTAGTTATAGGTAGATATAGGCAGTTTTAGGTACTAATTATAGGTAGTTAATAGGATAACTAGAATAGACATCAGGAAACTTTCTCTGCCTTTTCCCTCTATTTTTCTCCTTCACTATATTCATTTTACTATATTCTTTAACTATCTCTATTTTAATTAAACTAAATTGTTAAATTGTTAGAAGTGGCTCTATTATCTTGTCAAAACTCCTAATTTAACCCTTACCATATCTAGGATCAGGGACAGGGTGAGAAGTCAGCAGCATCAGGCAGGGTTTATTACCCCTGACTTTGCTTGGAACTTTGTTTTCATTCAAAAAGTGGAGTATTGGGGGCCACTAGGTGTTTCAGTGGATTGAGAGATAGGCCCAGAGCTGAGAGTTCCTGGATTCAGATCTGGCCTCAGATATTTCCTGTGTGATCCTGGGCAAGTTACTTAACCCCCATTGTCCAGCCCTTAATGCTTTTTTGCCTTGGAACCAATACACAGGATTAATTTTAAGAAGGGAAGAAAAAAGTAAAAAAAAAATGAAAAAAATAAAGTATTTGAGAGTTGCCCCATAATTTTGTCTGTTGCATTATAGAGGTTATTGAGTGGTTGGATTCCACAATTTGGAAAATTCTACCATTGGGTGTGAGCATGCCCAATGGCACCTTCTTAAGAGGAGAAAAGACAGTTCCTTTCTGGTTTCCAGTGACTGGGGCAGTTCCTAAGATGATTTGTTTGTTTGGGATTGTAATGATGGGGAGTAGGACAAAAACAAACAAACAAAAAAAAACAATGTTCGGGGAAATTGGAATGTAGGAAGGACAGTTGGAAATCAAACAATGACTTTTGAGAAATTCTCCTGAGGAGCAGGGTCTTGAGTGTAGAGACACAGAGTGGAGTGGAAGGAGGAGCTGTTTCTCTGGGCCATTTCAAGACACCTTTGGGGATTTCTGACACTAACAGAAATCTTAACATCACTGGTTCCTGTTTAAAACATTGCTGGTTCCTGTCTAGAAACCCAATTTCTTCAAAGACTTTCATTTCCATGAACTGGATACTGGACTCAAATCGGTGAGTAACGCTCCCTCCCCTTTTCTATCTCTCCCCTGACTATGAGAAAACCTTTTACTTCAGTAATTAGATTATTTATAAAAGATTTAGGGTGACCTACAATCCCTCTAACCTCTTTCCCTTTTTTTCCAATCAACAATTAAATCAAATAAGCAGTCAGATAGCGAATTCAATCTTGTTTATTTACATCTAGAGAGCAAGCCCATTGGTAGACTCCATCTTGTTGCCAGTTTTCAAGAAGACATTAGGGGGAGGCTTGTGAGCACCCTAAAGCAGCACATATCCAGATTGAGGTCCCTCATACCTCTCCTTGTAGAGAAGACCATCCCGTCACCCTTGAGGGCCAGCCCAGCCACCAAAGGGTAAGCTTTCACTGAGGGAAGATTTCCATTTTGTTTCCATCAAGTAATCCGGGGACTTTGGGAGAGGGTAATGAGGAAGCCATTTCAACAACCCTTTCCTCACTGCCTTCAACCCTTATTTCTCCATCTAAGGAGTGTGCATCCCCCCAAAATTACAGAATTCTTGATAGATGGAGCCACCTCTCTGTGCTGATACATAAAAGAGGGTCAAGCCCTTTTAAATTTTTTCTTTTTTATCTTCTGTAATGCTGTAGTAAAATATTTCCTGGTTTCTAGGGACCTACAACCCATTATTCCTATGGTAACCCTAGACATGACAACCTCTTAGTTCAAAAGATGGTAGATATTGGAGCTGATTGAATATCAAGAGTTCTTGTAGATACACACAAGCACATATATGCTTACCTCTCTTTCCTAAGAAGGGAGATAATGGACCATATTCTTGAACCCTAACTTCCTGAGAGGAGAAGAGAGGAGAATTTATATTTCTTAGTCAATATTATCCTATAAACAAACCTTCTATATAGAGAAGGGAGATTTATTGCGTGTTCTTTCAGGGTTGACTTGAGAATTACCCAAAATCAAGAGTTTTTAGACCTAGATTTCATAAATGATAAGAGAAATTCCTGAACATCATGTTACTTGGAAATAAAGGGCCAGCAGAAGACTTACTACTACCTCTGCCCTACTACTACCCTCAACTGTTCAAACTATTGGAGGTCCAGTTGAAAGGGGATTATCTTAGTAAGACAGTGTTTATAAACCCAAAGATCCCTGCTTTTGGATCAAGAACCCTCTATTTGACAAAAACTGTTGGGAGAATTAGAAAATAGTATGGGAGAAATTAGGTTTAGATCAACATCTTATATTCTATACCAAGATTAATTCAGAATGGGTAAATGACTTAAATATAAAGAAAGAAATCACAAACAAATTAGGTGAACATAGAATAGTATACTTGTCAGATCTATGGGAAAGGAAGGAATTTAAGATCAAGCAGGAGATGGAGAACACTATAAAATGTAAAATAATTTTTATTATATTAAATTACAAAGTTTCTATACAAACAAAACCAATGCAACCAAAATTAGAAGGGAAGCAACAAATTGGGGGGAGGGATTTATAACAAAAACTTGTGACAAAGGTTTAATCTCTCAAATTTAAAAGGAGCTAAGTCAAATGTACAAAAAAAAAAATCAAGCCATTCCTCAATTAGAGAAATGCAAATGAAAATAAAGCTAAGGTACTACCTCACACCTAGCAGATTGGTCAATAAAGGAGAGTAAAGGAAAAAAAGTGTTGGCAGACTTGTGGCAAAATTGGAAAATTAATGCATTGCTGGTGGAGTTGTGAATTAATTAAGCCACTCTGGAAGGCAATTTGGAATTATGCACAAAGGGCTTTAAAAGAATGCCTACCCTTTGACCCAGTCATATCACTGTTGGGATTGTACCCCAAAGAGATAATGAGGAAAAAGAGTTGTACAAAAATATTTATACCTGCACTCTTTGTGATGGCAAAAAAAAAAAGAAAATGAGTGGTTGTCCCTTGACTGTGGAATGGCTGAACAAATTGTGGTATATGATAGTGATGTAATACTATTATGCTGTAAGGATTGATGAACTGGAGGATTTCTATATGAACTAGGAGAATCTCAGTGAACTGATGCAGGGTGAAATGAGCAGAACCAGAAGACCATTGTACCCAGAAAGTAAAACATTGTGGGAAAATCCAATGGAATGAACTTTGCTACTAGTAGCAATGCAACAAGCCAGGACATTCTTGAAGGACTTATGGGAAAGAATGCTAACAACATTGAGATAAAGAACTATGGGAGTAGAAAGACAAAAGAATATATGACATCACGTATCACATGTATATATGGGTATGTTGTTTGAGGTTTAGGCTTTAAAAGATTGCTCTATAGCAAAAATGAATAATATGGAAATAGGTATCAAATGATAAAATTTGTACAACCCAGTGGAATTGCTAGTTGGCTCTGGGAGAGGGGAGGAAAAAAAATAAATCATGTAAACGTGGAAAAATATTTTAAAATTAAAATAAAAAGGGGGGTGGTCTTAATTAGCAAACCCATATTGTATTTGACTTCTGGTGGAATCCAAACCACAGGATGGCACTATGAGTCTGGGAGGGACTCTAAGATTTTGTGGGAGAGACAGGTTCCACCAGAATATCAGGGTTTTGCTCTGATGGCAATACCAAGTTCCCTTCTCTTTCAGGGAAGCTGATGTGCTACTATGAGTGTTTATGGACTTTTGTGAATCCTTTGAATTTTCTGTATTTTCTATGGAGTGAGGTGGTCTATTTTGTCCCCAATAACTTCATTTGTTACATTGAGTACTTGTAAGAGACCTGGGGACCCCATTTCCTCACAAAGCAAATTCTACCCTCTTTCTACCCATTCTAAAAACCTAGGCATGAAAATATTCTGAGATTTTCTAAACAATTCTAGGCATATAAACCAAAAAGATCTTGATGAACCTGTCTACTTCCCTGAACCATGAGTTAACACAAAGGATTATCCTAGGTATTGTGGTTGTGAAGAGACTCTTCTTGGGTTGATGCAATACATTCATGTATATGTATATAAATACATATTTGTATGTACATATAAAAGAAGTAAACAAGATGAAATATAATAGGGTAAAGGAATGATCATAATAAAATAGTCTAGAAAAATTTGGGAAGAGAAAATCCACTGTCAGCCAGAGTAATCAACAAAGATTTTATGGTGGACATGCTACCTGAGTTGAACCAAAAAGGGACAGAAAGATTTCAACAAAGAAAAGGAGAAAGAACTGTGTTTCAGGCATGGGTTATAAGTTTTAGGATCATTTGATCTAAGCCTCTCATTTTACATATGAGGAAGGTAAAATAAGACCCAGTAAACTTAAGTAATTTGTTAAATCTTTCCCTTCCTCTCCTGTCCCTAAAAAAGCACTGCCTCTGTAATAGATCAGTATAGTCATGCAAAACAAATCTTCATGGTGATCATGTCCAAAAATATATGTCACATTCTGAACCTTTGGGAACTGTTATAAGAGGAATTTAAGGGAAGGGAAGGTTTTAAGGATGAGAACACACACAAGTATATAAATAGTTTTATTAGCTAAAAGAGATGGGGATGGTTGGGGATGATGTACCAACTGACTATTTCCCACCCAGATAGTTAACTCAATAAGGTTTCTACTCTAAGCTTAACCTAACAAAAATATAACTAAACTAAAAGGTAAATAAAAGATAAAGTTCAAAAGGAGAGCCCAGATTCTCACAAACTTCCAGAGTCCTTGGCAGGATCAGACTGAAGAATCCAGTTGTATGGTCCTTACAATGGTCCTGGAAAGGGAGATCACACCCAAATCACTTCTGTCCACCAGAGTGAATGGGGAACTCAAACTCAAACCTTTTTCATGAGGATAATCCAAGGCAGGCAGCTTCAGAGATGATTTATTCAAGGAGACTCTCAGACTCACAGCCTCTGTGTCTGAATCCCAGCTTCAGAGAGACAGTAGTCAACTGCCTAACCATTTAGAATCCTGACCCAGCCAGCTCTATGGAATCTTGGCCTGAGGGCTGTCAATCAATTTTGCAAATTCCCTAGCTACAGCACCTTAGGTGGAAAAGTGAACAGAGTGCCATGCTGGGAGTCAGAAAGACTAATTTTCCAGAGTTCAAATCTGGCCTCAGACATTTATTAGCTATGTGACCCTGGGCAAGCCATTTAACCCAATTTGCTTCAGTTTCTTCATAAAATGAACTGAAGAAGGAAACAGAAAACCACTCCAGTATTTTTGGCAAAACAAAGCCCAAGATGAGGTCATGAAATGTTGCGCACACCTGAAAAATTACTGAACAATATTATGTACCTCTAGTCTAAAACCCTGCTGCTAGGTAGTGGGAAACATTTTATTGTCAGTCTTCTGGGGTCATAGTTGCTATTCTTTAAATTGCTATAGTCACTGATTAAATTGTTCTGCTAAATCTGCTTACTTTACATTTGTTCATACAAGTCCCCATAAGTTTCTCTCATTTCATTCCTTTCATCATTTCTAGTAGTATAATATTTTTCCTATGTATTTTTCCAACCTTTTTTTTCTCTTCTCACTTGATTTGTTTCATCCGGGTAGATAGATCTCCTTGTCTTTATATGTAGTCACTTTGCATGCTCTTACCTGTGAGAATTTGCTTGTTCTTCCTCTCTGAAATTTGTTTTCATTCCCTCTTATTTAAATCCTACATTTCTCTCCAAATCTTGTTCAAATCCAACCACCACTGTGAAGACTTTCTTAATGCTCTGTGATTATATCTTCTTCAGAACTCCCATCCTACTTTTCTTTACAACTTGATTTTTGCATGTTACCTTGCATTTCTTTTTATTTATTTTTATATGTGACACCAGAAGATTGACATCATGGACAGTGGCTAGTCCCATATGGCAAGTAGGACTAGGGCTGTGATGGCGAACTTATGGCATACATGTCAAAGATGGCACACAGAGCCCTCTCTGTGGGCATGTGCACCATTGCTGCCAGAGCTAGTTACTAGAAAAGCAGAAAGACTCTGGTGGAGCTGTTCCCTTCCCCCTCTCCCCTGCGCCTGAGGACATCTTTTTACTTTGCCAGCTCCTCTGCCTAGTAGCCCAAGAGGAGTGCTTCCTCCTTCCCAATCTGTGGTAAGGGCGGGGGTGGGATGGGGCATGGTAGCATGCAGTCTGGGGGGGGGGTGTTATATTTAAAATGTTGTCTGCCATAAACTGTGGCATTTGAAAGAGTTGACCTTTCATAAGGTCATAAGTTAATAAGTTCATAAGGTGATAAGTTAAAATGGTTGAAGGCCATAAACTGTAGTGAGTAAAATAGTGGAAGATATAATTTGTGATAGATATAAGAGTGGATGAGTAAATTGTGACCGCAGGAAATATGTTTTCACTACAGTGTTTTGTTTTAAATCAAATATATAAGGTGGTCGCCAGGGAAATATTCCCAATTATGAAAATATAGCCAAGTCAACTGGGTTTTATAGAGATTTTAATAATACAATGAGGAATTAAAGAAAGAGTAGGAAAGGAATAAGTATGAAGGGTCTTAAGCCAACATGGCCTAGACCTGAGTCTTGAGAGAGATCAGTCAGTCCTTAATCACTCAACACAAGATCTGTCCAAGCAAGAATTCTAGTGACACCAGGCCAACTCCATCTCAGCTGACTTCACCAGCTCAATCAATCTGAAATGTTCCTGAGAGAGTCTCGAGAGAGACCCTTCAAGGCAGCCTTCCCCAGCTGACTGTTTCAGAATCAGTCCCTTGAGCTCCTATCTGAGCTCCTATTTAAAGGGCAATATCTCCTATGTCACCTCCCCTAAGTCCTTACATCTACCAATCACAGTAGATGTTTTCCAAAGGACTGGCCATTCTTAATTCACATTTTGTTATCACCTTCTTAATTCACATCTTGCTCTCACCTTTTCTGGGTAGACTAAAACTTCTGAGTAATTCACATCAGGAAAGCTCTGAGTAAGTTTTCACCTCTTTGCTCCTTGTAAGTTCACAAGTTGCCTGACCTTTATAGGTACTTAGCACCCCTTTCTAAAAATAGGCATGGCTTAAGTATGGGTTTAAGTACTTTTCATTGTTCTGCAAGGAGTTTTCTCCCCTAAGGCAGTCTTAAGTATGGGTGGAGTAGAGGTCTTCCCATTTCTGATCTAAGTAGAGTTCTCACTTTCCAAATGGGGAATGGTCCAGTAGGGAATTGTTCCAATGGAGAATTCTCCAATGGGGAATTTTTTTAACATGCACAAGTCTGAGAAATTTCAAGACTCACAGTGGGGAGCAACAGAAGGTTGCTAAAAGGTTCACCATCACTGGACTAAGGTATATGCTATCAAGTAGTTGTCCTGGACACTGTCTAAAATCATGGAATTCTGGGGTTAATTAATTAATAGCTAATTCTTTTAGCTAGTTTCATGGGGAGCTAGCAAGTCTACCCCTTCACTAGATCCCATCTTGATTTTTCTTCTCTTGGCTAAACTTTTCTTCTCTTGGCTAAACTAAGAAGGTCAGAGAACTTCAGTTGATCAGAATTGTGTGGCTTTGGCAATAGGAAAATTAGATCTGGTGCTGATCCCTGGAGCAAATGACCCCTATCTCTTACCTAGATTCTGAATGCTTTCACCCTTGCTCTTATGCTTGGATTATGCTGAAAGAATGTATGGCTCTGCCATTAAAGCCCTAGCACAGGAAAACAGTAGTGGCATAATGGTGATGTTTATCACTATTTTGTCTCCCTCCAATTTCCTTGAAAAAAATTGTAGCAAACTTCCCTCACAGTTATGTTCTATCACCTGGAGGTGGATGGGCGAACCATAGCAACCCCCACCTCCACTACATATGTAGATATCTGGCCTCCTCAGCTGTATACAGGAATTTTGTATAAACAGAGCCCAAGAAATTAAGTATAGAAGTAAGTTATTTTGAATTTAGAACATAATTCCTCATAGAAATAATGCCATGAATATTAATTAGATTCCCAACATAGCCTATAGGAGTCTATTTGACTAAATGTAGGTGAATATTATAAATTTACAGTGAAAAATGGTGAAGAATTGTTGAAATACTAGTATGGCAATATGAACTCTGGGATCCCTCACCAAACCCATACTCTTGAGTAAATAGGTCAGGTTCCCAGAATAAGGCTATTGATCCCTTCTGAGTTTTAGGGGTAACCTTGAGGGGTTGGGGATTTCTTAGTAGTACAGCTCACAAACCCTAATCTGGTATGTTCTGCCTCCCCTACATAATTGCTTTTTAATATTTCCCTAAAATCATCTACTCATTGATAACTGTCCCAATATCATTTTGACCAGTTGCTTTCTTCTCATGATCAGTTTACAAATTAATATCAGACCTTTAACAAAGTGATATTCAGCCAAATAAATCAAAACTATTAATAAGCACATGAAAAAGTGCTCTACATCTCTTATAATCAGAGAGAGGCAAATCAAAACAACTCTGAGGTATCACCTCACACCTAGCAGATTGGCTAACATGACAGCTATGGAAAGTAATGAATGCTGGAGGGGATGCGGCAAGGTAGGGACACTAATCCATTATTGGTGGAGTTGTGAATTGATCCAACCATTCTGGAGGGCAATTTGGAACTATGCCCAAAGGGCGATAAAGACTGTCTACCCTTTGATTCAGCCATAGCACTGCTGGGTTTATACCCCAAAGAGATAATAAGGAAAAAGACTTGTACAAGAATATTCATAGCTGCACTCTTTGTGGTGACCAAAAATTGGAAAATGAGGGGACGCCCTTCAATTGGGGAATGGCTGAACAAATTGTGGTATATGTTGGTGATGGAATACTATTGTGCTAAAAGGAATAATAAAGTGGAGGAATTCCATGGAGTCTGGAACAACCTCCAGGAAGTGATGCAGAGCCAAAGGAGCAGAACCAGGAAATCATTATACACAGAGACTGATACACTGTAGTACAATCGAAGGTAATGGACTTCTCCATTAGGAACAATTCAGTGTCCCTGAACAATCTGCAGGGATCTAAAAAACACTATCCACAAGCAGAGGATAAACTGTGGGAGTAAAAACACCGATGAAAAGCAACTGCTTGACTACAGGGGTGGAGGGGATATGACTGAGGAGAGACTCTAAATGAACTCTGATGCAAATACCAACAACATGGAAATGGGTTTGAATCAAGAACACATGTGATACCCAGTGGAATCGCGCCTTGGCTATGGGAGAGGTGGTGGGAGGGGGGGAAGGAAAGAAAAGAAAATGATCTTTGTTTCCATTGAATAATGTTTGGAAATGACCAAATAAAATAATGTTAAAAAAAATTTTTTTTTTGGTATGAAGCCCCAAAGATGGAACAGGTGGGTTAAAAATATAATCAAATTTGTCACCATAATCCTAGGGTGCAATATTACTCTTCAAGATATTTGTAACTATCTCAGGAGAAGAGCAGTAAGGGTTAGGTAATTGGGTTGAATTGACTTGCCCAGGGTCATACTGGGAGAAAATGTTTGAGACCAAATTTGAACCTAGGGCCTGGCTATCCATTGACCCACATAGTTGCCCCTAAGAATTGGTTTTCTTTCTTTCTCAAGACTGAGTTAAAGAAGATAATCAAACCTAAAATGCCTTTCCAATCACCCTTACCTCTGGCTATTCTTTCCCAAGCTTCTGTGAAATCACAAAATCCTTCTGTTATTTCCACCTCTTTTACCAAAATCTATCTAAGCAATCCCTTTTCTGTAGTTCAGTGGAAGTCCCGGGGTTGGGGGTCTGTGTGGCTTTCCAGATTAAGGTCTCCGGGCAACGACTGTGTTTTTTTTCTCGATTATAATTCCTTGCTCCGATTTAAGACTCACTATTATGACTTCATTGGTGGTGTTCTGCATTTTTTCCCCCAGGTTAACAAACTATAATTCAACTGATAATTTATTAAAGTGCAAGAAATCCTCTTAATTCCTGGGGCCTAGACGATGAGTGACCTTTCCATTATAATCTTCAACTATTGTTCTAAAATGCTGCAATCTCTGTGCACATCCATTGTCTTCCCGTGGCAGGACAGTTTTTGCTGCTTAGGGCTCATTCGAGGACCCGCACCTGTTAGAAGACAGAATGATAAGACGGCACTGATCATTAACACTCACCTTTGGTTGTCAGCGTATGAAAACTGCTGAGGGTTCAACATTTGAACTGCGGTTTTGGCTTCGCCATAGAACGGGAATAGCCTATGAAGAAGGACTGTGTAGAACCATCTACCAATCAGAAGCAAGTATCTGGTCCTGCAGACCAATTAGATACGCATTCCCTAGCACCAGCCAGTCAGCTGTAGGACTAAAGGAGAAATAGGCGGACCAAATGCCTTAGAAAATAAACAACGATCCGCAGTACAGCATCTTTAACCGACGTGGTCTTTCGGCTCCTCGAAAATCCCAGAAGGGAGCACGGGTTTACTAAAACATTCTTCACTCTTCCCATTAGCTTGGAGCCTCCTTGGTGTCCATACGATGGCCTAGGAGCGGATTGCACATGTTAGTTTAGAGAAAACAAACCGCAAGTTTTTTCGGGCTGTCAAAGAATTTAGAAGCACTCTCCTTCTCTACCTAAAGGGGAGTGGCGGATGGGATTGCACAGGCGCGGGCATTAGCAGGGGTACTGTTCCTGGGAGAAGGGGGGCGGCCTCTGCCCGAGGCTTTCTGGGATCTGTATTTCCTCGACAGTCAAGATTACGAAGCTTTCACCACCTCCGGGACTACAGCCCCCAGCAGCCTCAGCGGCTCCCGGTGGGGCGGGCGTTCTGATCGTTAATGAGCAGGAGGAAGCTCCGGTGCGGCCCACAAGGTTCCAAAACAAGGAAATGAAGGAGGGAGGCGGGACTGGGGGTGCCTGCGGGAGCCGCCGCGGCGGAGGAGGAGGAGGAGGCCGCCGCTACTGCGGCGGAGCTCCGTGCTGAAGGCGAGGGACGCTCGAGTGGAGGAAACTAAGGGGGGGTGGGTGGTGGTGTGGAGAGCCAGTGCGCGCGCCCGGGCGCCAGGCGTCTGTGAGGGGAGAAGTGAAGCGACGGCCGCGGGTGGAAGCAGCGGCGGCGGCGGCGGCGGCGGCGGCAGCAGCAGCGGCGGCGGCGGCGGCGGCGGCGGCGGCGGCGGCGGCGGCGGCGGCGCAGTGAGTGAGCGGCGGCGGCCCCCGCGTCCCCCGCGCCTCTATGGGGGAAGCAGACAATGGATTATGACTTTAAGGCGAAGCTGGCGGCCGAGCGGGAGCGGGTGGAGGATCTGTTTGAGTACGAGGGATGTAAAGTGGGACGCGGCACCTACGGTCACGTCTACAAGGCCAGGCGGAAAGATGGGTAAGAGCTGCCTGAGGATGCGAGGGGTTATCTCGGGGACTAGAGGGGGATAGAGGTGCGCGCGCGGAGCAGCCTCCAGCTCCAGGGGTCTCCAGTTTGGGCTTGGGCCCGGCTCTGGATATGCAGAATCACGGCCGGGGGTCGAGTTGACGGCTCGGAGCGTTGGGTCTCTCGGTCGTCCCGTCCCGTTCTTGCCCGGCGCGACAGGCGCCGCCGCGTTCAGCTACTGTCTCCCCCTCCCTGCTCCCGGTGTGCGGTGCCGGCGGAGAGGCGCCCGTGCGGACCTGGGCTGGAGGGAGGAGTCTAAGGGCTCTGGTCTCCTGGGGAGAGGGCGAGGGGCGGGCGGAGCGCGGTGAGGGCGGCTGGGCTGCTACCGCCGCCGCGGGCACGGCTGTGACGGACGTCCCTAGACCTCCAATCGGCGGAGGCCCCTGCTCCCGGGGGTGTAATTTAAACCCGGCTGCGGGAGCCTCAGGCAGAGGCGGGGACGTCTGCCGCGAGGTGGCCTTGGGGTCCGTCTGGTGCTGATTTTTGTCTCTCGAATTAGGGGAGGTTTCCCTTCTGTGTGTTGCCAGGATGCTAATTCGGTGACGGTCCAAATCTGAGGGATTCCCCCCCCCCCCCCCCAAACAAACAAACGAACCCCAAACACAAAACTTCTTTTCCCTCTTCTTTTACTTCTTTTAAAAATCCTGACCTTCCATATTGGAATCAGTATTCCAATGAGGTATTAGGTTCTAAGGCAGAAGAATGGTAATGCACTGTGGTTGTGACTTGTCCAGGGTCGCATAGCTAGGAAGTGTCTGAGGCTAGATTTGAATCTAGGACCTCAATTTACTAGGCCTGACTCTTAAATACCCTGAGCCATTTAGCCGTCCCTCATTTACTGTATGCCAGGCACTGTGCTAAGTGCTTCACAGTTATCCTCACTACAACCTCTGGGAGTAGGTGCTGTTATAAAAATAATAAATAATAATAGTAGCTAACATTTATAGAGCACTTTTTATGTGCCAGGTAACTGCTGAGTGCTTTACAATTATTGTCCCATTTGGTTCTCACAGCAATCTTGAATAATAATAATAATAGCAGGTAATATTTGTATAGTGCTTATAATGTGCCAAATGCTTTACAGCTATTTCATTTGATTTTCACAACAACCCTGGAAGGTAGTTGCTTTTATAATAATAATAATTGTAATATGTGTCAGGCTCTTTACAACTGCTATCTCATTTTATCCGCACAATACCCTGGGAGGCAAGTGTTGTTATTGTCCTCATTGCATATGTGAAGAAATTGTGGCAGACAGGTAAAGTGGACTTGCCCAGTTTCACACAGTTAATAAATGTCTTTGTAGAGTGGTCGTACCCATTCATAGGTACTTCAATATGTTTGCTTCCCCATGCATTCTCTCCAACGTTTCCTTTTTTTTTTTGGTATTTGAGGCTGGATTTGAACTTAAGTCTTCCTGATTCCATGCTCCATTCCATTCTATCCACTGTCCCACCTACCTTCCTTTTCTAGGGTCTTGGGGCACTCTCCTTTCTTTCCCCATGTGTGACTGCTCTGTTGAACTCTGCTTTGTACTCTATTTCTAAATTCTAGGTTGTGGTTGAGTATATGCCAAAATCCCATCTTCTGCAAGAAGTCTTTCCTGGTTTTTAATTCTGGTGCCTTGCATTGACCATATATCTCCAGTAATTCTGTAAGGATGCCAGTCTTCTCCATAACACAATGAGTTTTTTGAGGGAAGGCACTATTTAAAAAAAATTTTTTTTTGGTTATCTCCATTGCTTAGCATAGTACTTAGTGAATTATAGGGACTTAATAAATTCTTGTGGGCTTGACTGGTATTGTGAACCTTCCTCAGAAAGTGTCACCTAGCTTTGAATTATCCCAGGATGGTGGGAAATCAAAGTGGCTGGACTTGGAGTAAGAAAGACCAGAGTTGAAATTCCTCTATAGTCACTGACTAGCTGTGTGACTCTGGGGAAGAAGGCCCTTAACCTCTTTCAACCTCAGTT